>NC_090883.1:26048345-26110845 GCF_036669925.1 Montipora capricornis | reverse complement strand
CATTTAGTTCACTTTGCACAAGAAAATCATGTGAATACTTATCATTTACGCACATGAAAAAAACTATAGCTTATCATAATTATGCAGGAGCAGAGCGCACGTATCGCGTATCACGTATTTTGCTTGAAAGCTGAATGCTTACGCCTTGTTTAACTGACCATTCAACTTTTGAGCTTCTTTATAAGGGCAGAGCCAACTGCGAAAGTTTTCTTTGCAATAACATGGAAATTAAACCCACTAACCATCACTTTTTCAGATTTCTAATCGCTTGGAACAAGAAATAAAAGTAAACTCGGAAAGGTCTTTTCGTTTTTTTGAAATCATGCTCTTCACCTGAAAGCATTTGTGCAATTCCACTCTGACTGATACCTTTGTCTCCAAATAGCTCCAACTTATCGCCTTTTTTGTTTTTCGTTTTTTTCTTCTTGTTTTTCTTTGGAGTTTCTTGAGGTCTGGTTACAGGTGCCATCTCTTCTTCTCTTTTGTCCTCGTTGCCTTGTAAATCTGCTTCCTCTTTCTCCTCAATCTTGGCATCAGTATTTTGGTCCTCTTGTAATGTTGCAGTGCTATCCTCTTCAACTGATGACACGCCTTCTGCTGTTTCGGATTGTGTAAACCGCTTGAGTATTCCTTGAATTTCTTCGTCGCTTTCCTTCCCTGAGATTAAAAAACGATCGTTTTGTGACTGAACAAGCATGTTAACTTAACAATGCAAAAAACCTTCTCCGTACATTATTGGTTGGGCTCCCCCACCCCACCAAGTAGGGAATGAAACCTGGCCTTCTTCCTTTTTCAAATTTAAGCTCCAATACCTGTATTAAGGTTGTCAAACCAAGACAGGTAGGAGTTCGTAAACCATCCATTTCTGTCAAAGATGGGGTCAAAATCTACGAGACATGGTTCACAACCTCTACAGGGACCTGCGCAAGGGGTCAAAATTGTCGGGGAGGAGGGGCACAGGAGGGTTACAGGAGCACCCTGTTAGTGTTGGACCTATGGTAGGGGTCCAAATTGTCGGGGAGGGGTAGGTGATAGGAGGCTTTGGTGTTTATGCCACAGCAAAATTACAAAATCACAGCATCCTTATTAAGAACGCGAACGGCGGTCATTACGCTACTACTTTCAAGTTTTTGTGTCGCTGTTTAATAGCCAGAAGGCCCATCAAGCCGGCGCTTATCTCCGGTTTCATTAACATGAAGCGACTAGGAGTATTTCTACTCCCCCACGGATGGGATGCTAGTCCATCGCAAGGTTACCCCCAGCATTTCGCTGGTACCCATTTATACGTCTGGGTGGACAGAGGCACCGTGGGAGTAAATTTCTTGCCCAAGAACACAACACAACGTCCCCGGCCAGGACCCGAACCCGGACCACTCGATCTGTAGTCGAGCACTATAACCATGAGGCCACCGCACCTCCCACCTACTTTCAAGTATCTTCTATAATTTCTTTGCAAGGGCAGCAGTTTGAGTGCAGTGATGAGAGCACTTGTCTTCCACCAATGTGTCCCAGTTTAGATTCTCTGACTCGCCATAAAATCTGGGGAGAGCTTGCTGGCTTTCCACTCAGTTGGGGGTGGGGAGGAGGGGGGTTCCCTCAGGGCTCAGGTTTTCCCTCAGGGGGGGTCCCTCAGGTTTTTTTCCCTCTCAACACCAACCAACAAAACACAATCCCCTATAATTAGTACAGTACATGCGCTAGAAGATTTATGATACTATTGTTATTATTATAATCATTTTGTACATTATTTTATTGCAATGATAATAACTGTATTTGTAGTTAACAACTATTCGCTGAAGTGGCTTATCACCAAGCCATGAAGTGGAGAGGTAAATATCCACCACAAGCCACTGATAGTATACACAATGTATGTATACTTAACAATTAGACCCATAGCCTGCAAGGGCTACGGGTCAATAGCCCACGAGGCGACGCTGAATGGGCTATTGACCCGTGGCCGTCGCCTCGTGGGCTATTGACCCGTGGCCCTTGAGGGTGAAGGATCTAATTGTTTTAGTATCACCCAACTAGTCGGACAGAAAGGCAATAATAAAGTTAGAAAATGCAAGTTGAAGAAATATTTATTTGGGAATAAAACGAAAATAACGTGTAGTAATAGTCCTCTAGTAGCATAGCCAGTCAAAATGAAGGATTTGCATTAATCCACTAGTTGGGTGATAACGGACAAGCCAAGCAAAGAATTTTATGATTTTTTCAAATTGAATTATTTTCTCTTCCATAGCTAGACAATTTTACCCAATAGCTTGCAGGCTGTTAAAGTCAAAGTTATCGTCATTGTTGTCATTATGAGTTCAAGAGGAAATGAGATACACTATACTTACCCAGTAACAGCACACTGGACAGCTCTTCATGGACCCTCTTCACTTCCTTAAATGTAGGTCTCCTTGTTACAAAGGGTATTGTCCTGATTCGCTCATCATCTCAAAAAACAAACAACACTTTAGCCATTCTAATAACATTTAAACTGACGGGAGTCATCTCATAACTGAGCAGATCCTGTCAAGTTGGCTTGCCGGTTTAGCTGGTAGGGTTTGCGCAGTGCAATAGGCTATTGCACTGCACAAGCACTGTAGCATTGGCAAGGGTTCTACATGGGACATTTCTTGAAAAAGAACAGGAGTCCATTGAACTCGCAAGAGCTTCATTTCAATCAGCAAAAGCATGTAAGCTTATCACTGATCTATGGTTTCTTGGTCTAAACATAAATTTGGAACCATTTGCAGTTATTAAGTGGCTCTGATGGCTATCTCTATAACACTATAACAAACCAATATTTCACATTCTCACTCTTTTAAATCTTTTCTTCTTTTTAAAGTAATTTAATCGGATAATGCCGGTATTTCATGTAACTTAAGTTAACAATATTCCAGGAAACAGTGGAAATGAGTTGGCCCTAACCAATTAACATCTGAAAAGGTGGAATGGAATAATGGTTTCACTATAAAATCTGACTTTGACGAAACTTGGCATGATCATATGGCACATGAGCTGCTAACCATGAACAATACAATCACATAATCTTATTAAATTTTAATGTAAGTATTAAATACCTAGATTAAAAGTTAATAAGATTAGTAAACAATAAGTAATAAGTCAGTGGTATTCTGCAGGTTATTTGGAAGGAAGGGTCTATTTCAGCTTTGGGACGGAGCACTAACCTAGAGATTACATACTGAGTTCAAATACAGGGTACATTAATATTTCATGTACTGGTACTTCTTATCAAATTACATTATATGCTTAATAATGCCTGCATCTTGATTGGTTCTCACCTTTGATCTATTAGAGGACAGATGCATAGCTGACATCACCATCAAAAACTTTCTTTATTCTTTATATAAAACAAATTGAAATAGATTCTACGTTGCCATGTGTCTGTTCAGTGATAGATCACAGAAGACATCAAAAATAACGTGGTAAGAACATCAGTGACACACAAGCATGTTAATTTTGTTCTTACCACATTTTGATGTTATCTGTGATCGATTATTGACCACTCTGCAGAAACGCCATACTCTAACCAGCTCGGCACTTAATGTCCAAATTGATGATAGATCTATTGAGCAAGTGGAGCATGCCAAGATGCTTGGTGTTATGATAGACAGTGGCATGTCTTGGGAGCATAGACATAGCAATATTATATATATTATATTATCAATATCAAGCTAGTTCCGAGGAGGTCCTTCGGTAATATGGCTAAATCTACGTTTTCAGCATTCACAACTGACGACGTATTTAAATTCTCAATTAACCTTGCTGAATTTTTGTCTTCCGGGCGCAAAATGGGCCATTTCCGAGTTGCTGTTTGTCTCGGTTTCGCAGTGAGTCTCGGTGCTCAACTGTTGTAAGGGAAATGAGCTTGATTTGCATAAGAATACGCAGCTCATTTCCATTTGAATGGTTGCTTTGAAACCGAGGCATGCGACAACTCGGAAATGGGCCATTCACATAACCGGCAAGAAGCATACGGTGTTTAAGTGCGCCCACGATCCCAATATGGCGCCTAGTAAAGGTGGTGCATGATCGAAGTATCGAAGCACATTTGTGCTATTAATTAACAATGTGAGAAACCGATTTTCTTGTAGTATTTATACATTATTTTAATGAGGAAAGAAAGGTAAGTCATGTTCTATCTACCAGTTCCGAACGATTTCATCATATAAAGATTCAAATACAAAAGTTGTACTGTTTGTCCTGGGTTATATCAGACAAAACGTGATTCGCCAGCTGGCAACCAGTTCAGAAAATCTAGTCGCCAGCACTCAATTTTTGGTCGCATTAGCGACCAGTGAGTCGCAATTTCAAGGCCTGCTTGAATCTCCTGCATCATTCGTAGTAGGCTTTCTCTTCTCAGTCGCATTAAACCTTATCTCAACTCCGATTCTGCTTTAAGATTCTATAATTCTTGTGCCAACAACTACTTAATTATTTATTGTTCTGCTGCCTGGGGTAATTGCTCCCACCATCTCCTTTTACGACTCCTTCGTCTTCAGAAGGATGCTGGGCGTATGCTCCTTGATGCAGCCTTCTCTCAGGCTTCTATTTCTTTATTTTTAAAACTTAAGTGCCCGGGGGGAGTAAACTCCCAAAATCACTTCTTTCTTTAAAAAGGATTTATTTATACTTGTCCAGCAATGCCAAGCACGTACGAACACATTATCAAGACAATAAATTGTTTAATTTTAACCAGTATGAATACCACCGATTTCCGTCTGAATCTTTTGGCAGTTAATAATATCCAGTAGCGTTTTATGATAGTCATCTATCAACGCTGTTGAGGCTGAGTCGTGAAAATTTAAACTTACCGATTTCATTTTTTTTACATTTTTGAGCAGCAATTCCTGGTTTCCTTTGTCTAGATAAAATCTTCAACCAACTGGTCAGTTTCGTGAAAAATGATACCCTATTCTAGACCCAAACGCTCTGATTTATATACCCTATGCTAGAGTAAACTGCTTGAAAACCATACCTTTCACAGCGGCACATACCTATATAGCCCATATATGACAGTACCCCCCCCCCCCCCCCCCCCTCGGGCTTAAGTGGATCCCCATTTTTTATCTCATTAAATACCGGAAACTTTCCCTTCTTTTTAATCTACTCCTTAATCCGAACGCCCCCAATTCGTGGACCTTTGAGCCGTTTTACAAGAGCCTCTCTTCATGACTTAAGGGTGCCATGCCCACATAGCAACTCTGGAAAGGGCACACTAGCCTATAGTGCGACTAAACTGTTTAACGATCCTGTGGGATGTCATCGGACATATAATGGCGGATACCGGCAGCTTCAATTTGATGGGTCTTTATCAATCAACCAGGGAGGTGCGGCGGCCTATTGGTTAGTGGGCTCGACTCCGGATCGAGTGGTCCGGGTTCGGGTCCTGGCCTCGTCCTGTGGTGTACTTGGGCAAGACACTTTACTCTCACGGTGCCTCTCTCCACCCAGGTGTATAAATGGGTACCAGCGAAGGAGGTAACCCTGCGATGGACTGGCATCCCGTCCAGGGGGGAGTAGAAATACTCCCAGTCACTTAATGCTACAGAAACCGGAGATAAGCACCGGCCTGGTGGGCCTTCTACGCTCCAGGCAGACTTTACTTTATCAATCACCCAGAAACAAGGAGTCATATCTTTAATACAGAAAAAAGACAAGCGGGGATAAAAACTATCACAATGATTCTGCAAAACTGGAGACCAATATCGCTACTAAATAAAGATGACAAAATTGCTACAAAAGCCACAGCTTTACATCTAGAGAAAGTCTTGCCAACAATTATTAGTTTAAGCCAAACTAGATATGTTAGAGGAAGATTTATTGGGGAAGGTCTTAGAATGATATCCGATATTATGTCTTTCACTAAAAGCGAAAAACCCTCCAGGCCTGGCCGTTTTCTTGGACTTTGACAAGGCTTTTGATTCCACTGAATGGAAATACCTGCGAAAAATCGTTTTGGTCTGAGTTTACTACTTGATTTAATTTGATATTGACAAAAAAGAGATCTACTCTCTCTGAAAACGAAACAATATATGGACTTACCGACGACTGGTCATCTTGCTTAACCCTCAATCACTTAATCTTAATAGCAAAATTCTTTCTTTAAACTAATGCCTATGATGATCACCCTTGTACAAGATAAAATTGACATACAGAAAAGGACCGACCTTAGCAACCGGAGCTGCTGACTGCACACACTGCAGATAGGGTGTAATAGGTTTGAAAAAGGATTGGAGAAACAACGCAATGCTAAACAACAACGCCCACAGGTATAACCCTTGCTCCTGGTTGTTAACATTCCTCTTAAAGGTCCCATGGTTAGTAAGTACATTGTATGTTTTGTTGGTCTGAGTAATTCTATTGTACTGTATGTTATGCATGCTTGTGTCCGGTAAATACCACTAGTATCGTAAACCGAGTAAATACTGCATTGTAAACAGTGTAAATACCATAATTGTAGAAATAAAATAAAAATAAAATAAAAAATAAGATAAAAAATACCGGTAATAATAACTGTTTTAATTAATGATCTTAATTCTGCCCTAAAAGAGTTCTCTACTTCTCCTTCTTTTTCTTTGCTGACATCTAAATCTCTTTTCTCCTCTTTTAAGTCTAAGTTACGAAATCTGTTTCTCCCACACCTATCTTCTGCTAAGCACTTGGAGGATGACTACTCTGCTCGCTTTGCCACAAACTATTCTATTCATTGAAACTGTTTTTCATAGTGCCCACCACATCCCCTATGAAATCTTTTATAAATATTCTACTCTATTGCATTGATTCGTTTACATGTATTTCTTACTTCATTGCGTGTTTATAGCTAGTTCTGCTTTTATATTGTTTCTTTTTAGTTTGTATAAATATACCCTAAGTATAGTTTTATATGCTTATTTGTCTTTTAAGTCTTTCAAATTTATTTTTTGAGGGCCATAAGTTAGAAAACTGTAACAGGTTATTACGTCTCCCTCTTTAAATAGAGCTATTGTATTGTGTTGTGTTGAGTTGAACACTGTCAGATGCAAGGCAACATGGTATCTATTTGTTAAAGTGCATGTGACACAAAATTTATATTTGCTTGTTCGAAAAGCTTTTAAAATGATGAAGAACGGCGTTTATTTTATTGTGATAGCTCTCTTGGCTGCCGAGTTATTCAAGATTTTGATTTATGCAAATTACACGACTTGTGACGTCATATAGTGGACACACAAGATGATGTAAAATCACAAAAAATGGAATATCTCTGAAGACTTTTTCTGTATAGAACTGAAACTTTTTGCAGTTCTTATACTCATTACAAAGTTCCATGATATGGCCCAGTGTGACATTTCCATAGCAACGCAATGGGCTCCAGGCCCCCTCCATCCAAAGGGTAAAATCAGAGTTTCCCTCCCCAATAAGGGTTATTTGCACTTGATGTTCATTCAGTGCGTGTGATCGAATATAGACATTACACAGCACAAGCACAAGGAAGTCTGTTAGACTCTGAAGCAACAAAGGCATTTTCGATATCGGAAAGGTAGAGGTCTGGTAACAAGTACGTTGCCATGGTGACATCATACTCACTATTACAATGTGTAGTTTTGGTAGCACATCAACCCTGCAAAAATTCAATCCTGCAGACTTAGTATTTGCAAACTAGATATTCCATGTTTTGTGATTTTACAGAATTTTGTGTCCACTATGTGACGTCACAAGTTATCTAATTTGCATAAATCAAAATCTTGAATAGCTCTGCTACCAAGAGTGCTATCACAATAAAGTAAACGCTGTTCTTCACCATTTCGAAAGCTCTTTCGAAAAAGCTAATAAAAAAAATTGTGTCATATGCACTTTAATAAGACAAAAGTTTGCTATTTCACAGTAGGCTAAAAATCCCTTCAGGTCATTAACTTGAGCACACTTTAGGTCTACACTGTATGCTTACCTTTCCTAAATGGAGGCTTTTTTCCTCCAAAAAACATTGACTTGTTGTAAGCTGGAGTACGAATAAATATTCTGTGACATTGCTCGACATGCTGTGACCATGCCTCTAGTAGATCCTGAACTTCCTAATGACAGGAAATAATAGAATTTCTCCTTTGTATTAATAAATACCAATTAAAAGTACTTATCTCTTTCCCTGGGTAATTAGAGAGGCATCAACACTGCTAAAAATACAGCTGTACACAATTCAATTGTAAAAAAAACACTGGAGTTCTTTTGGGTTACATATAAAAGTTGGCAATCAAAATAGAAAACTGAAAAAACTTCTTTTTTCCCAGGAGACTCTTAAGCCTTTTTTCAAGTAACAAGCCCTGGGGCAACATCTTTGACATTTGATCAGACTCCTCTCAAAACCCTCATAGATGAATCAGTGCAAATAGGGTTGACCTACCACTGCTGATTTTACTGTGGCCTTGTGCCAACTCCAACATGGCTTACAAGGTTTTGCTCTATCCATGTCTCGCACGGACTTACACGTAATTGACAGCTTCCTATGCTCTCACTGTCTTTCACTAAAGGCCGCCGCACACGGTGAGGAAAGGGCTGAGCAAACCGCCTCGCGAGGCAGTTTGCTCAGCCGTTTTCTCACCGTGTGCAGGGAACTTTTGGTGAGAAATGGGCCTTGCGAGGCCGTGAGGAAAAAATCAAACGTGTTTGATATTTTTCGCCTCGCGAGGCAAATTCCTCATTGTGTGCAGCCATTGTGAGAATCGAGTTGAGCTTGGTCAATGAAGCATCCAATAAAAATACATGGCATTCTCACGTGACTTCAGTGAGGCAGTTTGCTCAGCTCTTTCCTCAAGTGTGCGGCGGGCTTTACCGCAGAGCCCCTGATTCTAGCAGTGGGAATTTGCCAAGTGATGGACACCAACTAAATGCCAGTGATTTTGGTCCTGCACATGGCATAAACATGGGAATCCTCAAAACAGAGGAAGAACTGTTCCTGCCCCATAACCCTCTGTTACTTTATGTACATGTACCAGCTACAAGAAAAGTTGTCACAATTCAATAATAATAATAATAATAATAATAATAATAATAATACATTGTAATTATTAATATTATTCACCGACCTGTAAAAGAGCAGCTTCATTGTGCCGTCTCAGGCTAGCTCCTGCAGATCTATGTAGAGATTGTCATGCACTATTAATTCATCACCTCTACCACTACACCTCTACATTGTACATGTGCATTTACATGTATCACTATCGATGATCTCACTCTCATTGCTGCACCATCATCATCACCATAATAATTTATCATTATCTTTAAACTATTGTCAATACACCTTATTCCAAAATGGGCACCGTTTTAGTATTCTTTTGTTTCCATGCAAAACGGCCCTTATGGCCTCGCTTTCAAACGTAAAATTCAAAAGAATATTTAACCTTGAATGAAGCCATAAGGGCCAATTTGCATGGAAACAAAAGAATACTAAAATGGTGGCCATTTTGGAATAAGGTGTATGTTATCATAATCAGAAATTAAACCTCATCACCAAGATGAGGTTTAACCACCGACCACATGACTCCGTCAAGAGTGCACTGGACTATCTTGAAGGAGGTTGCTGGCTCAAACCCTGGCTGGACCAATACTCAGGGTCTATAACAGGGGAGAAAGTGCTGCCTTTATAATTGCATCTGGAAATGGTAAATGTACTTACGTATGCCTTTCAAGTCTTCTGGGATAAGGACTATAAATCGTAGGCCCTGACTCACAACACTTGTTCGTGAAAATTAAAAAAAATGAACAATTTTGTGGGATGTTAAACAACCCATACAGCTGTACACTGTTTGAGAAGAGTAGGGGATGTAGTCCCCAGTGTTGTGTTTTGGCCTTTGAATGTAGTTGTAAGCATAAAATTACAGCAGGTCTACATCAGCTGTATACATTAGATGCCAATAATTATATACTAACAACAAATGAACAAACAAACAACAAGATTTACCATTATCATAATCACCAAAATTACTGAATTGAGCGGTGCAGAGTTCTAAGTAACACTTTACATTGAAGTTAAGGTAGATAAAAAACTATTTAATCCATTCACCCCTAAACCTACCTTAACCGGTCACACTTACCGGTACATGTAGTATTTTATACTGTCTAATGCCAGATGATTTACTCGTCATTATGAGCCCTGAACCCCCAGGAGTCAATGGGTTAAAATCATCAAAATGGCCCTGGCCCTCTATTCATTTTAAGTCACTTACAGCAATGAGATAGAATGGTTTCCAATTGAGTGTTGAAAGTACTGTAATTAGCGAATTGCTTTGGTTTTGCAATTACTTCAAGTGCTCAGTGATTGGTTCAAAGTTCTCACCCCACTTCTTCAACCAATCAGATGTGAAACCAAAACCAATCGTGGCTCACACATGCACATTTTCTCGCGCTTTGTGTCGGCTATGTGTAATTACTTCAAGTTTTGATTGGTCTACTGGATTGTCTCCGTCCTTTTTGATTGGCCAAAGAAATTACTTTGGTTTTGGTTTTATTGTACTCGATTGAAACTTGCTCTATGATCTCAGTAATTATTATATTAAAGTCAGAGTTGTTTTCAAAAGAGTGTCGTAAAACCAAAACCAAAGTAATTACTTTGGCCAATCAAAAAGGACGGAGACAATCCAGCAAACCAATCAAAACTTGAAGTATTTACACGTAGCTGGCACAAAAGGCGGGCAAATGTGCACGCACAAGCCACCATCGGTTTTAGTTTCACTTCTGATTGGTTGAAAAAGTGGCGCGAGAACTTTGAACCAATCACTGAGTGAAGTAGATGCAAAACCAATTGAAAGCAATTCACTAATTACTTTCGACACTCAATTGAAACCCGCTCTATTGTAGTAAGAAACCAATATTGTGTTAATGACTCACTTTGGTTGATTGCCACCCTGCTGTGCATCTCTTGCACCTTGTGCTGTTCCTCGTTTTGCTCTAACTGTGTATCGATGGAAAGTCTTGTGCGTCAAGATTTCTTTTCCATTGAATACTGCACCAGCAAAGTGTCCTCCTGCCGTCATTAGGATGATCCAGTAACTAAATTTTGGCAAATTAGCCAACAAGGACACCATTGCGTCAAAACTGGTTGGAACATTCTTAAGAGGAAAGTAAACATGACAAAAATCAGTATTTTTTTTTGTCACATGTGAACAAGAGAGTTACTTCCCATTACAACACTTAATAGGGGTGTCGACAGGACTTTTGTAGTGGGAACATGCACGGAGCCAGATTCTAAAAACAGCTAAATTCTTCCAACCACATTACATGACTGTATAAAGGCTGTTTTCAAAAACATAATTATTCAGTAAAAAACAATTATTATTCAGGAACAAATAGGCAATCGACTGAGAAATGCTCCTGAACAATCTAAACACATTAAGGCTGTCCATAGCGATTGCATCTCCATTGGCTCACAAATGACAAAAAGTAAGGAAGAATGACTCCCCCTACCCCCCTACCCCCTCCCTTTCACGTGAAAGCCCAGAACTAAGCTACACTGTATCATTACCTTAACAGAACACAAAACACTGCGATACACAGACAACACATCTCCTTCTTCATTGACAAACAGCACCTTTGGGTGCTGTCTTCCCGTCAATCTGTTCTTGGTTACACTCGTTTCCTCAGGTTGGCATTTGCTCCTTTGTATAGATTCCAGCGTCAAGTCACTGTCTGTGTCACTGTCAGAACCAGATATACTGGATAATTCACCTAATGAAAAATGATCAGAAATGATCAAAATTAATGCAAGTCTGTATTTCATCAACATGATAACAGTGGCAATTTACAGTAAAATGCAGTTTTAACAAGAAATTGGCCAATCTATCTAACAGAATGATAATAATAATAATTAGTAGTAGTAGTAGTAGTACAGTGTATATGTTGTCGGTAAAATCCATTCTCCGGTGAAATCCGTCTTTACCTATGTTAAATTGGTGATCCTCATTTTACCTAAGTAGCATATGCACCCATATGAATTAAAGAACCGTTTTTAGAAGCCTAAATTAAGCCTATGGAAAAATTAGGGTCAGGTTAGGATTTGTTTGGTTATTATACATAGATATCAATTGACTTATTATACAAAAGTAAATAATAAAAAGAACTGTGTTGGGTTGAGCATGTTTGTCGTTGTAGTTCATTGGTGAAGACACAGGACTACAGATCTGGAGGGTGCGAGTTCGAGTACCGGTAAGTGATTTGTACAGTCTTCTGTTTCCTTACTAAGTATGTTGTGACGTTGAGCCTAAAGAGATAAGTGTATGAATACAGAAACCGCCGGATAAGATGATACAAAACAGTAAGAAGATAATTATGTTGAGATGCTTATGGCAATGAGAGTTTGAGGGAAGGTATAGTGTTTTCAATTGTTTTGGGGGGTGGGGCAGTGCATATTCAGCCTAGGTAAAAACGGATTCAACCTGAGAACGGATTTTACCGACAACAGATACAATGTACACTAAAACAGTGGATAGCATTGAATATGCACGCTGACTGGCTACTCAAACTCCGGATATCCTTTGCTATTCACCTCTGAGCAATTTGCGGAATTTGCACCCGAAAATGTTGTCATCTTTGCAGGAATAAATGAGTTAAAATCAACTTTTTGTGCTATGTTAGTTCACTCTTTTAGTAAGATACTAAAACAACTATTCGCCTCAGTGTTGGTGGTTAGTGGTGGATATTTACCAAGCCGTGAAGCCACCTCCTCTTTGGTGAATAGTTGCTATTTATTATTATTATTATTATTATTATTATTAATATTATTGTTGTTGCTATTGCTGTTGTTGTTGTTGTTATTATTATTATTATTATTATTATATCTTATTTCTTTATGAGAAGAAAAAAACATGCAGAAACAGGAGGAACTTATCCAATGACACAAAAGGTGCATTTGCATATTCTTTTATAGTAGTCTGTATTATACTCTAGTTTTACTGGCTGGGTCTCTAACAAAGAATAAATAATTATTTTGAACAAACACAAGATGTAAATTGACATTGTTTAACCCATTGACTCCCGGGAGTGAGACTTAACAGATTATACTCTGTAACTAACGCCAGACGATTTTACTTGTCAATAAGCCAATATAAAAAATGCCATAATACTCTTTGTTTGTACCTCCAAAATTTTGAATAAGCCTTGTTTTTATTTTCCCTTGATAATGGTCTTACGAGAAACTGGAAAAAATGCTTATGCAAAATTTTGGAGGGACTAACAAAGAGTATTATGGCATTTTTGATAATGGCTAATTGGGGGCGTCCTGAGCGGCAGGTACAAAACACAGGTCACAGGTCACAGGTCATTATTTTACCAATACAGGCAGTATCCTAAACATTCATAAAAGCTAACCTTATGCCTAAAAACGTTTGTTTAGGCCTAATTAGGCCTAAAGTTAGCTTTTATGAATGTTTGGGATACTTTCTGTATTGGTAAAACAATGACCTGTGACCTGTGACCTGCATTTTGTACCTGCCGCATCCCGAGGTAACTGAGGAGTGAATGGATTTAGTTACACATACCTGAAATTGTTTCCTCGAATGCATCCTCAGATAACACAGTTTTGCCCATTAGCTTTTGCTTCAGATTGAATTTGTGCCAGTCCAGCTTGAAATGCTCTCTCTGCAGAGATAAAAAGACAGAATTAAACACTTATCAACAACTAGCTCATAACTGGCAAGTCTTCTGACCTCAAATCCTTGAAGGAATTATACATGTACATTAAGTAATTTAGCTCGCCAAGTCCACACTCCGTAAAAAAAAACACACAAGAAGCAAAAGACGTTAAAATAACTACATGTACTTGCCTGGATTTCAACTGAGTGAAAATCAACTTTACACATAGCACAGCTCATTCCAGATTTATCTCCATTGTCTCCAGCTTTGAGTAAATTTACTGTGAACAAAATTTAATCTTACTGAGTTACATGTATATCATCCCCGCAATCATCATAATCACTTTCATCATCATCATCATCATCATCATCATCATCATCGTCGTCGTCATCATCATTCTGTGATTATCCTCATTCATGATTCAAATGAAAGAGTCAATGTGCAATGCAATCCAATACAACAACTACTTCCTTTAATTTCCTAGACGACTTTACAAGGAGCTACACTATTATGGCAAAAACACACATTAAAAATAAAAACAATAAATCACCTTTTTGTTTAGCTTCTGCCTCGGTCATTGTTAATGTCTCGTCTTGTCCATTATGGCCACATGAATTTCCGTTTTCATTCCCAATAACGCACAGTCCTCTCAGAATTTCACGTAACTGCTCGTCAAAAAGAGAAAGGCTGGAAGACAAGGATCCCTTGAAGGCTGCCGCCATTTAAAAATTGATCTTGCCTTCGTATTGATGATTCAACCAAACCGGCACAATGTTAATAGGTGCAAGTTTACACTACCTTTGAGGCTTTCTACCAATGTTATTCTCGCTATAAATTGCACCACCAAAGCACCATAATTGGAAATTCTATTTCCGTCTAATACGCAAGCTTAGGTCTTGTCTCCACTCTTCACCGATCTTAAATTGTTCTTTTCTTTCTGCCATGTATAACTTAAATTTTCGCCCGCTTAATTGACACTAATTTTACTTGACCGTTGCTTTTAAACTTGACCGCTATTTTCCTTAATTAATCGAACGGATACGGCAAGTTTTGACCACCATATTGAAAATTGTTTTGTTTGTTCGTCCCATTCCCAGCCGAAATGGCAAACAGAGTGAGGCATTGGTCCGAGGAACGACCACAGCTTGCTCGTAGGGCACGAATTACAAAAGGAAACCTAGTTTAAAATATTTCTCTAAAAGTTTTACCTGTAGAGATTTACCAGTATGGCTACCGATATACTAAGGCTTATTTTTTTGGATTATGGCCGTTTCCATGGTAACATTACATCTAATCTAGGCAGATCTATTTTTATCTTTGACCTAAATTCCGTAACATTTATACTTTTCTTCGGTGAATTTTTTTTCTTTGCCACATTGTGGAAGTGATATTGCCTGACATTTTGAAGTGGTAAAAAGTGACGGTCGTTCAGACGGTTTTGCCAATATTTTGTAACTTGTCATTTTGCTAAATAAATTCGATGAAATCTGTTATAAACTCTTAACTACAATCGAAAATTTTGACCTTTCTTATTATCCAAACGTATAAGTGATCTAAAAATGACACGTGTGATAAAATATACACAAGTAATTTGATCACAAGATAAAAACCGGAAAATCAAGTAGTAATCAAATACAGTCTGTACAAACAAAACCGAGACTTCGTGGCTAAACGTTACATAACGCGTGACTGTTTGTGACAAGCTCTTACAGGTTTTAACAAATATACGGTATTTGACAGCAACTGTATGTGGTTAGAACTGAGCCAATTTTTTAAGAACATTTACCAAAGGGCACGCGAGAAAATTAGAAATCGGGTCAAGCTGGCGTTACAAAAATCAGAAAAACGCGCTATGCAGGCTGTACGCGCCATACCGGTGCCTAGTTTGCAGGCGGCCCTAAAAACCTGGGGAGCCTCCCTTAAATTTTAATTAACAAATAAAGAAGCCTTGACTGTGCTCTGTTCTGTTGTAAAGCACGCAGGAAACGGCTAGAGCACGAAAGAAGTGTAGGGGGAAACACGAGCCGATAGGCGAGTGTTTCTCCCTACTTCTTGAGTGCTCTAGCCGCTTCCTAAGTGCTTTACAACAGAACAGAGCACAGTCAAGGCTTCTTTATTTGTTTTATGATAAAAAACAAGTAATTTTCTTCAAAAATTCTACTTTATTTTCAAAGCGCGCGCTGCTTGTGGCGAACTGAGATGTCGTCAGCACAGTGCTTTATACTCTGATAAAGCACGCTACTTTGGACCAATCAGCGCGCTTGTAAGAATGTTTAAGATTATTTGATTGGTTAATGAAACAAAGGCTTGTCAAAACATCAATCAACTGGAAAATCACACAAAATTAGAATTTATGGAAAAACAAGTGCCTCAATGTTCGGTTTCAGTCCGTAAAAAACAGCAAAAAAGAGGATCTAAATGATTAAGTTCAGTGAAAACCGGCCGAATTGTTGCCCATGAAAACCTGCACGTTTCCGACATGACAACTGGAAAACAAACTCTTCATTGCTTGCGGCTGGAATCTGAAAACCTGTTGGGAATTTTGTAAATGAAGAACTCCAGCGTGAGGACTTTCTGAGCTTGAAAGAACTGCTGGACCGGGCGACGGTTGAGGTCTTCCATCCAAAGCACTTGACAGAATATCTGAGCAAGCCTTTAACTGACAGCTTCAATAATACCAAAGGTAAAATTCGGAAATTCATCTGCCATTTCTGCGAATGATGGCGTGGGCTTTCGTTTGTTCCGTGCTTTGTACTCTCATAAAGCACGCTGTTTACACCAATGAGAGCGCGCGTTATATAGAAACTTTATTATAAAAAAGGTTATGCCAAGGTTGCCTCGCCAATGTGTCTTAAAAAAACTTATTTCTTTTAATGTCATAGGCCTTCGATCCATCCCATCTGGAACAATGTGATCCTGTACTGGTCGGGAACTCACCTTCCACTCCTTACGAGTCCTTGCTCCAGTATGTGGGGCCCTATAAAGGCTTCCGCAAACGAGGAAACATTAGAGAGATTAAGCATTGCGTTTGCGTGAAACGGCAAACGCGAGACGGTGGGCTGCTGCTTGTCATAAAAGCATGAAAATGATGTTATTCGAACTCGTTTCTTTCTTTTAAAAAGTCACTTGATAGAGCGAGTTTCAATTGAGTGTCGTAAAACCAAAACCAAAGTAATTACTTTGTCCAATCAAAAAGGAAGGAGACAATCCAGTAAACCAATCAAAACTCTAAGTAATTACATGTAGCCGACACAAAGCGCGGGAAAATGAGCACGCGCGAGCCACGATTGGTTTTGGTTTCACTTCTGATTGGTTGGAAAACTCAGCGCGAGAAATTTGAACCAATCACTGAGTGAAGTAATCATAAACCAAAGTAATTATCTAATTACTTTCGACACTCAATTGAAAACCGCTCTACCTGCCGCTAACAGCCAAGAAATGAGCTCATATCAAACGAGTTTCTTCTACTTTTGCCGTTTTCCGCAAACGTAATGCTTAATCTCTCTATTGTTACAGAAATATTGTTCCCCAAAATGTTCCCCGGAAGCAAACTTTTTCCACTCTTACTACAGAATAAGCTAAAACCGAAAGAAATTATGTTTTCAAACAAATCTGTTCGAAATTTGTTTTTAAAACGGTGTTTATATCAAGAAAAGTGAATTTTAAAATCGTCTATCTTCACTTTCATATTTCGCGGATGCAGCCATCTTGAATAATTGTGACCAGGAGCGCATTTTGTGACGTGTTACGGTTGCCCTATTGTTCTGACAAAAAGAGATTTTTGCTAATTCTTGGGTTTCACTCACGTGTTCAACAGCCATGTTTTTCAACGAAATCAAAAGAAGACCTTAGCATAATAATAGCTTTCAATTCCCGGAGGATTGGATCGGGACACCAACATGGCCGCCATTTCATTGTTTGGGGACACCAACAAGGCGGCCGTCACGTCATGTGAAATCCAAGAATAACAAAAGAGCAACCGTAAGACGTCACAGTAATTCAAGATGGCGGCGCCCGCAAAATTTGAAAACAAAAATAGGCGATTCTAAAACTTATTTATTTCGGATACAAAGTTTTAAAGTTTCTTTTTTGTTGTTGAAGTGGAGGTTCCCTTTAAACTCCCCAGAGAGAGTTAAAGCAACGACTAAGGCGAAGAATGGAAACGCCACAAAACGATGATGTCATTGGTCGATCAACGAAAAAAATCGTGCGGCACTGACGAATGTTGGTTCATTACTTTTAGAAACTCTTTAAAAGAACCAAAAATGATCGAATTTGGGGTTATGACGACAAATTTTGACTGCAACAACAAATCTCTCAATCTCTATCTTCTACTTCAAAACCGTTTGTACAAAGACAATGATAGAATCATTCGCCCACATTTGTGAACGAGATGGAAGAATCGCAAAAGGTAGCCACGAAGCAACTGATGTTGGGAGTTGGTCATTTGTGGGTTCAACTGTTCCCGTGGTGAATGAATCAGCGATGAAGTGATATATGAAATGAATCATATATTGAACTGCGGAAAGAGCAGTTTTCAATTGAGTGTCGTAAAACCAAAACCAAAGTAATTACTTTGGCCAATCAAAAAGGTCGGAGACAATCCAGTAAACCAATCACAACTCGAAGTAATTACACGTAGCCGACACAAAGCGAGGGAAAATGTGCACGCGCGAACCACGATTGGTTTTGGTTTCACTTCTGATTGGTTGAAAAAATGGCGCGAGAACTTTGAACCAATCACTGAGTGAAGTAATCATTAACCAAAGTAATTCACTAATTACTTTCGACACTCAATTGAAACCACTCTATGTAATCAAGTGCAGACATGCAATCATAACTCCGAGGATCATAGCTTCACTTGATAACAAATACATATTGCGTTTTCTAAATTGTAAAATCATTGTACAAAATTGTTCAACCACGCAATCAAACGAAACAGAGAATTTCCCCCCTTTTATTAATATTATATTTTCAACGTCACAAAAGCAGGTTGTGCAAATGGTATATGTAGCGCAAGATTAGAAAATGATGATTTAAGATTATGTTTCTACTAAAGTGCAGTAATGAGTGAAATAAGCTAAGTTTGGGTTTCAGACTAAGTGTCACAGGTGAGTTGAGTTTGTTGGTCTTCTCTACCCTAAGGCCCGTTTCTCAAAAGTCCCGCAAACTTTTCGGGCCCTAAAAGCCATTTGTAAACCTGCCAACCGCTTGTTCAGGAACGCCGATCTTTTGACATGTTTTCAAGGTAACAGAGTAATTGTGAAGTTTGACCATTTAAATCCTCTCCGTTCTTGAGATACAGAGGGAATTGGCCTGTAAAGTTTCGGGACTTTACCACTCTTATTGAAAACCAACAAGTGAATTGATCTGATCATATTCAATTTGGTTTGTAGTTTTCCCTATCAGTTAATCGCTTGTGCTCAACTGTATAAGCGTGACACTTCGAAAAAGTTGTTTTATATCACAAAAACATTGAGTAAAAAATGCCGTGAGTTTTTCAAACTAAATGTCTAAATACGCTTAAAGTGGTACTATGATCAAAAACTCATTTCCTTTTTTTCTTCAGATTTTGAAAGCGTGTTCGCTTAACACCTAACTGGCAAAATTTTGAGCTTTGAGTTTAATCCAAAGGCTGTTTATTTTGAGTGTAAGTTTTGGATTTCATGGTCCGCCATTACTCACGTTCAAAACTGGCCGATTGGACCTCAGAGGGTTGGAGCTAGAGAAAATGACGTCATTTACTCACTAGCTTAAAATTTCAGCGTGTAAACGCAATTTATTATATATGCAAAACACGGGTTGAAAAGTCTGAAAGCCCAAAACTCCCGTGCTGCATATTAATTAGGCCGCGTACACACGCATTGCATTCTTAAACTAGTGAGTGTTTGACGTCATTTTCTCCTCGACCCAGCTCTCTCTAGATTTTAAAGTTAGTAATGGCGGACCAACAAATAAGAAAATTCCAGCTAAAATAAACAGGTCTCTTTTTAAAATCAGAACTTAAAACTTGGGTGAGTTAGTGTTTAGTTAACATAGTTTTGAAATCCAAAGGAAAAACAAAAGTTTTTTTTTGGTCGTAGTACCACTTTAACATCCCATTTCTTATTCTTTGTGCGGCTCGTGTTTTTATGATGCAACTGGCTCTCATAAAAATAGGCAAGGAAGATTTGTACAGACTATACTAGAATCTTTTTCCTTGTAAGACGGTCATCACCCTGCCTCAAATTTAGTCTTGACTCTCCAACAACGTCATGATCCGCGTATTTTGCAGTCCAGTCCCGGAATAACTTAATTTCTCCTTTAAGCGGATAGACAGGTCCATTTATCAATGGTCTGTCTAAGAATTCAACGTAGCATTCTTCAATGCTCTGACAGGGAGCGTTATCAACCTCAAACAGTACCAAATAGCTGTTCATATTGTAGCCAACCCGGTAGAGAGCACTGGCGGGAACATACAGGGTGATTTGAGGCCCCACGACCGGCCAATATCGGCCAATGTTGAATCCATTGACATAGGCTTGGCCCTATATAGAAAATATGAACAAGAAGTGAGCGTGCTTAATTGAAAGACCTATTTTTGTCAACGAAATTAGTTACATTTGTTATTAAGTTTTCACTTAAATCGTGGCTTTTAATAAGATTTCCCCTCCAGAACTTCAAAAAAGGGTTCTTCAATTACACGAGTTCCTTCCTCTCTACTTTTGCCTTCTTGACACTTTTTTTTCGACAAAGAAAACCCCTTGCAAGCTGTTTTCGTTTGAGGCCGGCACTTAAGTCTCCTACGCAGCCGTTCTTGGTGTGGTCACGCAACGCTCCTTCCCACACCAGGGGAGGAGCGTTGCGTGACCACACAAAGAACGGCTGCGTAGGAGACTACCTGCACTTTGACGCTGTAAATTTTAAGATCCGTTGGTTTTTTTTTTTTTTTTTTTTGCTTTTTGAGACTTGGGTCTCTAAAAGTTCCAACTATCACCTGCACAACAACGACGTGAAATCACCAAATTTGATGTTTTGACGACAACGCAAGCGTACAAATCTTTCATTCTAAATTTTTACCCTGAAACCGCTTGTACTAATTTACTTTTAGGATACCTTGTCTAAATTGCACAACGTGCTCGACATGGACTTATCGTGAAAAACGTGTGATAGTGCAAAGTTCTATTTTGAGGTGACGTTGGTACATTTCTTTGCCGTCTTCGTCCTGACAACGACGTGAATTGACTTAATTTAAGGTTTTGCAGAGGACGTGAGGGCCTGACGAAATACTTCTATTTTTCTTCCCAAACAAACACACCATTCATGCAAATTTTATTCCTGCAATGCTGATTAAAACACTTTCCACTCCGAACGACTTGGGAGTTATCACAAAAATATTACAATAACGGGAAATAATATTTTTAGAAAACGTTCTCGTTGGCTTCGTCGTTGTCGTCGTCCTTTCGTAAGGTCCATAATATCAGAAACCCATAAGGGTTGAAACGTTCAGCAGCCCCTCGTGTGCTGGGAAACAAGCTTCTGATTATTCAATTTGCTAAGTACCATATTTGGAACAACAAGAGAGAAACATTCAACCAATCAGTTCGCCAGAACACCATGACGCCATACCACCAATGTTCTCGCGCGAAATTAACTGGAGCGAGGGGTTTCCAAATATGGTACTTAGCACTGAATATTCGGAAGCTGTGAACGCGTGTTACACGTTTCAACCCTTATGGGTTTCTGCTAATATCTAAAAGTCCCCATTATACTAGCCAGTTATCACGCCAAATATTTAGGCAGTCGGCATTACGCGCGGGAAAACGCGAGCTCGCAGGCATACGAACATACGTCATTCGTTTACACTTGCCCCTGATTGGCCAACAACGTTACGCGAGATTTTTCATCCAATCATCAAGCGTAGATATACAAAAGCAAAGAGGCGCAATAATACTCTCACCAATTGAAAAACAGACGCATCTAACCTTAAACCAGCCAGGCAGCTTCAGAAAGGTATCCCTCGGTATTCCATCCGGCGTTGGAGGAATGATTCCAGAGTAAAATGCAGGAATGTGATTATCTAATTCCTCTCCACCTACATCGTCATACATCGGCATTGCAGCTGTCATCATAGGATCAAAGTCCAGCGGGTACATCAGCCAGTTTCTAAGCACAACTTCACCGAGGGTCACATTTCCAATGATCCCCTTGGGGTCTTGCAAATGAGGGCCATAGTTAATTCGCCCCATATTTTCGACCAAGATGTCCAGGGTTCCTCCCGGTGTTATGTTGATGCTGGCATTTGTTTTGCCACCGACACGAATCAGTGTTGCTTTGCGAACCTTTACAAAAAATACCACAATTTTTATGATAAGTCACTGGCAGGCTGCATGCTATTTTCATGTTTTAAAATTCAAAGCCTTTTTCAATGAGCCTCTGACATTCTCC
The DNA here is from genome assembly GCF_036669925.1 of Montipora capricornis. Taxonomy (NCBI): domain Eukaryota; kingdom Metazoa; phylum Cnidaria; class Anthozoa; order Scleractinia; family Acroporidae; genus Montipora; species Montipora capricornis. The sequence goes on along the minus strand of NC_090883.1, from coordinate 26,088,807 downwards.
GCTGAGGGGATTGGGGCAGAATGACTTTTGACTAAAGGGAATTACGTTTGTTAAGACAATGTGTCATAAAGATGTCCTCTTTAGGCTAAAAAAACTGTATTAATTTTTGGTTTGGTTTCAGGTAACGGGTCACTTTGTAACGCCAGCACAAGGTTGGTGTGATGTCAACCTTATTAAACGTACGTCACTGTATTGGACAACCGTCACGCTTAGCCGCCCGAAGCAGCGTCAGGACCTAGCCATTTACTTGAATAAACGCTTTAAAAAGTGTAGTCTGCGAGTTATCTCTTGCGTTTTCTAGCCGGAAGTGATTATTTCGTATGCCAGGACTGTACATAGTGTCTTCCAGATTTTAAATTAATCGCATCTAATGGAGAAAAGTTAAAAGCGAAAACAGCTCACTTCCGGTTACCGTCCGCATTTCAAAAACGTTGCGTGCTCGCTCCCTAGTAAAATGGGTAAAACAAGCATTCGCGTACGCAGAAGGTTCCTCTACACGTGACGTTACGTGATAAACTCGTGTATTACTTGCCAGTCAAAAGTATGAGGGATCTAGTTAGTCTATGTAGCATGTAGAGTTAAGGCGAAAAAACCTGGTCGACGAAAACTACTCCTCTATCTCGCAGTCCTGGAATGCTGATACTTGCAGTAGCGCCACTGATTGAGTGGGGTATCTTTGTACGATACAAGATGAATCCATAGTTCTGTCCTATTTGCTCCATGGTAAGGGTGTCATTTGACACAATGGGTCCTGATGAAGACAGATTCGCCAATACCTCGAAAAGGGAAAAGCTCTGAAATCGAGAAATAAATCAGTTCGTTCACTGAGAATAATGGATATGGTTTTGCAGTTTAAAGTACAAGTAGCAGAGAAGTGAAGAAGCTCAACACAAACTCCTTAGCAGCTAGCCCAAGCTTCTCTCTCTCGGGGCGATGAAAGCGGGGCATGGCCAAAATCCTGCTGTTTCCACTGCCTTCAGCTCTAAATTCAACTTCCCCGCTTTTCGAGATGGCTACCTAGTTTCATACTGTCAGTTGGCGTTTGTCAGCATGTGACTTAGTTTATTTCATTTGAAATGTTTCCATCCCTATTCACCGCTGTAATGTGCATGTTTTTTCCAATTTCACCCATGGATAATGCGTTTCTAGGATTTTGGTTGGCCTACTAAATCACGGTTATCAGCACATACATGTAAAACTGTAATACCCTGCGATTGTGACAAGTGTTGGCTAACAGTCTACTGTCCCACATACAAGACTGATGGACCACAGGACTTCTACGGTTTTCTGACACTTCAAAAATCACACGACTTTGAAACTGACTTCCACTCAACACAAGGAAGGGTTACGTTTTTGCAAACTTTAGCCGTGTAACACTTATATTTCAACAGACTTAACTATTAGAGGGTAACGCGAAGTGCTAGTTTTCTACCCATGTAGACCACGTGAGCGTTAGCCCTACTAATGGAATTGGGCGCACACAAGGACAGAGAAAAACTCTGACCAGGGTGGGAATTGAACCGACGACCTTCGGGTTAGATCACCGCTGCTCTACCGAGTGATCTACAAGGTCAGACGGGAGCAGGTTCCAGTCAGGTTGTCACAACGCCAGTCAGCAGCAACAGCCCTTGTCAAGACTATCTGTCCTGAACAATCTTACTTCACCAACCTCTGATATCTCATATCCAGAGCACTATAAAATTTGAAGAACACAGCATTTCCCAATGAGGAAGTGACAGTTTTGCTGTCTACAGAAATTCAAAATGGCACAGACACTGTGGACACCCGTAAATCATCTCCACATGACGGATTGGCGAGCACAACTATTGCCAAGGATTTCTTGTGCAAAATAAGCCACCAAAAAAAGAGAAAAAGCTTACAGTCATATTAAGACGTTTACCAAAGAGCAAGTTTTAATCGAGTGTTGTAAAACCAAAACCAAAGTAATTATTTTGGTCAAGCAAAAAGCAAGGAGACAATCTGGTAAACCAATAAAAACTCGAGGTAAAACTCTAATTACACGTAGCCGACACAAAGCGCGGGAAAATGTGCACGCGCGAGCCACCATTGGTTTGGTTTCACTTCGGATTGGTTGAGAAAGTGGTGCAAGAACTTTGAACCAATCACTGAGTGAAGTAATCATAAACCAAAGCAATTCACTAGTTACTTAATTGACACTCAATTTAAAACCACTCTATTTAACAAAAAAGGTTTCAAACCAGAAGAAAACAACATGGAAAACATTACCTTACTCATCATAACTTTCCCATAGGCATACTTCTGTGTGGCAGGCGGCACAGGGCCTGCAGGGACTGGGGCATACTTTGCAATGGTTTCCATGATAACAAAGTACTTAGTGGTTGGGTCGCCTGCTTCAGTTAACGGGGCATCGTAATCATAGCTGGTAGGCTGTGGTTCATACACTGAACTATCTGCATTACCATTAGCTCCTACAAATGGGTGACAGTTAAACCATATTTTAAATAGATTTCGCTAAATTTCTCATTTAGGTGAAGTTAATCTCGAGCCAATGCAGCCAGCGGTTTCCTGCTTCAAGGGACATGACTTGGGGAGGAGGGCCCGTCAAGTTGTCAAGTACATCATGCTCGTGCTTGGTATTGTGTTCACTGTGTCCAGACCACTGAATTTGGTTTGGTTCTTACTGTGAATCATTGCAGATTTGATTTAATAATTAATCAATGCCTAATTTGATGCCGCAGCTATTACACGTACAACCACTGCCCGACACTTCAGTGACTATTAATTTCCATCACAGACGAATTGTGGTAAGAAGCAAACAACAAGGACTGGGCAATGAAATGTCCACTTCCCACCTCAGTATTTTAATTATATTCTAAGCAGGGTTCGACATCTCCGCTAGCCCGGTAGCCCGAGGCTAGTAAAAATTTTGTCGGGCTAGTAAAAAACGACGTTTAATAGCCCGCTGGCTAGTAGAAAAATGGAAATAACTAGATATAATTAGTTTTAGTTTGACGTTCACAGTTGATTAAAAAAACAAGAAAGTTTAAAATGTAACGATAATACCAATAATTTTATAAAGAAAACAAATCTATCATCTTCTGGCGTCTCTTTTATCTTGCGTGTAGTTCGTAAACATCGCTAGATCCCAGACTCTGAGCTTAATGGTTAATGTCTTCCCCAGTCTTCTCCCTACCAATGTTGTGATGCCTTGCACATCGCCTCGCACGATCGCTTCGCAATTGAACCGATTGTAAAGATGGAGCGATTTTTGACAAATTACGAGTCGCCACCATGTAAAAAGGGGAAAGCGGCCGAAACTGAAAGTACCAGTAAATAGGAAAGCAGTAAGATTTACGAGAGCACTCAGAGAAAGAGAACTTTTAATCCATCTTGGAAAGCAAGCATCCCGTGGCTTGTGCACTGGCATTCTACGGTTAGCCTTCGCCGCGTGCACAAGTGAATGTGAAACGAACATTTTGTTAGCTTTTTTCCTTAAATAACACATTATGTGATCACAATGGAGGAAAAAATTCCATTCTTTATCATTTTAAAAGACCTTGCCAATAAGTTTAGCGGAAGGTTTGCGTTTTTGAGGTTGAAGTAGACCTCGAGGGAAATTGATCCGGGCTACCAAGTTTTGCTTCGGGCTAGTAAATTCTAGAAATCACTAGCCCGGTGGCTAGTAATGCAGGTAGCCAGGTGTCGAACCCTGCTAAGGCTTTAAAATTGCATTTTCTTCTACGAGTATTGAGGAAATCTGATACCAAAAGAAACCATATTTCAACTGTAACTGTAAGAATTGCTTTCCAACAACCTCACATTGTTATTTTAAGTAAGATATTAAAAGAGTCCATGCCAGTAGATATTCAGTAGCTTATCGTGTTTCGGGAATTACTATTAAATTTTCTAGGACTTCAAGATTAAAAATACATATATTAATACATAACATGTTCAACTGTCAGTTACAACTTTAGATAAAGCTTGCATATCATCAACCCAGGATGAGACTGGACAACAAATAACTACAACTGTAAAGGCTATTTTAGCATTATTTACAGTCACTACAGTGAATGACTCCTCCTTCTGAGCTGTACCAAAAAGAAAATAAATTATTTAACAACCTTTTAATTTAAGAGGCATACAGACCAAATTTCAATAACTCACCATTCATAAAACCAAAGTTTGTACCACCTTCAAACATGTACATATTAACTGAAGCATTCATAGCAAGAATCATGTCAAGGTATTTCGCAACATCTGCAGTATTCCGCATCTGATGCTTGCCACCCCAGTGATCCAACCAGCCTGGGTAAAACTCAGAATTAACTAGGGGACCATTGGGTTGATATTTGCGCAGGAGAGCAAAAGCCTTTGCAGGATCAGAACCTGTAAAAATAATACAACAACAGTAAAAGGCAGTGTAAACCAGTAGGGTAGGGTGAAATAATAGTGAGACTTAGAGGGTGAGAGTGAAAAAAGGAAGAAGGGTGACCTGAGAGCCAGTATGAGGTGGAAATTCAATGAGAAAGAGGAGGGTGGGTTGGGATAACAATGAGAATGATAAAGAGGGTGGGATCAAGAGGCATCAAAACAATATCAAGCAGGGGGTAAAGCGAGATGGCAGTGAACTGTGAGGAGGGTGGGGTGGTAGTGAAAGCTAGAGGGAATTTGGGTTGAATCGGATGAAAGAGAGAAGGTGGGTGGGGTGGCAGACGGCTAAGAAGAGGGTGGGATTGTGTGGTGGTAGCCATCAAAACTGGCAATTACAACTACGTGAAGAGGGCGGTTGAGTACCTAGCAGAGGATGGTGGGGTATAACGACAATACTAGGAAGCTTAAGCATGCGCATTTTTTGAGATGCAGGCAGCACCAGGTTGTGAGCTGTTTTCCCTTTGAGCTTGTCTTGACACTACTATAATTACATTGCTAAGTATCTTTTATCCATCAGTAAAAGAATCTGGGAGACACCACTGTCCTGGCACGCGAAATGTTCTCTTCCGGTTCCCATCCGCGTCTCAAAAATGCGCTTGCTGAAGGTGGCCATCAAAACTGAAAGAAGGGTGAAATGGGATTGCAATAAGAACAAAAGGCAGGGTAAACTGGAATGTCAAAGGGAACTGAAAGGAGGCTAGAATGGAGTCCCCGGCACAGTTCTCGACTTTCAGGAAGCAAACCTACGCCCATGTAGGGTGCCAGTTGGCCCCTAAGTTTTCAGATTTGGTTGACAGCTCAAGTATTTTAGTCGCCAAAAAATTTTGGCCCTTCAGGCCTTATAAATGTCAACAAAAGAGAGGCTGCTATAAAGAGATAAAAATATTGTCCTTAGTTTCAACTGAAGGTGCTCAAAGCGTTTTTAAAGTGTATTAAGCCCATAGATGGCTGTACAAAGTCAAAATGGAAGCAAGGCCAAGCCAAAAATCAGAGTACGTAGAGCAGTCAAGATTGACAGCCAGAGATGGGTAAAAATGGTCGCAAATTTTAAATGCTGGATAATAAAATTTTGACTTGAAAATAAATTGGACAAAAGTTAATGTACATCAATCAAAACACTGCCAACAAATTTGATTGTGACCGAGTCGACTGTTCCAGGCATCATAACATGATATCCTCAATGATATAATACCAATTCTAATACCAAGGAAACATGAGGCATACAGGTGTACAGGGTCCCCGCTGTACACGCAAGTATGCAGTCATTACTTTTCCTTGTTTACGTATTTTAACTGTACACTTTCCAAATTAAAATTAATTAAGAGTTTTAAGAAAAATCTTGGATGTCAATTTTGGAATGAAGACTCAAGTTAACGAAACATGTTGATTTCCCTTTCCATTTCCTTAAGGAAACGTAAACACTGTTTTCAAAGAATACATGTATATGACATTTGGTTAAAATGTGAAGTATAAGTCTACTAAGAAATAAGTATAAGCGTTCTCCGGTAAAAAGTTTTAAAAAGACTATGAGCTTTGGAAAGACTGAACTGCTGTCTTCAACGGATAAAAATGAGTAAAGAATAAAAATGAAAGAAATTTAAATATAACGAAAAATTCGCATAAACTAAAAGATAAAAGCAAGTGGTAGAAAAAATGTATAAAATGCTAAGAAAATTAGTGTTTCTTTAAGAGAATGTGATATTGTCTTGGGAGCGGGCACGAATTATTGTCCGCCCCAACGGTTTTTGCCGTGTGCCATGACTCCAATGTCTTTCTACTCCGGTTGTTCGCTTTGTCAATGATTTCAGGGTTGTTGAAGTCAATAACATGATTAAAAGTCCCCGCGTGTTTTGCGACATTTGAGCCTTTAGTACAATTATGCTTTAAGTTCCTCATGTGTTCTTTTCTCCTAGTAGTAAAGGATCTTTTAGTTTCGCCAAAGTAGCTCCAGGGTAAAGATGCGCATGGAATTTTATAGATGACATTGCACTGGTCCTCTTCGGCAGGTCGAAACTTAGGGATAGGGAAATGCTGTTGTAAAGTTTTTACTGGTCTGCTGGTGACTCGGATGTCATGTTCCTTGAGGATTCTTGTCAGAGGTTCCGTGATGCCTTTGATGTAGGGAAGGACTGCAAAGTTGCGTTGGTTTGTTGGTTCATCCCATTTAAAGAACATACTGACCAACTCTTCTGGAGTAGGTGTAGGTGGTGGAGGCCTCGCTTTCTTTCTTATAACATCAGCAGCGATTCTTTTGGGATGGCCGTTGGAATGTAAAGCGGCGCAAACACGAGCAGTTTCACGGGTCTTTCCAACTTGTGTGTTGGGGAGATTCAAAGCTCTATGCAGGAGTGTCTCAGCGGTGCTGATTTTATGTTTTCTGTCATGGTGTAAATGGAAATCAAGATATCTATCCGTATGTGTGGGTTTGCGGTAGATGTCGACCAAAAGTTTTCCGTTATCACGCGAAATGAGGGTGTCAAGAAAGGGTAGTTGGCCGTTGGACTCGTGTTCGATGGTGCTGATGGATCGAGTTCAATGAATCGTCGAAGGAGGCAACAGCATCGCTCTTAATAATGCAGAAACTGTCGTCCACATACCGCTTCCAAAATTTCGGCGAGACAGCAGTCGCGTTGATTGCTGTTTTTTCAATTTCTTTCATGCATAGGTTGGCTACTACAGGCTGACAGGGCTAAACATAGCACAACCGTGGATTTGCTTGTAGATGGTGTCATTATAAACAAAGAAGTTATTGGAATGGAGAGACGAATCATCCTCTAATTTCTTCCTGATATAGACGCAAGCTTTGTTGACAGGGATGGCGGTGAATAGAGACACCACATCAAAGGAAACCATGGTTTCGTCATCTTGGATGTCAACGTTGGCTATTTCGTTAGAGAACTCCTGTGAATTAGCAACTGAAAACCCATTACGATTTTGGATCGGTGCAAGGATGTCAGTGAGGAATTTACAAGTGTTGTAAAGTGCAGAGCCAATGCAAGTCACGATAGGTCTGAGAGGGTAGCCATCTTTGTGGTGTTTGATAGAACTAAGGATACCTGGTGGAATGCCGTCGGTAGATCTTAGTTTAAAATATGTATAGTCATCAATCTTTTGTTGTCTCGTTAAGTTCAGGAGCGTCGCGCTCAAATCACGCTAGATTCGACCGAACGGAGATCTTGTGACAACTTCATAGGTACTTTGGTCCGCAAGGAGCACAACGTCGAGCACTGCAGAACAGGTTGGAAGTGAGTTAGGAAAGGGGTGATGAAGAATGATGGAGAGACCAGGAGGAATGGTCAGGGGGGATTGCAGAGGTACTGTTGCTTTTTTTTTTGGTGCGGGCCGGAGAGGGGAGTTGAACAGAAGGGTCCAGCTAAAAAAAAGGTGGGCTATGACTGAGTAGTGGTTGATATAATTGTGCATAAAATTTTCAACTTGTTAAGTACTAAGTACTGAGTGATATTATTTGTTTTGTCTTTACCAGCTCCAAAGTCAATGGTGGTAAAAAGAGAAGGAAGTGATCCACATTCCAACAATTTCTCACTAAAACCGCCATCAGTTGTAAACAAAATGACATCTTTTCCGAGATGCTTCTCAAACGTAGCTTGCAAATGGGACATGTACTGATGGTCACATGTAAAATAACTTCCATACTCATTCTCAACCTTAAAAAGATGTAAACAGTTACAACCTAACCATAATCATATGCAATCTTCAGGGTAGGAACTTGATGGGTAACTATCGCTCCATATAGGGAAAGGAGATTATTTATGGATAATCATCAGTGCCACTACACATTCAAGATCTTGAAGACACAGTTGAGCCATGATCATTATGCTGTACTATTTAACGTAGATCAAACCAGTTTCAACACTTAAAAGAAACGTTCCTATTAGAAGGATTGACACTACAACACTAGCACTTAACAGCAAATATTGTTATGGTACCATGTTGAACATCAATTATTGCTGAAAATATTCAGTCATTTTTGTGACATAAAAAGTTATCGTAGCAACAGGAAAACCCTGCAAAAATACCTCATGCTTTGTCTTGAACCGCTCATATCTAAAAAACGAACTTGATGACCCCCATTTTTAATTTCTGTGGTTCAATCAGCATGCCGGAATGAAACTTTCTGCAAAGTTTCAAAAAATTCTGTGGAGCAGATTCAGAGCCACCTTAAATACGTGAAAATTTAAGATAGCTCTGAATCTGCTCCACAGAATTTTTTTGAACTTTGCAGAGAGTTCAATCTTTGCCTGATGATCACTTTAATTAATTTAATTGTGCAATAAAAAATTGGGGTCACTGAGTGCGTTTTTCAGATATGAGTAACTTAAGCCAAATATAGCCTGGGGGTGTTTTTGCAAATCTTTCCTGTTGCCATGCTAACTTGCTACGTCACAAAAATGACTGTATCTTGTTCAGCAATAACTGATGTTTCACATGGTACCATAACATTGCTGTTGTATACGTGATAAAGTGTTGCAGTGTCAATCCTTCTAATAACAAGATCTACTGAAAGTATTGAAACTGGTTTGAGCCACCTAAACAAGCTTGAGCAGCGTTTGTAACCATTAGAAGAAAATCAAGCATTAATTTCAAGGACACAATAAATCAAACCAACCTTCTTTGCTTACAAGACTTAGTATAATTTACAGTGAAAGAAAAACAGCCTGGGTTGAATGCCATTAAAGGAAAATTAAAAGGACTTGTAAGTCATTGGCTATTTTGTCATTAAGAATCCTTGAATTAATGTGACAATAACACAATGTAAATTATGCTTGTCCTTTCTTCTCTACTGTTAAAGCAGATGAAAATCGCATTTTCCTCTTTAGTTGAAAAGCACAACAAAAACCCAATCAAACCTGCACAGCAATGATTGGTCCACCATTTGCATACAACAGTGGTCTAAGCCTTGGGAGAAGTACACTCATCCAGCGGTCTACTGCAGCAAGATAAACTACAAAAAAATTCAGCAACATTTCACAGTGAGTAGCCTTACAACAAAGCCTAGTGTCTGATTTACATGTAAACTGGGGTTGGAAACTTAAGTTTGAGAGCACTTGCCATTTGGGCGAGTGACCCTCAAAATGCACTCGCCCAAAAGTTTACCTTCCACCCCAATCTCTCATCTATATATTGCAAATCATACCGTCTCTTCATCATACTGTACTTTAACCATGGCTGGCCAACTTGCCATTTCGTAGAAACCTTCCTGGTCCTTGTCTTCTCGTAGTCCTTTGTATCACAGGCAGCTTTCGGGGCATTTTCCTTCTCTTTCTCGTCGACAACTTCAGAAACTCCGGAAATATATTTCCACATTTTGGCTGCAATCAGTTTACTCCATTTTTAAACTTACCGGGAGAGCACGTATTGATCAGGGTGCTGGGAAAGTACGGCAAAACAATCCACTCGCAAGGTCATCGAGCAATTGTGGCAGACTGAGGATTATTACTTCAATGAAAAATGCTATTATTTTATGAAGCCAAATGTTGCCTTTTAGCACCAATTTATTAGACAGTTCGGAATATAAAACTTTGTAAAATAGAAATGGTAAGTTTATGTTTAGGGATTTTCTTGGCAAAATGTAATGTAAAAAGCAGTGTTTATTTTGCAATTTAAATTATTTCTTGGCAACGAAAATCATACTCGCCAAACAGGCGAGTGATCAATGATTTGCGCTCGCCCAACACTTAAGAGACTCGCCTGGGCGAGCGGGCGAGTGCTAATTAATGCCCAACCCTGGTAAACCTGTTTGAAGCTACTGTAGTGCACAAGACAAATTCTACAAATGAAATTTAGCTTCATATCACTGTCAGTGGTATATATAATAATATTATTATTATTATTATTATTATTATTATTATTATTATTATTATTATTATTATTATAGAGTTATAATAAAATAACGATATGAATAGATAAATAGGGGTGGAAAAAGCAGTCCAAATAGAAACTGAGAGCCTATAGTAAACGATTTATTTTATAAACAAAAAGATTACAATTTCAAATTTATGTAATAACTGTCTTGCATTTTGTGATAACTAGTCCCATCTTCCAACCAACTTTAGTTACATGTAACTCTCAATCTTCATTTTCATGTTGTTTTGCAAATTTTTACATTACATTAAATACACAAGAGCACCACAATCCTTTTACAGTATCACTACAATGATTAATTCTTGGCACAGAACATGTACATGTAGCTGTTCATGTACTGTGTAATGTAAATATCAGTCAAAACACTTCTTTACCTTTATCTGTTGATGATCTAAACTTTGCTGTTGTGTAATTTCTCAGCAACCAAGGAGGAAGACCGCCCTAACAAAAGAGAGAGGAGAGGAGGTTGTAACAAGCACTGGTCCAATGAATATAATAATTACTTCAAAACTAAAATAATATTGCTTTTCGGTTTTGTGTTACTCAAAGATGTACAATGTAAAATACATGCGACTACACATGTACAAGCAGTGAAAAGAATAAGCTCACCAAGTCCCACTCAGCACAAATATATGGACCTAGAACACAACAAGGACAGGGTAAATGTTATTTCATTCAAATCCTGACCAACCAACCCCAAGGATCTGAAAATCATTCATGCTTGCTAAATCTGTTTGAAGTATAGTCCCCAACTAGACATACATGTAATTAAAAACAGTATGGTTACAAACAAGTAGTCCAATTTCAAACTTCACTATAACCGCTGACAAAAAATGCAAAAGATGCATTGGTACAGGGTTAACCTCAACCTGAAGGGTATCAGCAAAAATTTTCACAACTGTGCGTGATGTTTTCTTTGAAAATTTCACACTTTCTTTGGTATATTGAATATTTTTTTTTTAGGTCTAGGTTAACCCTGTGCAGAGATGCCTTTAGTTCTTCGATCCAGTGCGGTTTTGATGAATAATTTGAAACCCGGACAATTATGTTTACAACAAAGAGGAAAGCTTGTCATTATTACCTTACCACACAAGTGCAACAAAAGGGCATTAAATTTGACCTTTGTCGATTTGTATAATTATAAATATGAAGAATTTGCTTTACAAGAATACCACATCTTCAGCAACTTGGGTACTATAATAATTGCACCCTAGTTGTTGATGATGTGGTACCCTTAATGGCACCAATGTTTTTTTGTCAGTTTTTTTAATTTTAGAGGCAGGATTTATGTGAAGACTACCAGTCAAATATTATGGTCAACTCTTTTTTCTTCCTGCTGTTGCAGAATCCCAAGAATGCATATACATGTAAAGGCAATGCTTAATGAATAATTATACATTACAGTGTATACAGTGTACATGTATATAACTCACCTGCTCTCACTATGACCAGTAATCCAGCTGATTGGGCCATGTTGATAAAACCCTCCAAGTCATTATCACCAGTGAAATTGTAAACACCTTCCTTCCCTTCATGGAGATTCCACGCAACATATCTTTGAGGGTACAATGATTGGAAATAGTGTGAGTTTTTCAGTACACATGAATAGATACAGCACAGTCCCCATTATTTTATGTAATGAGAACACTCTCGTGGGAGAAGACCCTCAAGGAGACCATGGTCCAAGTTGCTTTCCCAACAAGTCCAGGAATGGATCGACCCTAACAGGCATCTCAGAGGATGATACCATGCCCACTACCCAATAATAAGACATTATTGGGATGGCTTACAGTTCACCGCTCATCATCCAAGCAATGCTGATAATAATTAGATAAAGAACTTTTACCAAGGGTGTGTTCCTTTGGGATGATCCGAAAAAGGATCAATGATCCAAGATCAATTGGATCATGGTGCATCAACAGAAACAAAGAATCCTTTCCCACAGTGGATTTATTGGTTCCTTTCACGCACCGTGATCCAAGTGATCTTGGATCAGTGATTCTTTTTCGGATCATCCCAAAGGAACGCACTCCAAGTGATTGTTCACAGGGTATTGTTTGTGAAACTTGGCTTCCATGATGCTGCCGTACATGTAGATCGGCAAAAGTTAGGATTAATTTGTTCAAAAGAAGTTCAAGGTCTCATGCAAAAAGTTAATTCATTTAATTAATTATGAATCCTTGCATTTTTTTATTCTTTTGAATAAGTTGGGTTGGATGGAAAAACATAATGTTTTGCCTCTGAACTTACACTACCGGCACTGGAAGTCCTCAGAATTTTTCTCACCCAATTATTTCCGAATTTAACAGGCATGTAGTCCTGTTACATATTAATATATAGCTTCCAAAAACGGTTTCTCACTGTTAGAGATAATTATTAATTAGTTTAAAATCTGAAATGTCCACTTCGGTGTACGTTCTGTGGCTCAACAACATCACATGCTTAAGCTTCCCAATAGCTGCAACCTGATTGGCCAATACTCAGTTCTTTTGTTTATCTTGACATTTGATTGGTTGGTTGGAAAGTATCCAGATTTTTCTCAAATTGGACGTGTTGTTCAAAGCTGATTAACAAACGTTCCAGCAAAAACTATCCAATTTATTTTAAATTTGAACAGTTGGGAAAAATTAATAAAAAATAGATCTGTTGGCAATATTGGATTTTGATGCAGCTATATAATTCAGATTGCAAATCAACACGACGCCAAAGGACTTAAATTAAATGTTGGTTTTTCCTGAGGCAAAGCAAGATTAATAATAATAATCAGGGCAAAAAACTTCCGCTCGTCCGCCCGTCCGAGATGAGTACTCTTGTATCTTTGATGAGTGGACTTCCAAAAGCACTTGTCCTACGCGACGAGTAGAGTTTGCCAGAAAAAAAGTTCTTTTCTACTCAGATCTGAGTTCCCAAGCATCTCTGGACTTTGTAAACTAGCCTGAGTTTCGTGAATTTTGGTTTCTTTTCACGGCAACTTACCCGTTTTCGCCTTTGTTTTCCGAAAGTATCTGGCTCTCAGTTGTTTCGGCAGACTGGGATCCACATTCCATATACATGTATATATGGAAATGACGACCTTGTTTGAGACAAGGCTTCATTAACACTTGAACGAGGCAATTACCGTTGTGGCAAGATAAGTGTAGTTGTAGTTAGTCTTGAGATCATCAGGGCGCAGTTGTTAGAAGGGGGGATAGCACTATCCACTGAATAGATCACCACTATCCACTGGATAACTCAATTGCTTTCGCAAGAGTTTATCCGCTAGATAGTGATTTATCCGGTGGATAGCGTTAACCACCTTTTGAACAACTGAGGCCAGATCATTTCCTTGAAAATAGCCCCAGAAAATTGCCGGGACTTATATGTTTCATCTTAGATCGCAATTTTAATGCCACATAGATGTGCTGCATTTTCTCAAGTGGTGTATTGTACATAAAGAATGTGAGTGATCCCCGATGTGTTTGTATGAAATGTTGTTGTATTAAAAAGTGCAAAGAACAACAGAAATTGAAATAACTGTTAAAACAAACATAGATTAAATCTTACAAAACAGATTATATCTTACAATTTCTACATTTTTTGATGATATTTTGTTATTCACTTATATAATTTTTATTGAAAAAGTGAATTTAACTTTCGGACAACCAAAATCTCAACGTTACTCGTCCAATGGACACGTGGAATGAAAAAAAAGGTTTTTGCCCTGATAACAATAATAGTAATAATAATAATAATAATAATAATTATTATTATTAATAATAATTATTATTATAATTATTATTATTATTATTATTATTATTACTCTTGTTTCAATATGCTTTGAAAGAACACCTTTCCAACCATTTCAAAAGTCCAAAACAAATCAAACGAGCTTTGGCTCAACCTACTCTACATGTACATAACACCAAAAAGCCAGACTAACTGAAAAATGGTTTTATCAACTATGTTAATGCGGTTTAAAAATTAATAATAAGTCACTGTAAAGAAATTGGAAAACTGACCTTTCAAGCATTTGAGCCCTTCGTCATAATCAGAGCGAATGGCTAATGAGCAGTAAGCAGAGAGTTAGCCTTTCGCAACGACAAAGGGCTAACGCTTGGAATGCCAGCTTTCAAATTACTTTATGTTGGTTAATTTACCATATCAACTCAATTGATAAAAACCTTTCCTGTGTTCCACTTCCCAATCAATGCAGCACCACAGCTTTTTTAGAAACTAATTAGCCTAAATCCCTTATTTACAAAACGTAACTGCAAATGGTTGATCTCTTTTGACTTACGTTGCAACAGTATTCAAGCCTGCATATTTTAGTTTTGTAAACCTGTCCATCCAATCACATCGTGAAATACGAAAGTAGTGCATGTCCCCAGAGATAAATCGGAATGGTTCCCCATCTTTCAAAAAGGTGTTTTTGTCAAAGTCAATTTTAAACGAACACTTCTTCACCAAGGCTCGCTGCTTAATTTGCGTTTTCCTCTTTTTTGGCTTTCTGCCAGTTATGTCTTTGAACAAAAGTATTGCCAAAAACAACTTTAACAGAAAACAGAAAAACTTCATGATTTGTATTGAGCCAAAATCCAGGAAAAATTTGCCCCTTGTGTACCTCAACTTGCCTATATTGACGGTACATAAACTGTCAATATACGCCTACACTTTATCGTTTCAAATGATCATTTATTTATCTGTTGAAACAACAGTTCTTCTATTACCTGTTACACAACGATCAAAGTAAACTTCTGTCAATTCATTCGCAAATCGCAGGTTACTGGCAGGTCAAAATATTTTGCACCAGATCACCGAGTTCATTGCACGATAGAGTAAATTTGGGTGACATCAAAATAAAAATTATAAGGGGAAGATGTAAATCGTCTTTTGGTCAGAAAACCATGGCAACAGCCTAAGACAAGCAGGTAACTTAAAGAAGACACAAACAGTAAAAAGATTACAAGCGTACAAGTGACACTTGCAATCTCCGCCCCAAATTCATGCCAGACGATCTCTATATTTATTTTTAACAAAAAAAAAAAGGCTAGACAGTCTTGTAAACGTCAGGGATAAAGTATTCACTTGAATTTGCTTTATCTCAAGCTTTATTCTTACTCACGTTTGCAAGGTATTCAAGCCAGCGCTTTTCATTTTCTTCATCCTGTCTTCCCAGTAAGGTTTTGGAACACGAAAGTAATGAAAACTTCCAGAGATGTAACGAAATGGTTTACCATCTTTTAGAAAAACATCATTCTCCCAGTCTATGCTGAATGAACGAGGGAATGAAAGGTGAACAACGGACAAAAGCAGGAAAATAGCGAAGCTCAAGCCAGTCGCATTGACACCCATGTTCTTCTCTTCCTCAAATCGTATGCTTGTCATGTGATGTGGTGTGGATGATTTCGCCAAAGGTCACGCTTGGGAAGTCACGCACACCTTGAATTGCAGCGCGCGAAGCCGCGCGAAGGTAACGCCCGGGTTTTCATTTGGAAAAATATAAGAGACTGGTTAAAAAAAATTAATCTCAGAATGAGAATGAATTGAAGCTTAAATTGCGACGAAATGAAATGTTAACTTAGTTTTAGAGAATTGGAATGAAAAATCGCTGGAAGTAAGCAAAAAAAACCACAAATTTTCAGGCACAGAGATAGTCCGTTTTTTTCGAAATCTTAGCAAGCGTTTGATTATTTGTTGTCTCCACTGATACTAATCCTAGGCTAATTTTGAAGAATGCATGCAAGCGTCGTGAAAATTTTCCTTGTTTATCTTCTTTGAATCGTCGCTAGTGTCCAGCGAGCCGCGGAATACAGAGAATTAACGTTGCAAAGTAGCTTGTGCCTCATACAAGTACAGATAAGCAGCTTCCTAAAATGACTCCATCTTTACCCTGACATTTCCCATCACTGTATAAAATTATATGATCGCAAATGCTTACATACCCAGTGAGCAGACTAGAGCCCGTTCAGTGTTGAGACAGATCATGTTAGATGACAAAATTCAGTGTGCATAGATCTCGGATATGGCATTTCTAGCTTTCTCGTTGGTTCACTCAATCAAGGTTATCAGCTCATATACTGTATACCAGCCAACTCTCATGCCTTTTAGGCGTGAGTCTTACGCCTGCGGGTTGAAAACTTCGATCTCACGCCGGCTCACGCTTTGCGGGCCAATTTCGCACGCCTGATTGGAAAATGTGAGTTGCTGCCGTCTTGCTTGACACAATTTCCAAAAATATGTTAACTCAGACCTATGTAAGGAACGAAAACCATGTGTAAAATAAATAAATGACAATACCTTTCTCGCGATCTCTGATTTTTGAAGTGAAAAGCACTGGGAGCGAGCTCGCGTTTATACGCGTTTATACGTCTTCCACAGACTTCGGAAGACTCCGGACTTCTTCGGAAGACTTCGGACGTCTTCGGAAATCTTCGGAAATGATCGTGCCGTCTTCAAAAATCCCAGCACTCTCAGGATAAAAATCTCACGCCTATATCTCAGAAAAAGTTGGCAGGTTACTGCATGACCTAATTAATATGGAAACTGATTGTATCAAGTATTGCTATTAAAGCTGGAAACCGATTGACTTTAATTTCCAGGGGCCCAAGCATTCAGAATTTAATGAAAATTTTAAAAAACAATAATAATTATTCTATTCACGCTTGTGAAACTGGTTATAACCAAGTCGGTTCTACGCGTCTGGTCGTTTGCTGTTTACCATCTCCTATCCAACTCGTGCTCATGGAATGATATACACATGCTCACTAGGGAAACAGTTACTTTTGTTTTCCAGAGAGTCCTAATGTTTGTCAGGGGAAACATCAGGACTCGAGGGAAAACAAACTAACTACTTTACAGAAGGACCACACATTAAGTGCTTTGTTATAAACTTATATTAGACTTTTTCTTCAACAATCGCAGCAAAACATCCAGAGCGGGCAACAACTGCAGAATTGTATCCTAGTCGGAATACATTTGAATTTGATCAGGGGCACGTGACCAAGAATGAACCAATCAAAGTCCTCGTTTTGTTGAGTGGAAGACTTGGTATATAACAATTCATTAAAAACTAAACTACGGATATCATATTTCCAGCATTTTCATTGGCTCACCGGACTCAGGCTCTCACTTCATATACTTGCTCTACCTATTATGGTCAGAGAACGGGTCAACAACTTTGGTTTTGCATTTACGTCACTCAGTGATTGGTTCAAAGTTCTCGCACCATTTTTTCAACCAATCAGAAGTGAGACCCAAACCAATCGTGGCTCGCGCGTACACATTTTCCCGCGCTTTGTGTCGGCTACGTGTAATTACTTCGAGTTTTGATTGGTTTACTGGATTGTCCCCGTCCTTTTTGATTGGCCAAAGTAATTACTTTGTTTTTGGTTTTACTACACTCGATTGAAACTCGCTCTAAAGCGAGCTGAAAACAGTTTTGCACCTCTAAGAAAAAATGGCCAACAAAAGCCGATTTGCACTGGAACTGACCGAGGCAGAAAGTGATCCTTCAGCGGATTTTGTTGATACTGAAGTTTCTAATAAAACAATCATTCTACTCGTGCTTGCTGGATATAAAATGATTATAATTAGCTAAGCTATAACTTCATATCCAGCGCGCCATCGAAAAGCATAATTTTTAATTATATTGTTAATTATACCTTTGCGATATAATATGTTTCAAGGGGATTAATGAATTTCCAGTATTCAAATATACATTTAATGTAAATCTAGATTACATGGGAATGTCGCAAACTTTTCTTGGAAGCATAAAATGTTTCTTCCAGCGCATTACCAGTATTATTAGCGTAATGATGTATATATAATTATATTTTTTTCACTTTTCAAATTCAAGTTTATTATTAAGTCAATGTCAAATTAATACAAAACAACGCGAGTCCACAAATACTGAGCTAAAGCTAATCTTGGCGGGTAGCGAGTAGGACTGTTTACAGAGTAAATCTAAGTGTGAGTATTACATAAGTAGAGATATATACGCACATTGAATACTCGATATTAAAGACTAATAATAAATAAATAAATAAACAAAATAAGTAAATAAATAAATAAAATAGAATAGAAATTGCAGTTAGATAAATCTACTCTTAGCAGTTATTTTGAAATCTGATGATTAGTGAAGGTATGCCAACATAATCATCCCCTTCCATTAGAACTTGTAAAAGTCGATTATATATAATTTTCTTAAATACGCATTTTGGTAATTTGCGTAATTCTTGTGGGATGCTGTTCCATATTTCATTTGGCCCCTAATCTTGAAATCGATTTTAATAGTTGGTTAGGTCTTGAGTACTTTATATGATAATTGCCTTGCTAAAGAAAATCTTGTATTGTAATTATGTATCTCATTTGAGCAATCAAAAAGGTTAAAAATATTACTTGGGCTTAACTTATTGAAACATCATGCATGAGTATTGAAACAGATTTAAAATAAAGCATATTTACTGGAATAGTATTGGAGGAGACAAAAAGAACTGTAAAAGAGGAATGGCATGTGACCTATAAGGTGCAGAATATATGAGGCGAAGGGAACGCTTTTGTAAGACCAAAATTTGATTAATGTAAGATTGTGCAGCTTGGCTCCACACCAGAATGCCGTAGGATAGGTAAAGGAATTTCAAAGATCGATAAATTGTTAGCAGTACCCTTGTAGGTACATAATTTTTTAGTCTGGCAATAATGCCAATCGTTTTGCTTATCTTTGAAGTAATGTGTCCAGTATGATATTTCTAGCTGAGATTTGAGATACGACTTTTGCTCTAAAGGCAAAAAAGTTTTCACGCTCTCAGGAAGTCACTAATAATTTTGAAGGAAAGGGAACCATCCCAGAGTTTACATGTAAATGTCTATGATTTTTTATTTAGACAACTGTATTTTTTTGAAATGTAACTTTACTGTGCAAAAAAACTGGGCTATTAAAAAAAGTGATTGACACAAAGTTGTTGTTCCTGACCAAAGAACTTTTAAAATATTACGTTTTGGTTGGAACAATGCAACCTTCAACAACCAAAAAGGTCTTCCACATGGAGATGAGACGCTGACGAAGGTTCAGTCTCCAATCAGAACGTCTACATTTTCGAGGTTTTGAGTCAGTGACAACAAGTTTTTTATCCTGTTTTTAAAAAAAATCATGCCTGAATACAATTAATATGGGTATTTTTACTGCGATTTTTATAATTCTGCGTAATCTCATCTTCAAGCGCCAACGACCAAACTGCGTTTTGGCCTTCCGAGATCTTCCGACACCAAGCCGAGAGTTGACCCGAAATTGATGCGTGACATGACTTTGGTTCCCACGGTACGTTAGTACATTCGAAATCGGCGCTGAGGGAAAGCGATGAAATATGTACGAATCTTTCAACTGAGGAACGCCTAAAAAGATGTCATAATAATGAGATATATATTCGAATTGTGAACTAAACAAAAACTACAATTCACTTTCCGGAGGCAAAGTCATTCTTCCCGGTTATGTTCGAAAAATTGATTGATGGAAGCCAAAACGCAGTTTGTCGCTTAGCGCCTGAAGAATTATGAAAATCGCCGTAAACTGGGTGATTATATTACTGCAATGTGTAAATATTTCTCATTCCTGTTCCTAAATCAAAATGTTGTAAGTCTAAGCATTTGCTATCTATTTTTGGCAATAAGGTGGTAAGTGCTTGAAGGTCCGTTTGAACGGTTTCAAATTTGACCAAAAATAAACAGAAAAAAAACAGGACTAAAACATTACATTTTCACTGTTATGCAATTGACCCTTGATTCATGGCTCTTCCTTTACAGGTTCGCACGCAACTGATAGTCTTAATAAAGAACATAGTCCTTAAACTGAACGAACAGTCTCGGAAGTCTGGATTCTCTGCCGGGACTACAGGAAACTAGAGTAGTTGGAACAGCAATAGGTGACTGGACTTGACGTCGACGAGGAAACCGCGTCGCTCTCAGCAACGGGAACCTCTGGTTCACGCAAAGAAGGACAAACTGGTTTCGTCGGTTCAACTTCAGAGGCTGCAACTGCTGGCTCGTCGGCAACATTTGAACCGTGCTGAATTTGCGTGTGATCGTCTATTGGGGCTCCGAGCGACTGTCCTACGATCACTAACTCTTTCAGCTAAGACCATGGTCCCCTTCTTCTCAACCACCGAGTATGGTGACGTCTCAAATGGTGAACTGAGTTTGTTCCTTTTCTCTTGACACAACAACACCGAATCACCTTCCTGGATGTTAGATTTCTTAGTGATTCGCCTTCATATCTGCATTAGTCTTCATCTTGGATTTTTTTTCAACATCTCTCTGCCTCACATCCAAATCCTGGCTTATCAACACTGTAGTTAAACTGAGGAATTTTGCCACGCATTTCTGGTCGGGGGTACACGTTCCCCGGATTTTGCCTCCTAGTGCTGGTTTTTAGGAGTTTTCGTGTCTGGCTCTGGTACATTGCTCTTCTCTTCTTCTTTTGTACCTATTCTAATGCTAAATGAATGGCATGATGGCTTGGCTGGCCCACGCGCCCATATATCATTTAGCTCGAGTGTCCGGTTGAGTAGTGGAGGCGAAATCTATACTTTTGCTCTGAAACCCCTCGTGCCCAATGTATTTTTAGTACACGTCGATAATAGTTTACGATGTGAACGATATGGAAGGTGACGTTTTCGTCGCTATTGCCCTTGTAGATAACTCCCTAGCTAATCTCAAGAATCTCTCACCATTTTGCTAAGGCCATCCCCCATTTTATTTTCTCCCTTTACCCTCGAATGCATTTCCTAATTTTGGGTCGGTCGGTCGGTGTAAAAAACAAACAAACAAAACGAAGATCAGAAGCAGTCTAAAAAAGTGGTTTCAAGCTGTTGAAAGAGCCGGTTGACAGCGGACAGAGGTTCTGATAGTCCAGGAATTCGAAGTCACATCTCCAGTGACGATCTTACTTCTATCTCTTGAATTAAGAAACCAAACAAAAGGTCCAAGTGCACAAAGACAAGAGCTCGTTTCCGTTATATAACTCAATCGCGTCATCAAGAAATCAACAAAGCGAAGCGAGAGAAAAGAAAGGTCTTGGTGGTAACAATGATGCAACTCATTTATGGGATAAGTCCGACGTGCTGGCTGGCTGTGTGAAGAGTTTTTTGATAAAAACGCAACGGGTACGTGGGTTTAGGGTACGATTCGAAATATACATGTCGTCAGTTGACTCGAACCTACCTGGCCATTTGACTACCACTAGATTAGAAGCAACCTCGAACCCAGGCTCTCTCTCTCTCTTTTCCTCCTTTGTCTCTCTCGACGACCAGGGAGGAAAAGAGAGAGAGCCTGGGTTCGAGGTTGGATCAGAAGCTTACACCAGTGACGTTAGTAAGTGGACGTCCTAAAATTGACTGAAACTGAATTCTGATAAGACATAATTCCTCGCTTTCGGCTAACATTTTCATCTTTGGCCCTTGCTTCCCCCCATTCTGATTGGCAATGATTCTATCAGCCCCTCAGAGTCTGCCAGGAACCGTATCATGATCATTACAATCAGCACTATGAAGCTCAAGTTAGTGCTATCTGTAAAGCTTTTTTTTTTCCATCTGCGCAATGTCTCTCGCATAAGCAAATACCTTTCTACACTGACTAAAAGCATTAAGACTCTGGTTCACGCTTTCATCACCTGCAAGCTGGACAACAGCAATTCACTCCTTTATGGCATATCGTGGTTGTGTCTTATTCAAATGCTCCAGTAAGTTTGAGCATGTTGCACCTCTCTAAATCGATTTGCATTGGCTCCAGGCTATGGCCTATGTATCAAACAACATATTGTTTTCAAAATCTTGGTAACTACATTCAAGGCACTGAATGGACTCGCACCTGGCTATATTACCGACTTTCTTGACAGATACGTTCCTACGCGACTTCTACGATCCTCTAATCAGTTGTTACTGAATGTTACAAGTAGGAACACTGTTTCGTTTGGAAAATGTACTTTCAGCGTTGCAGCGCCGAAAGTTTGGAATTCTGTTCCAATCCAAATTAGATCTGCCGAAAACTTAAATCAATTTAAATCTAAAACATATTTATGTTGTAATGCGTATTTTTAACTTTCTGTGGATCATGACATTATTTCACTTTTTATCGTTAATATTCTCTGCTTATAGTTTTTAGGATCTTTGTTATACTTTTATATAAATTTAATAGCTTTAGAGCCTTGTTTAAAACGCTATATAAAATACTATTATTATTATTATTATTATTATTATTATTATGTTTAAGATATCATAGCCGACTCGCAGAACTGATATCCATAAAGAAAGGCGAAGACTATGCAAAGACAATGACGTGGATAAGAGGAAAAGTTTCTTTCTCTATTTTAAGGTCAGCGCTACTCTGCCTCAGAGGCTCCAGATCAAATAGGAGGAGAACCAATAATGTTAAAGACATTGATGTGGACGTTGAACTTGCCAGATCTAATATTAAATGACTTTTCTATTTTTATTTTATTTATTTATTTATTTATTTATTTGGAAGTTTTAAAACAGTTTTAAACAGAGAAATATCTATATTGCTCGTAAATTCATAGTTCTTACCTTTTGGAGATATTTTAATTTTTGTAAATATTTTTATTTTTTATTATGCAAATAAAGTGATTATTAATTTTAAAAAAAATTATTACTATTATTATTATTATTATTATTATTATTATTATTTTATTATTATTATTATTATTATTATTATTATTGTCCAGTGTGTGGAAATGGGTGAATCATTTCGTTACTTAGGACGCTACTTTGACTTCAACAAGTCTAACAACTAACACATGTCAGAATTGTCCTCTCTTGTACAAGACTTGATGTGTTGCATTGATGAGAAACCACTGCATCCCAAAAACAAACTTCTGCTGTACAGCCGCTATGTCCTATCTAAACTAGCTTTTTGAAAGGGTTCCCAAGCTTAACTGGTGTAAAACTGAATCCATGACCGAGAATGTATTAAAATTCGCGCGCTAAAAAAAACCAATTGAACATGGCGGATCCTCAATATCGGTGCCCATTGCATTGTGGATTTTTAACAGGCTCCTACCCAGACCCCGGGGAATCATCACCTCATAATGAAGAACGCACCGCATATAACGACAAAAAGCACCTCAGATAATGATGACAAACAAAGCACCGCATATAATGTAAAAACTACTTCATATAATGACAAAACCACCACATACAACGACGAAAGCACTGCATATCATTACAAAAGTACCACATATAATGACAAAAGTACCGCATTTTATAAGAAAAGTAGTGCGTATAATATGAAAGGCACCGCATATAATGTAAGATGCACCGCAAATAACGTAAAATGCACCGCATATAATTAAAGAGGTTGATATGAGACAGTGTTGGCTTTCCATAGATAGTGACACGATATTGCTAGCGTCAGATTGAAGTTTCTCGCATTTTTGTCTCGCTTTCCTCTCGTGTTTCTCAGCTATCGCCTCGTGGATCCACAGCTACTTTGACAACGTTATGACGAAATTCATGATCAATAACAGGACAGACGTATGAAAAGCTGACATGGATTTGTTAACTTTACAGGTTGAGCTTTCGTACGTAAGCCTAATATGCAGAATCGTTCCAACATTTCGGCCAAAACCTTAGCTCATCATTTTTTAATACCGACGACCTTCTGGCACTTAAAGAAGAGCCAGGAATGTAGTTTTCTGAACGTCGATCGTTCTTTTTCTCCTTCCCTTCTCAAAAATACTGAATGAGATACTGCATGTCTTATCCTACAATGCCTCGATGTCATGTTTGGCCGAGGCTTGATCCAGGTTGGCCGCTATTTGTGGGCAATTGCGCGTTGTTCCTGCTAGTTTAGTTCGTGAGGATTTGCCGCACCTTTGTCACGTTAAAATGCTTGGAATAGTCGTGAAGGGATTACAATAACGCGAATTCACATTTAACGACGACGTTCTCGTTGCCGTTGCCGCCGTCATTACTAAAGCTCCCTACTGTCTCAGTGCGCCGGCGCTTGCTCTTAATCCCGCGAACTTTGGGCTTTATATTGTTGCATGACGATCACGCCAGGAAGTCTGAAACACGCTTGACATATTGGTTACACAATAGTTTTCATAGATGATAAGCGTACAAACTCGTCGCTTCCCTAGGGCTACCTGTCCACAGTCTCGAGTTTATCATAATGGCACTTTTGCTTCAGACGTTTATGCTTATTCAACTGCAGTTCTTCACTCTTTCCACAGCGGAAGAAACTTGCGAGAAAAGAGATGTATGTTCGTGTATGTTTAAAAATGGATCAGTGGTCAATTTACGGCCGGTGGATGGAGGTAGCAAGCCAAGGTAGGAATTCTAGCCGGAACTGAATATATGAGCTACAATAGGTTTCATCTGTGTCCAGCAAGTGACTCGCCAGTTCCTGCAATTTTTGCCTTCGTAACATCTTGGATTTCAAACAACTTGGATAAGTGAAAGGACGGGGGATGGTATGGGGTAAACTTATAATATTTTCGAGTCAGGAAAGGTGATATTTCCTGAGGAGACTGTATTACCTTTCTGTATGTTTTGCCCAGGCCAGCAAGCGTTAGGACTGTTCAGCAGAAACAGAGTTGGCATTGATCGGACCCAACTTCGGAACAAAATAAGATTCGCCTTCTGAGTCTCTTTTCCAAATCCACGGTCATTAGCTGTTTGACAATAACAAGTCAAAGACTTTATATCCTGTTTCCTTTAGTTTGATTGGGTATCTCTCTCACGGTCGGTCGCGTTCTCACTTGTTTAATACGTGGTTCCCATCCGGCCCTACTTCGTTGATTATATTCATTATACCCTTATAACAACTTCCCCGCTGCCATTAGAACCCATAACACTTTTCCCAACCTTTACGATTATCTGCGAGCGCGTGCCACCGTGCATTTCCGTGAACTAGAGGAAAGCAAACATTATCTTTGGAATCTTTCCGCCCGCCTGACACAGTATTAAACTATTCGATAAAGTGGACAGATGCTTTTTCTTTGAGAAAGGCAAGCTTTAAAGGTAAGGAAAATTTTCTACTTTATATCTAGATCTTGCTTCGTACTTGTGTGTTCCACTGTGAACATTATTTTGCATAGAACGAATACTTCATTAGAAGTATTTTGCATAGAACGAATACTCCAAACATTTCTTGGGAACCAGTTTGTTTAGCCGTTTTGACGTAGAAAGAAAATAAGAAAATAGCTGCCAAACAGTTAAATCACGTGTTTAAAAAAAACGAATTAGCTATCGCCGTCACGGGGATTTAGCAGCGGTCTCCCATCTAAGTACTAACCCCATTCGGAGGAGCTTAACTTCAACTGATACTTGGACTGGCATCAACGATTGTGATCTTTGTCAGTGTTAAATTCGCATATATGCCTTGACGAACTTTATAACCGTACTTGGAAGAAAAAAAAGCAAACTAACAAAAACCTGAAAAAGCCGGTGTCTTGCCGTCAATTTGGCAGAGATGCATCCTTTGTTTCGTGAGTTGTCAGTATTAAACACGCAAGGTAACTTGATCACAGGCGATTTTACTTGTACGACCAAAAGTACTATACTCACAGAAAAACTGAACGTAACAAAAATCTCCCGAAATGTTTTTTCGCTGATGGTAACTTGTTATATTCGTGGCACAAAATTTATGATGTTTTGATCTCGCAAATTTTGTTGCTGATTGTCTTATTCTAGATCGACACGTCCTATAAAAGTTCCTTCTGCTCTCCTTAAAAACTACATATCAATATTTATTTACTTTTGCGTCAATATTTGTTTTGCATATATATAAAAGCAGGCGAGCAAAATCTGTACCTTGCTTAGTTCGTATTTTTGAACGTCAAAATAGAATTTTTTGTCGTATGTTCCTGACACAAGTGGCATATTTTGACGTCCGGCCCCCATCCAGATACTAACCCTTCCGGAAAGGAGTTTAACTTCAGTGAACATTTGTCTTGGAAAGCTGTGAGAAATTTAGGGTACACGCTTAAGTTTGGTGGTGAAAAAGAAGTTGTAAATCATCAATATGTCAGCCAAATGTTTTCTCGATTTCCTTTTATTTTCTTCAATCTTTCTGGGTTTAGTATTTTACTGAACCACATGTCTTCTCAGGGGGTATTTAGCAAAGATATCTACCATGGCACAGTAATGATTTACGATACCAAAACAATATCGTGTACTGTTAGAGGTACATATTACGCAAGGACAACGTTAACTTGAATCTCCGGGGAAAAAACAAAACGCAGCTCAGTTGACAGTTATGGAAAAAACACTGTCAAGTTACTGCACTACCACATGTACGAAATGCGTTCCTACTTTAAAAAATATCCCGTATCTCTTCAATTGCTCATCCCCTCGCCCCTTCCCCAGCCAAAAATCCCGTATCCCTACAATTTTTTTTAACCTAAATATCCCGTATCCTGATCGCCTCTCGGCCTTTTGGCTAAGATTAGTTTCTCGGCCAAGGGCTACGGTCAAGTACCATTGTACTACGTAGGGTACTTTTTTCAGTGCCATAAGGGCAGGCACAGAACAGTTTCGGCTGTTGGTCTGTTCTCTCGAGAAGCGATCACTAAGGTTTTTTGGTTTCGTTTTTGATACTTTTTTGTTCAGCTCGAGTGTAGAATCATGACGAACTTTTGTAATTTCTGAAAACTATTTACTACTTGTAGCTTTTGTTGAGTTTTGAATCGATGGTAGAGAGTTTTAGCGATTCTGGATTTCTGGATGTAAGCTTTTTTCTTAGCGAGACTTCAAGTTGTGGAACGTTTGATACCAAGTTACTCTAATTCTCTATTTTCGAATTCCCCATAATACACTTTGTTTGCCCCCCAAATTTTGCATAACTATTGTTTTCAAATGCTCTTGGGGACACTGCATATTCCCAAGAGCATTTGAAAACAATGGTTTATGCAAAATTTGAGGGGCAAACAAAGTGTATTATGGGGAATTCGAAAATAGAGAATACTGAAATCAAGATTATGGGATTGTAAATTTAGAACTTTGGACTGGACTATAGAACACGCAATTACGGAATTTTAGATTTTTGAGCATTGAGAGAAATGGAGTACAGATGTTGTCTTCTTGTCTTCGCCACGGCAAATCCTTTTGTCTTCAACACGGCAGATTTAAACAGCTTGCAAGGAACTAAACTAGGATCACGTAACTCAGACTTCGAATACAGGGCCCGGTTGTTCGAAAGCCGATTAACTTAATCCAGGATTGGCGTAAACTTTTGTTTCATGTTTCCAACGTTTTGGTGAAAGTCGTCTTTGCTTATTTTTGTTTTTCAAGATTGACTTCTGCTAATGGAAAGTTTTACCGAATATCAGCCTTGAACAGCATTTGGGAGTGGAGAATAATAAAACTCCTTCGTTAATTTTATAATCTGAGATTAGCGTTAATCGGCTTTTGAACAACTGGCCCAGGATGATAAGTTGTTGAACTGTGATTTGTAATAAGTTTTTCCGATGATTTAAGGCTGATCTTGTAATTTTTGGATGAAAGGAGTTAAAGAAGCAAGTAAACCTGTGGGATTTGAATAAAGTCTCCATCAAAAAATGAATAAAAAATAAAAAATCCCGTATCCTGATAACCAGCTAGTAAGGCTTTGTTGTTTGCATTTGCAAATTTATTAACATTAATAATGAGTTTTTACAACAAACAACTTCAAGTTATGTTACAGATTTATCTTTCTAGTAATCTCTCGCCATTTTCCGAAGTTTACCTGTAGTTGAAGTTCACTGTAACTGTACAATTTGTTTTAACCGTTTGCGCTTTCCACGGATACGCCCTTGTAGGCGTCTTGTTTTTGGTACATTTTTGTCTCTGGCAAGCATGCTTCTTTCACTAAATTTATGATAGCATGTCGCACAAAATAATAGAAAAATGCCTTTATGTTTAATCTTGATCCTTTTGGTAAGATGAAATAAAAAGTAAAAAGATTATAATATTATTATTATTAGTTTCTATGTAAGTGTTTCTGCTTGAAACAGGTTCAAGAAAAGTGTATCCAACAGAACATGCCGCTTTATGTAGTCTTCATAGACTTCAGTAAAGCCTTCGATACTGTTTCGCGACAAGGACTTTTGCAGGTACTCAAGAAATATGGTTGTACAGAGACGTTTGTCAGCCTGATCGAGGCACTCCATACAGGTATGCAAGCAAACGTGGCAATGTGTGGTTCAGTATCTAAAGACGTTTCAGTAAGCAACGGGGTGAAACAAGGGCGTGTGCTGGCACCTACACTCTTCTCGATATATCTGGCAGCCATGCTTGAGGTGCCTTCAAAGACACTTCAGAAGGAGTATACATTCAAACAAGGAAGGAAGCAGACTTGTTCAATGTGGCACAGTTTAAAGCCAAGAGTAAGACATCGATAAAGATAGTAAGAGAAATGCTCTATTCCGGCGACAGTGCTCTAGTTGCACACAGTGTGGAAGATATGCAATCTTTAGTGGAGAAATTCGCTAGAGTAGCTAGCCAATTCAGCCTCCAAATCAACATCAAGAAGACAGAGTGTCTTTATCAACCATCAAAGTTCCAATTATCAACATCACTATCAGAAGAGATCAGCATTGGTACAGAGCCACTAGTCAAGTGCAAGACTTTCAAGTACCTAGGGAGTACTGTTTCAGAGAATGCTACGTTGGAGGATGAACTATCTCTCAGAATGGGAAGAGCGAGTGCTGTGTTTGGAAACGTGAGGGAGAGACTGTGGAACAATCGACATGTGTCTAGATCTATCCGTGTGAAATGCAAAGTGTACCGAGCGACAGTACTGGCTACTCTATTGTACGGTGCTGAAACTTGGACTGTCTACAGAGTGCAGGTGAAGAACCTCCACGCGTACATGATGAGACACCTTCGAGCCATAATGAACATCTCATGAAAAGACAAGATAACCAACATAGAAGTGTTGAAACAAGCTGGCCTACCATCAATGGAGGACATGCTAATACAGATGAACCTGAGATGGCTCGGACATGTTGAGAGGATGGACCACCAGCGTCTCCCTCGGCAGCTACTCTACTCACAGTTATGCGAGGGCAAACGCAATCAGGGTAGACCAAGGCTCAGATTTAAAGACACTGTAAAAAGAAACCTGGAGAAGGTGGACATAGACAGGAGTTCCTGGCAGCAGAAGGCTAAGGACAGAGCTGTGTGGAGGAATCTGATCAGACATAAATGAAACAGTCATTGTTCGCCCACGACAGGCTGCTGTGATGATGATGATGATGTAAGTGTAATGGAAGTGCACTTTAATCCCTTTCTACTTAGTTCACTTGAACTGCTCTTTAATAGTGATCATTGTGGAACTACTCATTACAAACAAAGCATTCCAATAAAACATTACACGGTTGAAAAATACCCAGTCAGACTGAGAGACTGGATGTCGTATTGTGAGGCATTATATTACAATACCATACAATACTTTATTGACACTTCCCTTTCAGAGCTTTTCAGTGACAATATATATTATTGGCATCACACAATTTTACTATGTGACAGTTGGTGCAACGCGTATCACATAACATGAGAGATGACGCAACCCGATCACGTGACATAGCTGGACCGCGTGCGATGGATTTTTTTCTGTTGTGCATAGTTTCAGTGAACTGTTTTGAAATGTACAGCGTTCAATTGGTACAAACCGGGGAAAATTAAAGACAAGTTGTGGAAAACTGTTGTTTCGTCGCTGGTAACATTACTAGCTGTTTGAGTTGAGTAAATATCAACTAGTCTCTTTCCCTTCCTCTTGATGACTAAAGAGAGTCAAATCCCCCCCGCAACAGATAAGAAACAAGCAAGTGGGCATGTGAGGGAACCCGAAACTAGAACGAGAACGAAAATACATAGAAATAGATATGACTTGATTACAATACTTGAATATGCTGGGAAACAATGTTTGAAAGTACAAGTCTGTCCGCCAAAAGCAGGCATAAGTACAACATGTAAGCGTCGGATCTCCAGTTTCCTAGAATTTTAATGAGTTCAGCTGGGATTCCGCACTTAAAGGTGAATGTAGCCCTTCCGCGGTGTAAACTGTGGCCGGAGAAATCCCTGGGGATTGGAGGAGTCAAGGGATGCTAAATGTTTGATGTCATCGTTGTGAGACTTGGCCGTGATGCAATCGAACTGGTTGGCATTGGTGGTAAATGTGAAGAGAGGGTATTTGACAGGAGCGGAGACTGTGCGACGCAATGAGTGGAGCGCAAACCTGGAACAGAGAGGTGATCCTGGAATTCGCGGAACTGGAACAACAAAAACAGTATCGCCAAACTGGCGAGTTTTTGTGCGCGTGACTGTCAGAAGGGCGCCAAAACGGGAGTCGAGTGAACGTGGAACGAGGTTGGCTGTTCTGAAAAATGTGAAGAAACCATCGAGAAAGGCAGACCACAAGGCGAGATGGGCGGAGTCACAGAGGTTGAGATGGGCGTGGAATTGTAACAAGATTGATGGAGAGAGGGGGTGGGGGGGGGGGTTTTCGGTGAGGAACGTGGACCATGGACTTCTCCAAACCTTTCTGGGTTAATTTAACATGAATGTCATCGAAAGCTTAAGTGTCAAAATGGCAAAATACAAGTAAACGACGGAGAACACTAAGATAATTGTTTATGGTCTGCTACGATTTGACGGAAAAACTGACCAAAGTAATGAACGCAGAAATGGTAGATGCTGGAAATGGCCATAATTTGACGCTTCCTGTGACGGCGAACATTTAGAGCGAGGCGATGATTAGGGAACCGAGATGGATGAAAGGTGGATACGCCGAGTGGAAAAAGCAGCCGTCCAAGAAGCCGCCCACTCCGAAGAGACAAGCATCGGTGCAGAAATGAGACTCGTCGAGCCAAGGACAGGAACGAAAGGACAGAAAAGCAAAGGAAAGGAAGTTTATTTAAGTGTCTAGTCGTTCTAGCGCTGGAGCACTAATTGGGGACACCGTAAACTGAAATTAACAATTTACGAAAATCAAGTCAAATGTTGGTTTTGAGGGGAGGGGAAACCGGAGTACCCGGAGAAAACCTCTCGGTGCAGAGTAGAGAACCAACAAACTCAACCCACATATGACGCCGAGTCTGGGAATCGAACCTGGGCCACATTGGTGGGAGGCGAGTGCTCTCACCACTGCGCCATCCCTGCACCCCATTTTAAGCCGAGAAGAACTTGTCCCTTCAAATGAGTAAATTTGTGAGGAAGTCGGCGAAGTTCTTGTAGGACACGCTGCTTGAATATTTTCCTAGGGCTAATGCAAGTGCAGGCAAGCGCAGACGTAAGAAAGCTTGCCAATAACGGACTGTAATTCGGACTTGGATACACGTGGCGAACTAAGCCAATGGCTGAGAAGTTGGGAAGTTTGGTTTAACTTGCCGTGAGGAACCTCTAGATTCATGACGACAGTGTCGTGTGTGAGACCTTGAAAGACCATTTTGGTGGAGGGAGGACAGTCCTTTGTGGGCGAAGATTCGAGACCCAGGCTGGTGAAAGTGTCTTCAAGGTGTGAAAAGGCGAGTAGCGTGTCGTCGTAGGACGCCTCAACGCCGCCGAAGTCGTCGATGTCGTTCACGCAACGATGGTGACATACTGTACGGAAAATGTGAGCAACAGCGTTAGTAGTACGCTGGCAAGCAAGAGTAGCCGAGTGGAGATCGAACGGGAGGACGAGGTCGAAGTATAACAAAGCTTTCCAGAGGTAACCGAGAAGGATGTAATCTTTGGGGTCGACGGGATTTGTCGGTGCGCACGCTTCAAATCTTTCTTGAAAACGTAACAACCTTGGCCCTTGGCCACGATAAGGTCGACGAAATTGGCGAAACGAGGGAGAGTGAGGTGGAAGGGCTTGTCAAGAAAAGAATCCTTAGGAATTCCATCAGGCCCTGGGGAAAGCTTAGATCCAAAATGACGCGTCCTTTACTTCCGTCTTTAGGAACAGTTTGAAGCGGAAAACTGCAGAGGTGTCGGAAAAGGATTGCTAATGAAAGGCCCAGCAGTGGCTGCATGTTCTATCTCAGTGAAGAAAAAGGCATCGGTGGTGTCAGGAAAGCGGACCCCTGAGAAATGGTTAGATGATGACGGTTCTGGAAAGGCAGCAGCGTGGTAGTTGATTGGCCAACCGAAAGCGAGAAAATCAGCGACAATGCGATCAGAGTAGTGTTCGAGGGCCGAGTTCCACAAGCAAGATTCAACTTTGATGGTACGGGAATACGAGCGCCAAAGGCATTCGAGAAGCGGTGATTTTGAGCAGAGAATATGACCAACAACTGCAGCATGCGAGTGGGTGCGAGAGAGTGAAAGTTGACCAGGTGGCAAGGTCGGAACGTGCGAGGAGAGGAGGATCGGTGAGGATTGGTCAGAGGTGGGTGGAGGTGGAAGTGAGGGGACTAGTCAATCGGACGAGGGAGATATTGGTTGGGTCGGGCACGAAGCGATGTGTGATCCGGAAGTTTGCAATATGCACAAACGTTTTTTACTCCCTGTTGATGTGACGCGTTACTGCAGGAGCCAGTACGGTTCCATAGTTGCGCTGCTGGGTGCTACTGGTTGTGGTGACGTGGGTGTTGTTTTTGCTTGAAGTACGCAATTTTGCGAGAAGACGGTTTGACTCGGTGATATTAAAGCGCCAGTTTCGCTAAAATCGCCACGCCAATTGGCGAGGCTGGCTTTGTCGGGGTCCAAAACTGCGGCGTGAAAGGATAGAATGGCATTTCAGCAATACTTGGACCCTAGACGCATGAGGGATATCAAGTGTACGTGTTGTTGCATTAGAGCGTGTTTAGCTGGGGTTTCTGAAGTTAAAATATCCGGATAGCCGTAAACAAACTCCGCGGTGGAAAGGTCTTTAAATTACTTCCGGGAAAGGCCAAATGGAACGGGTGGCCCAGGTTCGATTCCCAGACTCGGCGTCATATGTGGGTTGAGTTTGTTGGTTCTCTACTCTGCACCGAGAGGTTTTCAAGTGTTGTTGCATTAGAGCTTGTTTAGCTGGGGTTTCTGAAGTTAAAATATCCGGATAGCGGTAAACAAACTCCCTGGTGGAAAGGTCTTTCAATTACTTCCGGGAAAGGCCAAATGGAACGAGTTTTCAATGCGTGTATTGTGGTCGAGCAAGCCTTGAGACTTACCAATGTTAAAACCGGCTCGAACTGTATCCAGCGAAGGAATGGTGGAAGGCTTTGACGAGCTAGTTGGCATCAGAGACCGCGCCTTTTCTTGCGCCTCAAGTTCCAGCAGACGGATCTCTAGCTGCTGTTTCTTGATTTGTAGGTTAAGAAGCTGGACATCAGAAGAATTGCCGGGGCAGCGTTTGAAGCTGGGGGACCACGTGGAGTAATGGCGTCGATTTGCGGCGCAGACTTGGCGGGCGGAGCGCTGTGTGGCGGCCGTTCGAAGGATGGCAGGTCATAAACAAAACCCGAGGAGAAGGATGGGCCCTTTGTCTTGCGTTTTCCAGCAACTGCGGCCATAACGAACCAAGTCTGTCTCTCAGATGTTTTTTTCGGTCACAACATATTGGAACAAAGGATCAATTTTTAATTTGAAACGAGTCAAGTAGAATTGAAATTGGACTTAATAAGCGTACATTTTTAGTTGCCCTGCTTTGCTCAAAATAAATCTAGATGGATCCGATATTGTTTACTTTGTGCTGATGCCTTTATTAAGTGTAGCATAGGAAAACTTGGGTTTTCATCGTTAGCTGTTGTGAAGCCAACTTGTGTGGGGCCAGTGGTAACTACATGGATGACCTGATCTTATAAGGCATTTCAAACTGCCTGATAGGTTCATGCTATGGACAGGTTTCAACAGTGCCTAGAAATTCCTAGTGGACAAACATTTAAAATACATAATAATGTTATTTTAGGAGATATTAATGCAGAGTGACTTGCCTTCTCAACTAGCCCCTTCTATTCTCCCTTTAAATTTTGTCAAGTTGTAAATAAACTGTCGGCTGAATTTGCAGGTTTACTGGGATAATGGGTGCTGAAGGTCGAATATTTGATTGGAATCCTTGCACTCCATTTGAAACTGAACTGGCTGGAAGAAGGCAAGGGTGTAATAATACTATGGTAAGTGTTACTAGTAGCCAATTGCACTAATTGCATAAAGTCACAATTACAATAAGTGTTATAGTAATTATTGGATTGAATGGAGTAGAATTCAGGGAGTAATTGTGCAAGTGATTTTAAAATCAGCCGAGTGCGCAGCGCAGTGCTGATTTGAAATTACGAGCAAGATTACTCCCTGAATTGTACGACACGAAGTTTAATTACTAATTAATGCATATCTTATAATCTGGAAGAAAATTCGAGGATAAAAAGTCTTTGAATACCTTTTTGTCTGACGAAGTTAAAATTATATTCAATCTGTTTCACCTTAACTCTGTACAGGAATGGACCAATTCTGACAATTTTCTCCATGACATTGCCACGCACCCATTTTGGCCCCCTGCAGTAGTTGCGCACCCACACATGCTGGTCACGGTTCACAAAACGACTTCATTTTACTGTGGTTGGACTGGAGCAGGCTTGCCAGGATTCATTAAGTCTAACCTTGTCTTGACGTTGCGTCATTGGAGCACATGAGCGTGGTTCAGCTCAGTCTGTGGTTGCATGTGGAGCTGATCAATATGCAAGTAGGAACCTATCAAGGCTAGTGGTGGAGAGTACTCCCTGACTTATCAGCCATCACCACTTTCTTGAAGCTCTGTACCAGTCTTTCAACCTAACTATTGGTCGAGGGATTTTAGGGCACACCGGTCACGTGCAAAATGCCATTCGCCTTTGTAAAAATTGAGTGAATTGAAAAAGTATGAAGTGAATTGGGGGCCGTTGTCGGACACTATCTGATCAGGTAGTCCCAAGCAGGCAAACACGGATCGCAAGGTGCAGACAGTCTCCTCCGCAGTAGTGTTCTTGCACTCGAGGATCTCAGGCCAGTTGCTGTGAGCATCAATTATCACCAATTGCATCTTTCCTTCCACAGGACCTGCAAAATCCATGTGAAGTCTTTGCCGGGGAAGAGCAATATATTCCCACCGATGGCGAGCGGGTTATTCACCGTCTCCTGGCATCCTATTCAATTTCCAACTGCCGCCTATATGTCTTTGTCTATGTTAGGCCACCAAACATACCCGTGGGACAAGCCTTTCATCTTCACCACACCAATGTGTCCCCAATGAAGTGTGTACAAAACTCTGTGTGGCAGTTTTGCCTGGAACCACCACTCTACTTTCCCACACAAGAACTCCATGGTGAACCGGGATTTCTCTTGAACGGTGAGCGTACGGAATGATGTCAGGGTAGACTTCAGCTCCTTGCCAAACCACTGGCACCAGCTTTGAAACTCGAGAAAGCACTGGGTGTGGGTCTCTCCTTGTCTGTACCCTCAGTGACTAGGAGTGACTAGGAAGGCCTCAATCTAGGAGGGCCTAGGAGTGACCAGGAGGGCCTCAATCAAGGAGGGCCTAGGAGTGACCAGGAGGGCCTCAATCAAGGAGGGCCTAGGAGGGACCAGGAGGGCCTCAATCAAGGAGGGCCTCAATCAAGGAAGCATGGAACATATCTACCTCATCAGGTTCGTTGGTCTGAGCCTGTGGTCGGGTAATCGTGATCATCACAGTTAGACCTTATCTTGAAGCAGCATATCCTTCACCACCCTGAAGCTAGCTTCTTCCTCAGCTCCCCATGAACACTTCACATTCTTCTGCAACAGTCTATGTAGCCCAATCAGGTAAGCATTTGGCATAGTACTGGACCATGCCTAGAAAAGCATGTAGCTGTTTCACATCCTGAGGTTTTCGCACCTTGGTGATGACCCTCACTTTCTTGGGAGACTGTTGCAGTCCTTCAGCAAATCTGACGTGACCCAAATACTTCACAAAGCTCCATACGTCGTACTTTCAAGCCTCCACAACACTGCAACCAGCCACTCAAGGTGTTCCTCCGAAATATCATTCAAATAGCAGAAGACCCTTGGTATTCCTTGCAGTACCTGGTTCATGGCCCGCTGCCAGATGGTCGGTGCTGAAGCTACACAAATGTTGGTAGTGGTACAAACCACGGCGTGTTGATGGTAAGGAATGGCTTAGACTTTTCCTCAACCTCGATTTGTAAATAAGCATGATGCAAGTCAATGACTCTAATCAACGGACCCTCACCGAGGTTGGCAACAATGTCTTCTATGCGCAGGAATGTATTCATCCGGGTGAAGGTTCTATCGAGGCGGTAAGTTCGTGCTGTGAGCATCAAAGGGATCTAGTAACAAGATTGTTCTCAGTGTCTAGCAACATTCTTCAAGATGGAGAATGCGGGGAAGGAGAAGACACGCACACTGTACTAAAAACAAGCTTTTATTTCATTTCCAGTATCGATAAATTCTAGTGATAACACATCGAATAACTTTTAAACTTTGTAAAAAATAATTTGCAATCTTCTCAGTCACTTCGATCGACGGCCAAAATTCAGCCGGCGATCACCCCTTTCTCAAGCGATGATTTTCACCGGCAACCGGCGCTTAGTGACATCCCTGATAATAATGCGGAGGTCTGGGTGCTGGTGAGTCTCACCAAAATGTAGACTTTAGCGCATTCACAGGTAATCTTGTAGACTACGCCATCTTGTATCACTGAAGCGACCATGTCTTTCAATCACACTAAATGTGATCTGAGTGTTGCGTTCGAACTTGAAGACGGCGCGAATGCCCTGTTCTTGAGGGCAGTGGTGAATACGGTCTGATACTCCTTTGACTTTTTGTCAACAATGGCGGTTTTAACAACTCTGTTGCTGTTTCTTTACTTTAAATTAAACAGCCTTTCCTGTTTTGGTAACCTTCCTCAAAGTAATCGGGATTTCAACAGAAATATTTTAATGTTACCACAACATCTTTATCTGTCGAGTGTTTGGTTTCATTATCGGTCAAATGATTGTAAACCACATGACCACTGACTGCTGAAAATATATCTTGAAATATTGATTGCCGTGAGTTGGAAATTTTTAGGATCAACATGAGTTTTATTTCATTAAACTGTTAGCCTATATCTAAGTGATTTATTTTTGTGTAGGTTTGTCAAGTGGCAGCTTATGGAGATCAAAATGCTGGATCACAAAACACAACATTTTCTGTTGAAAATGGGAATGTTGTCGTTGCATATGGACAACAGGCTGGCTTTGACAAATATTTGAGGTACTAACAGGCTATGACACACTTATGGTATTATGTTGATTACTTCTAAGAGTTCACCCTTTCAAATAATGAATTTTATTTTTCTCTCAGGGCTGAGCGGGCGGAATTCAACATTGAAATCCTGCAATCTGATTGGTTTTGGGAGTGGGCGGAGTTTTCTCATCCGGCCCGCTCACGGCGGGCGGAATCCTATCCTTAGCTGCGTGCATGAGCTTGTGTGATGACCTTACATTTCCATTTTTTTTTTTTTGACACCCAATCTCTTTTACATACAGAAGGTACTTTTTATTAGACAAAACGTTTGGAAATACAATTCAAATTAAAATATTTCTCTTTGCCACATTCAGTTTGTAAGACGCGTAATACTGCATTCGCTATCAAGCGCGGTGCGAGTCAACAATTAAAAAAGGGATTTCAGAGAGGAAGGGAGAGAGAGAAAGGAAAAAAATTAGAACGTTACTTACCAGCTAAGGGTCGGTCCGTACAGCGACCTCGGTTTTGAAAAAGTTGCCTTCGTACTGCGGCCTCGGGCAGCATTTTCAAGACCGGGTCCAGAAATTTAAAGACTGTAAGCTTTTGGCTGGGAAATAACATATATTTATTTTCCTGTCATGACACCTACATCTACATACTCGGAAAAAAAACATCCGTGCTCCTTATAGGAGGTGACCCTAGGATAGCTTAGGATTGAACTAGGTTTATAAAACAAACATCCTGAATACTGCTAGGATTAAATTGTCGATCCCGGCATTGCATATTTACATTTTTTTGTTTTTAGGTGAGATGATAAGTTTTACTGCGATTTTTATAATTCTGCGGAATCTACTAATGAACTTAGAAATGTCAAGAGGAGACGTAGAAGATTGGAGAGATCAATGAGAAAATCTGGCCTTGAATCTGACAAACAAGCTTTTCGTCTAATCTGTCAGGAATACTCTTCTCTTCTCAAGGTCTCTCGGTCTGCATATTATTTTGGCCGTGTTTCTGATTGCGATGGTGATACTCGGAAATTGTTTCAAATCGTGAAATCACTGTGCATAAAATGGTGTGGGAACACCTTTCCTGAGTATAGTATAGTATAGTAGTCCGTTTGGCAAATGATTTCGGGGAATTTTTTATCAAGAAGATTGTGGAGAACATTGATGCTATCAAATTGAATCTATAGCCTCCTCTTGTGGACCGTGTTTGCACTGAGGTGAAATTAAGTCAATTCTCTGAATTGTCCGAAAACAAGATAAATGCCAGCTGGATCCTCTACCAACATGGCTGCTCAAACTTTGCATTGATCGATGCTCTGGCTTCCAAAGTCACTTATTTTGTAAATTACTCATTGTCCAAGGGCTATGTACCTGATCAGTGGAAAACTGCGCTAGTTACTCCTTTACAAAAGAAGAATGGAAACGATTTTGATTTTAAGAATTACAGACCAGTTAGTAACCTTCCATTTATTTCGAAAATTGCTGGAAAAGCTGTTGTCGATCAACTTTTTTATACTACTACCGGATTGTCAGTCAGCCTATCGTAGTTTTCTTTTACTGAGACTGCCCTTCTTAAAGTCCAGAATGATATTTTGTTGAATATGGATAAGCAAGAAGTTACTCTTTCGGTACTCTTAGACCTTAGTGCAGCATTTGATACGGTTGACCACTCTTTACTACTGAAGACTTCAGAAGGTGTCTTTGGTGTTACGGACACTGCTCTTGTATGGTTTCAGTCTTACCTATCGAATAGGAAACAACGCATTGTTATAGAGAACAATCTCTCCTGAAGATGAACTTGTCTTGTGGAATACCTCAGGGAAGCCCTTTTTCTTCTCTATGGGTCTAAATTATTCGAAGTCATGATAAGAAAACACTTTCCATCTGCACATGCTTTTGCAGGTGATACCCAGATTTACTTTACTTTCAAACCGGAATCACAGCTGGCTCAGGATAACGAGCTAGTACAATTGAAAAGTATATTGCCGATATTCGTGCTTGGATGGTCCCTTATCGTCTTATGATAAATGACTTTAAGACGGAATTCTACATAATTTCTATAACAGTTGGAGACTCAATTATTGAACCAGTTAAGAATGCAAGAAAACTGGGATCTTGGTTTGATGAGCACATGGCGATGGACATTCACATTGGGAACATTTGTAACAAAGCTTTTAAGGGTCTTTACAACATTAGACAAATTAGAAAATTTATTTCCACTGAGGCCACCAAAATATTAATTCATGCTTTTGTAACATCTCACTTGGATTATCGCAACTTCCAATATTTCAGCTGGATCGGCTTCAAAAATTCCTTATGCAGCAAGAGTCATCTGTCTAGTGCCCAAATTTAATCAAATCTCACCTTATTTAAAAGATCTTTACTGGTTACCCGTAGAGCTTTGGATCGAGTTTAAAATATCATTACTTGTTTTCAAATCATTAAATGGTATCGCTCCACGTTATATCTGTGATCTCATCAGGAAAAAGGCACCAACCAGAAGCTCTTTGAGATCCAATGACCTTTCTTTGTTGGAGGTGCCTCGAACCAAATGCAAGACTTTCGGTGACCGAGCATTCGCTTTTTCTGGTCCATCCAAGTGGAATAAACTGCCATTGGCAATTAGAATGGCCCCGAACTTAGATACTTTTCAGAGACACTTGAAGACATCCTTATTTAAAAAAGCATATGACACTTAGTTATGCCCAGGCTTTTATATATTTTATTTCGCACTTTTCTATTTGACTGATTATTCTTAATTTCTTATATTTTATTGATCTTAACTGCATTTTCCTTTTACATTGTTATGCGCTTTTTAATATGATATAAAAAGCGCTATATAAATTCATTAAATTAAAATTAAATTTAAAGACCTTTCAAAATGATGAAGAATGGTGTTTTTTATTTTGGAATATCTTCTTTCATTTCAGAGATATTCAAGTTCTTGTTGAAAAATACTGTACACATGAACAAAAAATCACAAAATTGAGAATTGAATATCTCCGAAAATATTGGATGTGT
>NC_090883.1:26040845-26045845 GCF_036669925.1 Montipora capricornis | reverse complement strand
TTACTGCACTCTATAACCTATTTATGCATTTGTGATTGACCACTGATATTCTGTTGAGAATAATAAGTAAACTTGGTATAGGAAAGAACTCTAAATCTGTCTTGTGGGGTAGTGTATTTAATGTGAAAAAAAGTTAAATTAAAAACCCAACTTTGGGCATGTATGGCCAGAAATACGAGTAATTACATGCACACTTATTTCAGTAAGTGTTGCAAGGTGTTCCCCGTACCTTGGAATACAGACAATTTACGTCATCACTGCCAGGAAATTGAACCATAGACCAATTCGGCTAACTCAAATCTCTCGGGGTTAAGATTCCTTGTGTGCTGCATTTGCATGGTAATGTAGCATTCACATTTAGATGACATAGAAATACTTGGAACCAAGCGTTTTATCCCCAAGTGATTTGAATTGGGTACAACACTGAGTTAGCCGAATTTGTCTATTCCAGAGTTTACAGAAGAAAAGCCTGTTGTCTCCACCTCTTTATAAGTAAATGTCAATGATTTTTTTGTTATCCTCCGTATTTTTTGAAAGTTAACTTGACTGTGGAAAAAAACTGGGCTATTGAAAATCGTGATAAAAAAAACTCGTCGTTGTCACTGACTTAAAAACTGTAAATACTGCAACCTTCATCAGCAGTAAATGGCGTCTAGATGTAGATGAGATGCTAATGGCCAGAAAGGTGTATCATTGGTATCATTGAATGAACGAACAAATGAATGATCCTTCTTTCAGTGTCGATTAGCGATTTTAGCATTTCTGCTAATTGGGGACACTTAAAAATATTCAAATAAATGCACTAAAAGAATGTAAGTTAGGATAATCGATTAAAAGTTACAATAATAAAAGTGAGAATCACGAATTGCAGAGGTAACAGCCACGTCCACAATGGGATTTTAAGGGATTAAGATCAACAATGAAACTAAACGGACAACTAGTCAAGATGGGCACTTTGACCCACAAGTGTGGGCCAAAATTCCTCAGACAATCTGCAGATCAGCAACCGTATGAAATTTCAAGAAAATCATGCATTAGAACTTTAATCTAGTACCCTGGTCCCAGAGGTTTTTCTTGAGCCGCGAGAGAGACACGAAGCAGCAAAGACGAGTCGCGAAGCGGGAAGAAGAGAAAAACCTCTAGTTACCTTGGACTTGAATCCACTTTCATGCAGATGCCAGCTGTCAAACGCTTCAAATTGATATTTACAAAAGGGACCAATGGCAACTTAGCAATCACGCGTCCCCTTGGTATTACCAATCAAACAAACCAATCATATTGATTTGCGTCTTTGTAAAAATATCAACCAATGCGAGCCTGAGGGTCAGATCCTGAACCTGGCTTCTGCATGAAAGTGAGATTTAAGTCTAAGGTAAGCAGAGGTTTTTCTCTTTCTCGCCGATTCGCGACTCGTCTTCGCCACTTCGCAGCTGTCTTGCGGCTCAAGAAAAACGTTTGGAGCCAGGGTAAACTTTAGTCCAGTCATGTCCAAAAATGCACGCCCGATTTTGATATCCACCCTGAAGTGTCCTTTAACTCTGGAATAGACCAGTTCGGCTAACTCAGTGTTGTACCCAATTCAAATCACTTGGGGATAAAACGCTTGGTTCCAAGTATTTCCAACAATAAGGTAAGGGTAAAGGTTATCGTTATTTCTTGGTGAAGGTAACTGTAGCTATAGCTTTGTGACGTTGATTATCAGTATTCCCAGACGTGAGTGGTGTTGAAGTTGGGGTCTGGAGAGCAGGGAGCTTATCAAAATAAAGGTTTTGCACGGCAGCCATGTTGCATGGCAGGAACAATAGATTCTTTTTCGTAAGGGAACAAATGTTCTTTCTAATGCAAAACATTTTCATCGTTCCTGCCATGCAACATGGCTGCCGTGCAAAACCTCTATGTCGTGCGTCTAATCACGTGTTTTTCTTGACAAAAAATTCCATTTTCAGAAAGCAACGTTTAGATCAAAGTTTGCCTGTCCTTCAAGAGAATCAGGTGAAATCATCAGCAGCACCCTCAGTGATGATAATACCAGTGTGGAGTTTTAGCATCGCAGATGAATTAGCTAATTATTAACTAGTTCGAAGTTTGATGGAATAATATTTCCAAGAGAGCGATGTCAGAATACCTGTCTACTCTTGTCTTCTTATAGCAGCATCAGTTTTCAAGAACAATGCTTACAATAAAACGTGCTTTTCGCCTGCCAATATATAATGTACACGAAAAAATGCTCAGTTCTGATTGGCTAAAACAGAGTGCAGTTTTTATGTAACGTAGGTGCAAATTTGTAACAGGAGTACAAATTACAAATGAACATTTCCAAGTTTACAGTTGAGTGACTGTGGAGGGATAGTGTTGTAGAAGTTTGAATTTGACAAACTTTGTAATCTGTTTCAACCAATGAGTTGATTGAATCAACTTCAGAAAATTAAAGCGTGCACTATCAAAATTTCGTTTGTTTTGAATTGGTCTTCTTTTATATGTATTTTATAACTAAATAAGTTCATAATTTGTTAGTCTGAGAAATTTACTCCAAATTACACTTGAAATGATTGATTAGCTATACTAAATCAGACGTCGCAAACGGCAGCTCATTTGAGATTAATTAAAGGCAGCTCAATAGGCTATCAAGAAATTTTGTCCAACATGAGAACGATATTTACAGCTGAAACGGATAAATCATTTGAGAAATTGAAAGCGAACCATTGTAATAGATCGAGAACTGGAGATTGACCTTTTTTTAAAAATGGTTTTTTGACACATTATCACATGTGTAGCTGTGTAGGGCTCCAGGCAGGAGCACCTCTGACAACTGGACGGTTCCTAGATCATTTTTAAACGAAGAGGTCGATATCGGCATAACCACGAGAATCAAAAGAAAAAATAATTTGCTTATGTTCACGTTATATTTTGTTGCCATACAAACTATAGAATGGCGATCCCGAAATACGTCCAAAGTGATTAAAACAACTCTTGAGTTAGAGCGGTTTTCAATTGAGTGTCGAAAGTA
Source organism: Montipora capricornis (assembly GCF_036669925.1). Classification (NCBI taxonomy): domain Eukaryota; kingdom Metazoa; phylum Cnidaria; class Anthozoa; order Scleractinia; family Acroporidae; genus Montipora; species Montipora capricornis. The sequence continues at coordinate 26,042,838 of NC_090883.1, read as the reverse complement.
ATTAGCTAATTGCTTTGGTTTTGCATTACTTCACTCAGTGATTGGTTCAAAGTTCTCGCGCCATTTTTTCAACCAATCAAAAGTGAAACCAAAACCAATCGTGGCTCGCGCGTGCACATTTTCCCGCGCTTTGTGCCGGCTACATGTAATTACTTCGAGTTTTGATTGGTTTACTGGGTTGTCTCCGTGCTTTTTGATTGGCCAAAGTAATTACTTTGGTTTTGGTTTTACGACACTCATTTGAAAACCACTCTAACTGCCACTCGTCAATTATTAATGAGACGACTAATGTAGTCGGCTTGTTAATTCTTTGATTGCACTTGACGTCACAGCGGCCATGTTAGTAGCAAGAGTCTTTTTGGAATTTGACTCTATTATTACGCAAAACTGACTTGAGCTACATTTTTCTCTTGTTTTGACACCAACATGACCGTCTTATCACGTGAGTGCAATCAAAGAATTCTCAGTACGGAGTATCCAGTGGACCTTAAAAGTTTTTATGGCTAGTCTATGGAGATCCTATTTCATGCTACCAATCTCTACAGCTTTTGCGACAGCTTAATTTCTGTGAACCATTGGAAGCGATCTCCTTCAAACAATGGGCCAAACCGCCCTGGACTAAGCGAAAAAGATCGATATCCGGAACGGAATTTCATCGTTATCATTATATTGGTCCAATTCAATTGTTTCAAGCCTTCTCTCATTTTTCTCGATTATTCCAGGGAATGCCACACAATTCGCAACCTGAAAGCAAGGACAACGAAAATATCAACCAAAACGTAATTTCTGGCGTTTGAGTTGTGAGTGAAATATCCTACGTGTAGCCGTAACCCACCCCCCGAGAGAATGTAGGCGTAGGCTATGAGCGAAACAGACAGAAAGGCACGAAGCAGAAGGACCTGGGATGAATAATGTGCATGATGGGTAATATGCCGTGTATGAAGCTTGAGTTTGTCACGTGTTTAGCCAATCTGGGCCTGCATCAACCACTGTTAGCTTAGACTTCCGACGTTTGTCTGTTTTGAGTCCGCAGGGTAATAGAGAGGTTAAGCATGACGTTTACGCCAAACGGCAAACGTCGGAGTGAAGTTAGGGTTTTGCCAAAAATATAAGAACCCTGTTTGATATTAGCTTATTTCTGTCCTGTTAGCTCCAGATATCAAGTAACTTCTCAAAGGAAAGAGACAAGTTAAGGACGGTGCCTACTAATTTAAAGGTGTTTTGGCGCGGTTTATTGAATATGCGAGAAAAGCAGATCTTAAAGGCCTGGCCAAACGCTCGCAACATTTCAACGCAACATCTTGCAACATTGTTGGGCACAACATGTTGCGTACGTTTGGCCACCCTGTTGCGATATGTTGCGTGCGTTTGGCCAGTCCATTCAACACATGTCGCAACATCATGCAACAATGTTGCGTTGAAATGTTGCAAGCGTTTGGCCTAACGAGTATTATTGAAATCCAAAAAGAAAATTGGGGGTAACCACGCATTTTTCTAAGTTAATTAATCAACAATATTTGTAAAAATTTATAGCTTTAAAATACAGAGCAATTTATGGCGTTCTTTGCCAAAATGAAATGTATGTATGCATATTTTGTAACAGTTTAAGAGATTCTCCGTTCACCCCTTGATGCGAGGCCTTGACTTTGCCAAAATAAACCTATCGGTCTATATTTTACTGTTGCGTAGCGTAGTTGAAATAAGGTCACTCCCAGACTAAAAATAGTGTTATCGCAAATAATTCGCGACAAATCCATCTTGTTCAGAGGTTATACAATACGGGCGAACTATCCTGTAACTACAATCGGCGACAAAATTAGTTGAGACACTTGCCAACAGAGCACACTGGCAACGACACATTCATTGTTTGCAAAGAAAACTTGTCCAGAGAGTACGTTTCCGGGATACCCCTCCCTCCCCCACCCTAATCAATGTTGTACCGCTGTCGACAAGGCTCGTAGAAAACAGAAAAACACAACATTGTCCCGGGGGT
>NC_090883.1:26025845-26035845 GCF_036669925.1 Montipora capricornis | reverse complement strand
TGTAACAGGGACGACTGTTACACTACACTACACTACACTACCCTACACTACACTACACTACTGGTCAGAGTTTTTCTCTGTCCTTGTGTGGGCCCATTTCCATCAGTAGGGCTAACGCTCACATGGTTCATATGGGATAGAAATCTAGCACTTCATGTTACACTACACTCTATTCAGTTAACTCTGTTTAAAATATGTGCGACACGGCCAACGTTTGTATAAACGTAACCTTTCCTTATAATTCAAGTTAGTTTTATATACCCAAATTAGACTGTAACATTAAGCAAGTTTTAGGATTTACTATTTTCCATAATATTAGAATTTACTATTTTTTCTCTCTTAAATTAAAATCATTACTTTATTTTGTTTTAGAAGTTTCATGGTCGTGAGTTGTGCATTTGTGGGAAGGAGCGTGTGTGTGTTGTTGTCGATCTTCGTTTCGTGCGCGAGCCCACCTACACAGAAACATAAAAATACTGAAAAAATCGGCTAATCTTAACTTTACTTCTGCTTTATCTTGTATCCTTTAGTTTTGTCTATTTGAGGCGGTATGGGCTGCTTTGTGATCATCTCTTTACCTTCAATAAATTATGGCATAACCCCATATACGTTTCCCCAAGCAAACAACAATGGCACATTAAGGAACGCATACTTTTTTAAGGATAAATTAAGTTACAGTATATTTGCTAAGTTGTTGTAGAGAAAGACGATTTCGATGTGTAAAGAATATTTCGTTATTTCTTGATATTATTAAACGAATAAAAGATAATTTTAAAGTCTTTCGTCCAATGTGAAGGAATCCAGAATCCGGAATCCAGTAAATGTGAGGCTTTGGAATCCGGAATCCAGAGCGCAGAATCCAGAATCGACTGTATGGAATTCAGAATCCGTAGATTTCGATGAAATCCAGGATACATTTCCGCTGAAAAACAACAAAAAAGCAAGGTGACGCACGCTAACACTAACCCGGTTTAACCCGGTGTGGCCAACTCATCACGCATGCGCAATAACCATTTCACCCGGTCAATTAAATGACACGGACGGCTGTTTCGGCCTTGCTGGACCTTATCAGCATGGCGTAGCTGACATAGCAGGCGGGTGTTTTAGACACCCCTTTAAGTGGCTGAAACGCATTTCCGCTTTTTCGTTGAGTCCGTTGGGGGTCCATAACAAGGAACTCGGCGCTGCTTCGCAGACGTTACTAGCCCATGATAGATTAGGTCTGCGACGCAGGCTAGCGCAGTGGCGGTAATGTCTGAAAAAGGCTTATGGTGTATGAATCTACGCTGTCTGTCTATCGTAGCAGAGAATGGACTTTGCAAGGTGCTGGAACATGTTCCTTACAGTTAAATCAAGTCGACCAAATTCCCCCACACCCGGCTGTTTTGGCAGCATCATGGCCTAAAAAATCTCTGGAATTTTAAAGAAAAAATGACAAATTCGAGAATTTAGAGCAATTTGAACTTTCACCCGACATTTTGGCAACATTTCACAGGCAAAAACGTTGATAAAACGTTTTTTGAATGCACACCGACCAAGGGAGAGCTCAGTACAGCACTCGGTGTCTAGAACAAATCAGCATCAGTCTACACTACAACTTACCAGCGGTGATTCACCAAAATAGGGATATACATGGGTACATATGGGTATACAGACTCTACACAAGTATGTATATAGCGGAATGCAATGGTTTGTACGTGGTACGCGTGGTAATACATTATAATTTAAATACACTATAATAAAGGATACATAAGGCACCTCCTGGCGTTATCGTCACGCTATAAACCCTACATAACTCCCGAAAAATGGCCTAAAATTCTTTCCGGAATTTCCCGCAAAAAGCTCTAAAATTCTCCAAAAACTCTCTCTAACATTCCCGAAAATTCTGAAAAGTTCGGTGGCAAACCGTTGCTTAGATGCAGTGTAGGGCCCCTTTTGGCGTAGGCTTGCATGTGACGTCACAAAAAAAATAAAATACAAAACTAAAGAGCCGTTTGAGTTTTTATCTCGATCAGCTACAAGAGGTTTTAAAAATATATCTGTTTGCTTGTTTTCAGCTCGGTACCTTGCTTCGTTTCGAAAATAGAGCAGTTTGAATTTCAGAGATTTTCACAGTGCGTGACATGTTCCAGACGGCTTTCGAAAAACATGCCAGTTGCATAAAAACATCGATTCCCCTCGTGTTTTTGTGGCCTAAACAACCAATATACTAGGTGATGTGTCTACACGAATGTTTGCTAGCTCATTATACAGCAGAAAGTGTTAAAGACAGCCAAACTAAATTCCAGATATTTCTACAGGTTTACATGCGATTTACATGCGCCTCCATACTAAACTCTACAAATTTGAGTAATACATTTTGCCGAATAACTCAAGTACGGAATATCGCACAGCACTGAGACTTGGACCCGTTGTTTATTTATTCCTCCTCTATAACCAGGGGTTCCAACAGTAGCCGGGTAGCGGGTAGATCTACCCACTTGTAACGGGCCGATTACCCGCTTGGAGCCTTCACACGAACGTCTAGTAAGGCCAGATAATTTCATCTCAGCGTCGAATTCTTGCCAAAAGATTTGGCAAAATAGGTTTTATTTTATAGGAGAACAAAAGGAAATGAAAAAGAAAAGACATTCTGGCATCTTCCAAGCCTTCTGGCCCATGGAAGTTCAAGCAAAGTCTGCAAAACATGTACTAAACATCGCTTCGGAAGCTACGTCAAAAAACTCAGCTGAAATCGACAGGAACTGGGACAGAGTGTGAATACTAATGGCGGCCAAAAGGCAATCGTTGTTTGCATATTTCACGCCAGTGTCAAAACAAAAGAGGTCAAACGAGACTGACTCCTCCCAAGGTTAGTTGAGGATATTGAAAGGAAAAACTTTCTGTGATTATATCGTTCAAATGTTAATATTATGCTTCGTTTTTGCGCCAATATATTGTGTATCGTTCGTCGATGGAATTGAATAAAATGTATCATGTTCAGTTACTTGCCTTGTGTTGTGTCTTACTTCTGCCAACTGATCTCTTTTTCGGCAGAAAGTGGTTTATTAGGTAGTGAAATCAGTCAGTCACTTACCTCAGCGAAGGAAAAGCCCCTTCCATCTTCAAAGTCAGGTGAGAGTGTAGCAGATGTTGTAAAACCCGCTACATCCTACGCAAGAAGCGAGACGAGCATCGATTTCTGTGATCATGATTCTGTGTTAAAGCTGTACGGGCCTTCGGAAATAGTCCACAGTTATTACTATTACTTATTATTATTGTAATAAAAATAATTGTTTCAGCCTAACTGAAACGGAGCAGAAAAAACATTTCGCCCTAAAACGAGACCCTTTCAAGCACCAGTGGATAAGAGATGATAACTTGGCATTTGATTCATGTACTGGCATGTGGAGGGTAATTTACAAGGAGGAATCAGATGATGAGAAAGGGGGGATGTTTTGTTTGTTGTGTAAGAAGCACAATACTGCAAACCTGAAAAACAACAGCAGAGTATATAACCTCACACCTACACAGCGCCTGAAAACAGATGCTCTAAAAGATCATTCAAAAAGTGCTCAGCATGCAGCAGCTGTTCAGGCAGAGATGCTCAGCCGAGTGTCAATTTTTCACAAAGAAGTCGAGGAACAAGTCAAGAGCAAAGATGAAGTCTTACAGAATGCATTTATGTCGGTATACTGGTTGGCTAAAGAAGAGATGGCCAACAAGAAGTTTCTATCACTTCTCACACTTCTCCAAATGCTTGGGCTTGAAAACATGAAGCATTTTCGTCATCGCTCCGCTGGGTCAACTATCGAGATTTTCTTGACTCAAGGCAGAGTACTGAAGCAGAGAGTGGTTGAGGCGCTAAGGAAATCAAAAGCATTTGGTCTATTAGTTGATGAGGTAACGGACATTTCTGTCATGGAACAGTTGATAGGTTTTGCTCAGTATGTCTCTGATGATGGAGAGCCTATGGTGAAATTCCTTTTCGTCGACAATGTTTTGGAGGGCTCCTCTTCCGCCAATGCTGAGACAATCACTAACTGCATTTCTAACAATCTGGACAAATGTGAACTTGACGTTCAGAAGATGATGAACCTAGTAAGCGGTCGCGCCAAAGTAATGACTGGCGAAAGAACAGGTGTGGCCGCCCGACTGAAGCAAATCAACAGCAAGCTAATTAATGTGCACTGTCTGTCACAGACTGGCCTTTGCTTGTGCTGGTGCGAGTGATGAGACAAAATACATCACACAAGTCGAAGGAGTCCTTTTGCAACTCTGGAAGTTTTTTGCTAAATCGCCTAAGCGGACTGCTCTTTTGGTGAAAGCACAAGAGTCGTGGCGCAAGATGAAGCTATCGGAAAAAGCAAGGTCTGTTGTGGCGAAAAAGGTGCGAAAAGCTTGCAGAACACGTTGGCTGTCTACAAGCAATGCTGTAGATGGAGTGTATGAAGACTTTGTTCCTATCAGGCTATCAATCTCGCAGAAGAAAAAGATGGCTTGGCGACGTATCTGCTGTCCAAAATGAAGAGCTTTAAGTTTATTGGTACGATGTATATTTTGAAGGCTGTCCTTCCAGAGCTTGCTGCATTAAGCAGAGTATTCCAGCGAGGTACCGTCAACTTTGGCCATATCCTACCAGCTATTACCTAAACTACTGACAAGCTAACCCCCATCACCCAACTTCAGATTGATATTCAGGAGGATGGACGGCTCGGTACCTGTGAGTTTAAAAGCAATGACCACGAGATACAAGTTCTTCGCAACCTTCTAAAGAAGTACACGCAAACCATCAAGGAGAACATTGATTCTCGTTTCAAGAATGCGATGCCAGTGGTCTGTGCATTTGCAATCTTTAATGCAAATGCCATTCCAAACCGTGGAACCGCAGAGTTTTTAAGCTATGGGTCAAAGGGAATCGGCACATTGTCAAACCACTACTTTCCAGGTGACAAGGAAGCTCAGCGGCAAGTGAAAGCAGAGTGGGAGAAGTTAAAATACGATCTTCGTTTGTGGAAAGCGCAGATCCCTCAGGAACTTGACAACATCACCCCAACTGAGTGGAGTCTGAAGAGGCTACTTTCCACGCACACAGGGTATGGGCACTTCTACCCTAAGCTTGTGTGGATTGCAGAAATCATTCTTTCTCTTCCTATGTCAAATGCATGGCCCGAGAGAGGGGCTAGTGCTGTTAAGAGGGTAAAGAGTCGACTCCGTAGCAGTATGACTAATCAGATGCTGGAGGCGCTGCTGCATATCTCCATCAACGGACCACCTGTCCGTGAAGCACAGGAACTTGTTAAAGAAGCTGTTGAGGCCTGGAGCAACGCAAAGAAAAGAAGGAAACTCCCTCCCTCCAAATCCAGGTGGCACATCTTGTGGAAAGTCGCAGGGTGAAGTTCAAACCATTCTTGTGGACTCTGCTGTCCAAACCGATATCCAGGTCCAGGAAGATGAAAAAGTTGAAGAAGCAAGTGTGCAAGCAGAGGTGGAAGCTGCTGTTGAAGCTTTTAAACTTGGAGACCACCAAGCAAGTTATGATTCGGATGATTCTGCTTTCGAAAGTGAAGATGAATTCTAAGCACTCGATCGCTATTTTAGGGACTCGTGCTTTCTTTCGTAACAGTATATTTTGAAATTACAATATAAACAGTGGAAGAGATTTTGCACATTCCACCTCGTATTTAGGTTTGGGACATGACTTTTAAGTAAGACTTGTTCCGCAAGTAAGTGATTTGTAAAATTATGTTCCAATAGGTATAATCAAGAAGGTTTGTTATGGTTAATATCTGGTAGAAAGTGTTCAAGCAGTAAAAGGCTCGGCTCTTGAAAGTCTTGAAAATCAAGTCGTAAATTAAGTGGTTTCAGACTGATATAAGTGATATAAGACACTCAGTTACATACAGTTTATGTTTCTTCTGTGTTTTTGTAATGATATATAAGACTAAAATATAACCATGTTTCTCTATAGAATAGAGTAATTTTTTTTTTATTTAAGGATTAACCCTGAACTAAAACTACATTAAACTTACACCATTTTAAGGACACCAGTTGTGAAAGTGTTAAAAAGTAGCACCTCAATAGAAATAGTTGACTGTGACTACTTTATTGTCACATAATTCTCTTCAAATTTGTTTAAATTAGTTGACTTGGGAGCAAAAAAATGAAACAAAGCAACCAAAAAAAGACCTGAAGATGCATGAAAATGCATCCTAAAACTTCAAAATTTTCCAGGGGAGCATGCCCCCGGACCCCCCTAGGGTCAAAGGCCCTTCAGGGCTTCGGCAAATGTACCCGCCTGTTACTCTTAAGTACCCGCTTGTGGAAAAACTTATTGAAACCCCTGATAACATTTCCATTTCTTGACTTAAGCGATTTATGTTTTCACTTGCGTGACGTGCAACCCATGAATTGGTTACACCACAGGCAGACAGCCCTAAGATGCGAGAGTGCGTGACGTCACGTTATTTTGAGACAGTTCATGAACGGCCGATTCAACTGATCGAATTGATCGAGGAAAATGTTCCATAAAAACTTCAAATCGCGATGTTTCTTTTCGAAAATTCACTTTATGGACAGTCAGGTAAATAAAGTTCACTCACCTACTATTTTTTGCGTTGTCCTGAGTGATTTGATGGGTTTTTGGGACACTTCGATTTCCTCTTCAGATCCCACGCGTCGCCAAGACGGCTCACGGCCGAGTGCCTCCACAATTTAGCCGAATTTGTCCCACTTCCAAAAGTCGCTCGCCTCCCAACCTTGGGCACGTAGAAATTCGATAGTTTTACTAGCATCGTGCCAAAAATCATCAAATTTACACGGCTCTGCAACCTTAAAATCCTGCTCGATTTTCAAGTTTCGGTCAGGTCTATTTATATTATATGGTGACACGTGGGATCTGAAGAGGAAATCGAAGCGTCCCAAAAACCCATCAAATCACTCAGGACAACGCAGAAAATAGTAGGTGAGTGAGATTTATTTATCTGACTGTCCATAAAATGAATTTTCGAAAAGAAACATCGCTATTTGAAGTTTTATGGAACATTTTCCTCGATCAGTTTAATCGGCCGTTACAACGTGACGTCACGCGCTCTCGCATCCTTGGGGTTATCTGCCGGTGGTTTACACAACAGATTTCTTACATGAAGCAACAAAATTGTCTTTCTCCCTGTCACGAGTTTGTCAGAATGGTATTTTTGCTTCTGACGTTTATGCTTACGCAACAGTTATTCAGTCTTTCTACAGCAGAAGAAACTTGCGAGAAAATAGATGTATGTTCGTGTAAGTTTAAAAATGGATCAGTGGTCAATTTACGGCCGGTAGATGGAGGTAGCAAGCCAAGGTAGGAAATCGAGCCGGAACTGAATTCGAGCTAAGTTTCATCTTTGAGGCAAACCAAGAGTCCAGCAAGTGAATCGTTATTTTTAAGGCCTAGTGTTAGTAGTATTTAACATTTGGGTTGTTTCAGTTATGGTGAAACAATGACCTGCAACCCTAACTTGCAACTTGCAGTTTACCCCCTCCTCAGTTTTTGCTTACGTCACATTTTGCATTCCTAATAAATTGGATAAGTGAAAGGACGGGGGCGGGGTGGATGGGATAAATTTTTGAGTCAGGGAAGGTGTTGCAAACTTTCCGTATGTTATATTGTCCCCAGACTGCAATTTGTCATAATCTTTGATCGGAACCAAAATAATTTGGAACGAACGAAGAATCTCACCTCCAGAGTCACTTTTCCAAATTCAGGGTCACTACCTGTTTGATAATAATAAGTTTGCGACTAATTTATATTCTGAATGAAATTAATTTTTTTTTATATTTGAAGTGCGGGTTATAGAGGAAGGAGTGAAGCGATCCTTGCACTTAACAGGTCAATTTGAGCAATTGTCTCTTATGGTTTCCTGAAAAATTCAGGTGGCTCCAACAGGGTTCGAACCCATGACCTCTGCAATACCAGTGCAATGCTCTAACCAACTGAACTATGAAGCCACACAGTTGGGAGCAGTCGGTTAAGTTAAAGTGCGATCGTAGAATAAAATAATGTTTACACATAAAACTGTTGTTAACAGTATTGATTACAATCAAAACCAGTAAACAGATGCTTTACAAGTTTCTGCGATTGTATTCAAAAATATTTAATACTTTTTCTTAACAATACTGGGAGAATTATAAAATCATGTAATTAGCCTGCTAAGATGTGTTATCGAGTCATACGATTACCGTATATTGCATTGCGTGCAACGAAAACTCAAAAACTTGTTTCTGGTCACGCGCAATGATTTAAAACATATATCCCTGTTATATTTCTGCCGTGTAGTCTTCCGTGGTTTAGTGGTCATCATGATTGCCTTCGAATGAAGAGATACCGAATTTAAATCCTTTTTGGGCTGCCTTCTCTGAAGAGTGTGTCTATGAGGCAAAGAAATCTTAAGCCGCGATTACACAAGCAATTTTTTGCACGCGCCGGTGAAAAAAGAGGAAAAATACCAGGACTTGAAGAGAGAGATTGGAAGATTGCGGAAACTCAAAATGGTAGAAGTCATACCTGTAGTAATAGGAGCCCTTGGAAGTGTCACCAAAGGATTTGATAGGTGGATTTAAAAGTTAGGGATACCATTCAATGTTGGAGTAATGCAAAAAAACTGCCTTGTTGGGAACTGCAAGGATATTGTCAAATTTAGGAAAGTGTTCGAAATGTAAAGAAGAGATAATTCTGTTAGCCTTTGGTCATTTGTTATGACTCCCCTAACAGAAGAAAAGACGGCAATGACAACAGCCAAAACATGATGTTAAAAAAAATAAATCAAATGATAATGATAATGATAATAACAATGATGGCTTTATTCAGCATTTCCAAGGTAGCTCATCGTCTGCTAAAATATATCTCCTAAAATACAAATAAAGTTCAAAATGTAAAAAAAGGGTAAAATAAGTATATCTATTTAACCATGTTTATTAAGAACGTTAAGCTGAGAGGTTATCTTTGACCTTTTTCATTAAAAGCTTAAACGTTATCTTAGAAAACTGATTAAAATCAATACAGTTCCTTGAACATCCAGGTCAAATATTTAAGCTCTTAGCAGCTTGGTCTTGATAAATGTGTGATACTAGTGGGATTTCAAGCTGCATAGCTGCACTGGACCTCAGAGTTTGATTGTGCTTAAATTGCTTCAGGTGTAAGTAACTTGGCCATTCATCATTCTAGTCACCACAGCCTCGGATCAACCCAAGGCTCTGGGAAACTCTATGTAGGAGAACATGCGCATTAGGACTCTTATAGCCAAACATTTGAACTCGTTGTGCTAAAGTGAATGCACCAATTAGAGACGCTTTTGATTGTTCTTCACAAAAACCAATGAGAAGACATCTTGTTTCAGGGTTCCCAAGAGTTCTTCCCTCCCTCAGTCAAGAGAAGAGCTCTGGGGTCGAGATTGGGCCATTCATGAGAAAAAATCGCCTTGTGAACTAACTTTAACAGCTGCCATTCGATATGTTCTTTAACGGGTAACCAAATAGCTTATACATATGTATTATATAGCTTACGGTATATAGATTTATATTATATTATATATATTATATATTAATATAGCTTTATATTTAGCTTTATAACATAGTTTTTGAGTGGATTTAGAGGTTGTTAATTTAAACAAATCAAGTATCTAGATTTGGAATTGGAACAAAATCATAAGGTTCAATTTGTAGTAGCCCTGCTTTGTGCAAAATAAATCCACCATATTACCAGTATTATTTCTTTCAAGGGCAGACACATTAAATTTGATAGACCTGTCAAGACATATCATTCATGTAACCAAAGTGCTATGTAGCTTCTTTCTACAGGCATGGAAGGTTTTGGGTTTCACAAAAAGGGAAATCCAAGTAATCTGAAACAGTTGATGTCCCTAGCACTCGGACAACAAATTTACTGTCAGAAGTCAGAATGACTTTGGCATTAGCAACAAAATTTGTTGAGACCTTCCACATCCCTTTGGCTACGCAAAGGATCATGGAAAGATTGTGCTGA
>NC_090883.1:26010845-26015845 GCF_036669925.1 Montipora capricornis | reverse complement strand
AACACGATGCAATCACCGGAAGTAATCATTACATTCCTCCCCACTTTGGATACTACTAGATCACCTAATCACTACTGAAACGAACTGAACGAAAACTACTGTAACAAAAAATGTCTCTCATTAGGGCTAAAGAGTTCGTAAAGGTAGTCTTTGATATAAGCTGGGGGCCGTCGGTTCCGCTGCGGATAACGGCGAGCCTCAGCACTCTCCCTGACATGACTACGTGGTAACGAGGGGGCTAGGGATCATTTAAATCAGCACTAATCTGTTACCAGGGTTCCTCTGGCAGTGGTGAGGCTCGCGCTTGGTTACTAAGGTTGTCGCTTGACACTCAAGACGTGCCTTTACTTTCTTCTCCACTTCGCTGTTGATGCCCGGAAACCATTCTTTTTCCCACAGGTGTGACTTTGTTTTCTCTATGCTTTGATGGCCTCAGGTGGCGAGGTCGATTACTGTCTGCTGTAGGGTTTCAGGGACTACTGTTTGTCTCTGTCTTAGGATCACACCAGATGAGCTGCAATTGGTCAATGCTTCCTTGACTTTTTCGAACGCCTTGTATGCATGCTAGGTGATGTCGAGTCGCTTTGATGGTTCGAACCAGTTGCTGGTGCGCACAGCATCGGTAACTGCCTGAAGAGTTGGATCCTTGGTGATTGCTTCAGCAATATCCTCGAGGCTGAGTGCGTTAGATATAGAAACTTGTGCGAGGTAGTCAACAAACTCCTCGGCTAAGCGTTCTTGTCGACTGCTGGGTAGCATAGATTTCTCGGGATGTCTGGATATGTAGTCGACCGGGTTCCCTTTGCCTTGCTCGTACACGACTGTCACTTGGTATGGCTGAAGTCGTAGAGTCCACCTCTCTATTCGTGCGGGTGGGCGTGACTTGGGATGACAGTCACCGGTTTGCCGTAAATGTACAGGTGGAAGTATTCGCACCCCCAAACGACGGCGAGAGCCTCACGTTCAGTTTGGCTGTAGCGTTTCTCTACAGGAGTGAGAGACCTGCTTGCATAAGCAACTACGTGCTTGCTGCCAGTAGCGGGGTCTGTTTGGGCAAGGATGGCTCCAAGTCCGACTGGGCTGGCATCGACGCTGATTTCGGTGTGCTTATCGGGATCAAAATAGGCAGTCACTGGGGCTTGTGCAAGGGCTGTTTTGAATTGCTGAGGAGCGTCTTCATGCTTTTGACTCCATTCCCAAGGGCTGTCTCTCTGGGTCAGCTCGCGTAGGAGCTGTGTTAGGGTCGCATGCGTGAGAGTGAATCTAGAACAGTAGTTGGCCATACCGAGAAGGCTTCGCACTTCGGTAACGTTGGTTGGCGATGGGAGGTTGGTGATCGCTTCGACCTTCTTTGGGTCAGCTGAGAGACCTTTACCCGAGAACGCATAACCAAAGGACTCGAGGCTGTCTCGTGAAAACTCGCATTTTTCACGGTGGAGGGTGAGACCTTTCTCTCTGAGGCGCTGAAAGGTTTCTCATGGTCCTCCTGTGTTTTTCTGTGCATTAGAATATCATCACTCAAGTTCAACGCTCCTTGGATTTCACTCAGGGTCTCAAAATTTAGACGTGTGTATTGTCTCAGGCCGATGTGTATGCTGAACGTCGTGATGTATCTCGACTCCGCAGCAAGTTCTAGTTTGTTATAAACTTGATTAACGATGAAATGATACATGAAATGGATCATATATGAACTGCGGATATGAAATAAAGTGAAGCTATGCTCCTCGCAATTTTTGCAATTGCGTAAAGAAGCCTGAAAATTTCATGCAGGACTTCAACGGGGTTTGAACGCGTGACCGCTCGATACCGGTGCGATGCTCTAACCAACTGAGCTATAAAGCCACCGACGTTGGGAGCTGGTCATTTGTGGGTTCCAATATTTCCGTGAGGAATGAATCAATGATGAAATGATATATGAAATGGATCATATATGAACTGCGGATATGAAATCAAGTGAAGCTATGATCCTCGCAGTTATGAACGCAATTCCTCGCAGTTTTTGCAATTGTGTTTATGGAAAGCAAAAGAGACGCCTAAATTCTGAGTATTTTCAGCGGCGATTTCTGTTTCCCTGTCCATGTCAAAGGCGGTGATAGAGGATCGAGCACACGCGTTTTTGAGGCAGCGGTCAAGCAGTCCAATGCGTGGTGTAAGCTGCCTGATTTGCTAATTACATATGAAGCGTGACAACGTTAACACGACATCCGCAAAAGGTCTTTTCGGTCACGACAGATGACCCGAAAAATATGCCTTGCCTTCAAGTGAATTTTAAAAATTTGGAGTATTCATGTACTCTCTCCACAGGCGGCCCAGACTCGGAGGGTAAAAAATTATAAGGATTTGTGTGGGAATCTCGATAACAAACTGAAAAAGAAACTAACACGCAAAAGTTCTCAATAAATAGCCAGAATTTATTGTCGTGGTGACTTTCTCGCTTCTTGTGTGGTTATTTGCCTGATTGAATGCGATTTAAGCGAAATTTTCAAATATTCAAAGTCCTTCGAGACTTGCTTACAACGAATTTGGACACGGCTGGTCAACCGTTCACTGATTTCTTCTCACCGTATCGAGGCTCAAGTGAACGGTTGACCAGCCGTGTCCAAATTCGTTTTAAGCGAGCCTCGAGGAATTTTGAATATGTGTCTCGGTTTTTATTCACCTAGTATATTCATCTTGCCTTCGGCGAATAATTGTGAAATAATTAACAATTATTGGATGAGGTTGAGCATGATAGCGATAGTTATCAAGGCCAAAGTTTGTGTTATCTGCCGAAGTCGAATGCTGAGGCCTTGATAATTATCGCTATCATGCGAAAACCGAATCCAATAATTGTTTTGTTATGCATATTCCTGAGCTGCACTTGTAAAGATAAGAGCGTGCACAAAAAATTGATCAATGTACAGCAGTCAACTTGTAAGTAAACAATTTTATTGTTTATAAGCTTACAACGTTTCGTGCGCCCTAAAGAATCCGGTAAGGTTTTCCAAAGCCTAAAACAAATGAACTTTTATGGAAACTCAATATCGTAAAGAGAAAGTTCTTGAAACGGTCTCAAAGGAAAGACATTGAAAGCTTTGACAATATTTTACAAATTCTTTGAAAAATTCAAGTTTACTGTATGTTAACATTACAGTTAAAGGAATTGAAATTCTTCGTAATCTCCGAACGAGAGCTGTTTATATAGAGGATGTTATGCAGGGGTTTCAATAGAAGCCGGTTACCGGCGGTATACCGCCGCCTGCTTTGCCTCACACCGCCGGCTAGTTTGCCTTGATTTTCACTAAAAATGCTATCATAAATTTGTCAAACTGCCGCCTTCAATGGGTTATCATGGACGGCTATTTCAGAAGTTATTGAAGCCCCTGATGTTATGTGGGTCTTAGCTCCGAAAGTTTCGAGTATTTTTTCCGTTTTTGCTGCTGTGCTTGGCTCAAAGAAATGACTCATATCGTTGCCATGGTAACGTTATTTTGGAGGAAAATATAGTGTGAGAAATCTACGATGGATAGTACGATGGATACTTAATTAAAGGAGCAGTGTCATCGGTGGCGCATGCGTGACAGCCTGCAAAAAATTTTGAAAAAAACAGGAGTGTGTGGGGAATGAATATGCTGCACAATCAAAGCCATCCGTGGTCACTTTAGTGAAGCAAATATCCTGTGGCGTTCAGAAACAAATTCACTATATTTTCGTTGTTGTTCTTTGCTCCTTTTTTCTTTGATTTTGTTGTTTTGAAGGGGATTTGATCGTGGGTTACCATGTCGAGTCGTGGCGACCATCGAGCTGGAAGCTGTCCTCAAGAAAGCAAAAGAAGAGCAGTCAAAATACCATTACAGCATCTTCAATGAAGAGAAACTTTTTTTTTTACCAAGGATCGAAGGCCACCTTCGTATTTCATTTCTAGCGAGTCGCTTAAATGTTAGAGACCACCACATCATCGTTTGTTGATAACACATTTACTATCTTCGTTCTAAAATGTCAATTTGAATATTTTGAAGAAAAAGCTGCATTTAGATGAGAGGAACTGGATGCACTGGTTGTGTTTATTTGTTGCACGAATTATAAAACCGCAAGCGGTGAGTAAAACACGGGTGAATTTTTTCGCTGCTTGTCGTCTTTCGACTTCAAAGTCGTCTATTGGAAATAAATGCACTTTCTTTCAGCTTTGAAATGGCATGTTAATTTTGATAATATGTCTGGTTTATCGCAGAAAAAAAAATTACGTCTGAGTGCGTGAACAGGCGACAGTGTTCCCGGTCACACTTCACTGAATTCAGCTGTCACGCAGAAAACAAACATGGCATGGCATTTGTGTTCGATTTTATTTCTTGGGCTCCAACTCAGCGATAATAGATAAATTTGCATTTTAGTGCCTTTCTACTTTAGTCTAGACAGAAAAAGCAAAAAAATCTCTGCGTTGCCATCGCATGACACTTCTCTTTTCATATCCTAGCCAAATTTCGTCTTGATATGATTACCCTAACTGTATCTAAGGACAGAATGTCTATTTGTTTGAAAAAAGGAGAAACTATTTCGAGCCTCCTTAAAGTTATGAAAAACAAATCATGATAATGTAAAACTTGGCAATAAAAATGTTAATGTTGTGGAGAAGAATTATATTAAAGCACAAAAGTATCTTGCAATGA
The DNA here is from genome assembly GCF_036669925.1 of Montipora capricornis. Lineage (NCBI taxonomy): Eukaryota > Metazoa > Cnidaria > Anthozoa > Scleractinia > Acroporidae > Montipora > Montipora capricornis. The sequence continues at coordinate 26,011,199 of NC_090883.1, read as the reverse complement.
AGTGGAAGCTCGCGTTTTATTGGCTAATCGTGTTCGCTACCATGACGACAGCTATATCCTCACATGTGAAAGATAAAAATGATACGTTCACTGCACGCGGTGAAGATATGATTTTTTTTAGTAAAAGGAGAAATCCTGGTATTTCATCACTATCTATATAATAAAAATTGCTTCTTCTTGTGAGAGGCTAAGAACGGGAGATGACTGGTGTGAATTCAGGACCGATAACTCTTCACTAACATCACATCTGGTAGTAAGGGTTTCCGACCTCTTGTTTGTGCAAATGTCAGCTTTGCTATAGCTCCGGATGCTGGCTTCACTTTTATGTCCGCTTACGGCCATAATATGCCTTGC
>NC_090883.1:25975845-25988345 GCF_036669925.1 Montipora capricornis | reverse complement strand
CTATGGCTTCATCTGCTGATTTATTAATGACTTGTGAGAATGTAGCAGCAGTAGCAGTGGCAGTGGCATTCGTGGTCGTAGTCGTAGTAGTTGGTAAGCGCAAATGACTGAAATAACTGCTCCCCTATGGGACTTTGAAACAAATCCTTGAAGAACATACAAGGGGTACTTTCCTTTTGTTCAGAAATTTTGGGTAAAGATTTAGATAATTTCATGTAGCGAATGTAACAGTATTTTCCGGTTGGCCAGTAGAAACCAATCACATGCATCAACGAGTATTTGGTATTTCTACGTTTCTTATTCAACCTATTACTCCCGTAGAGGAATGAAGCAATGGGACGGGAAATTGTTTCCAGAATATTTGCTTTCCATTTCCATTCCATTCGATTCCTTGTAAGCAAAGGTTTCTTAAAACATAAAAAAGTTAACATTAGCGATAGGAAAGAACGACGTTTCGGTGACATCGTGACACCATTTTCAAGTTCAAATGCATTAAGATAAACCGTCAGAAAATTCGCTCAAGATTAACATACTTATTTAATTAAATATGCAATGTCACGCAAATAGTGTCCGACTGGACATTGAGAGATGGTGTTAATTTCTAATTAGCAGCATTTCGTGCACTAAACAAGCGAACTACCTTGTTACATGAAATTTTCGCGACATGTTTATTTTGCAATTTTTGATGTGCGTATATTTTGCGATTTTGCGAAAATTTTATATTTTGAATCACTTTTATTTCGCGTTTTTGAGTAATACACAATTTACATTTCATTGGCAATAGTACACTGGTGGTAATACTTCAGCTGATACACCCTTTATTCCCGCTTTATCCCATCCTTTCAAGACATGAACCCTGCCCTGTGCGCTGGTGAAAAAGTAAAAGTAATACTGTGACATTTCCACCAACCAATTTGCATGTATTGGTTTCAAAACCGATAGCTTAAGGTCGACATTCATAAGCAAGGGGGTTTGGAAATTCCAGTAGAGGCGACGGTTATAATGGAAACATTTTCAAGGAACATGGAAGCCATTGAGAAATTTAAGCATCTAGTGGAACAGCATTGCAGGGTGCCAGTACTGTGCCCCCTGGAGAGGAGATAGAAAGCAGTAGCGATGAGGATGACCAAGACATTGCCTCAGAACAGTAAAAAAAATGATTTGTAAACGTCCGGGTCTGCGATTTCTTAAGAGGTTCCAAAACATGGAAGCTTTTTAATGAGATTGTGGAGAAGTGTTTGCGACGTCGCGAGGGGTTTCAAAACATCAAAACTTGCTCAGTGGCGTAAATACTGGAGAAGTGTTTGCGATTCGGTCAGTATAAAACGCGAACTGCGGGACGGGTATAAAACACGGACTGAGTATAAAATGGGGACTGAAGGGTGCGAACTAGGCACAAAAGGCGGACTGAGTACAAAATAATGAAGGGGGTAGTTTCTAAAGAAACTGTGGTGCTGCGTCGGTGGGCAAGTAGTATACAAAAATTTGGTTTTATCAACGGAGTTGGTAATGTAAATTGGCCACCGTACAGAGATTCTAAAAGCTGACGTTTCTAGCGTTAGCCCTTCGTCAGAGCGAATCGAGGAATTATGGGTTACGTGTAGTTTTTATAGTAGTGTAGGAGCTACGCTATTGGTGGTAACATGGCAACGTGAAAAATAGGAATATATGAGTTAAATGAAAAGCCCTTCGTCAATACCGTGAGGATTAAGGGTGCCCATTTGGAAGATGAATTTTTGTTCCAGATTCTTGCGGCTTTCCGTCGTACCTAGATGTAGGCCGCAGATAGCCATGTGTTTTTTGGAATGGTTAGGGAGATTAAAATGACGAGCGACTGGCTTAGATGCATCTTTGTCATTCTTCTCAATATCGCGAAGGTGTTCGCGGAATCGGTCACCTAGTCGTCTACCTTTCTCGCCAATGTATAATTTATTGCATAACGTACAGGTTATGCAATAAATGACATTTGCGGAGGTACATGTGAAACGATCGGTGGTCTTAACAGATCGCTTAGGTCCCGATATCTTGCTAGTGTTAACAATGAAAAGACAAGTTTTGCATCGTGAGCGCGTGCATTTGAAAGTGCCGGGTTGCTCGTTAGTTTTGAGCGCGCATCTAACTAAAAAGTTGCCTACGTTTTCGTCGCGTTTGAATGAAATAAGTGGAGGTTGCGAAAAGATTCTACCAGTCTCGGGATCATTTTGGAGTAATTTAAAATTATTAAGAATGATACTTTTCACTGCGTGATTATGAGGATGGAAAGTGAGGGTGAATGGAATTCTGTCATTCTTATCTTTGTGTGACGTTTGTAGTGATGACTGTCGATCAAATTGTTGGGCGCGATGATGGCCCGCTTTGACCACGAAGACAGGATAGCCACGTTTTTCGAAGAACTGGCACATCTCCTCTGATTTGCTGGAAAAATCGGAGTTATCACTACATAGACGTCCTAGTCTAACAAATTGCGAATAAGGAATGGAGTTCTTGACATGTGATGGATGTGATGATGAATACAACAAATAACTGTGAGAATCTGTAGGTTTGTAGTGCACACTGGTACATAGCACGTTGCCACTAATAGAAACTTTGATATCTATTTTTCACGTTGCCATGCATGTTACCTCCAATAGCGTAGCTCCGATACGGAGCTACGATAAAAGCTACACGTAACCCATAATTCCTCAATTCGCTCTGACGAAGGGCTAACGCTCGAAACGGCAGCTTTTAGAATCTCTGTACGGTGGCCAATTTACATCATCAACTCCGTTGATAAAACCAAATTTTTGGGTACAAAATACCCTGAAAAAGGCTTTAACAACGGAATCTAATCACAGTTGGCAGTGTATTGATTTTTTTACAATAACTGTCTAAATTCTCGCGTGCTCAATGGCTATTTTTAATCATCAATAAGAGTACAGACAGATAAAATTTGAATTCATGCGGAAATCTGTGAAACTGTCAGCTTTTTAACCAATGAATTTTATTGTCTGTTGTAAGTAGCGAATCAGGAGGCGAGGAAAGCTATTGACAATGTTCGCGTGAATAAAATTCGTGTTTACGACTGTTAACTACGTCTTTTCCTCTCATTTTAACCCGACAATTAACCATTTAGGGATTTTGTTATTTTAAAAAACAAATTGACAGTTTTTTATGCGTTTGTCCTCTTGATGGTAAATTGCGTCATAACATTGTCAAAGTGGCTGTGGAAAACACGAGCCGCAGGCGTTAAATTAGGGAGCTTAAGCACGCGCGTTTTTGAGACGCGGACAACAACTGGAAGAGAAAATGTGGCGTGCCAGGACAGTGGTGTCTCCCAGATTTTTACATTAGTCATATCTAATGGAGGAAAGATACTTAGCAATGTAAATGTAGTTGCGTGAAAACAAGTTAAAAGGGAAAATAGCTCACTTGCGGTTGCCGTCCGCGTGTCAAAAACGCGTCACGTCCTTAAGACGCGAAGATAAGTAAGAGCTCGGGAGAGGAATTTACGATCATGTTGGGAGGCAAGGAACTGGCTCAAGTAAAGCAGTTCACCTGTCTTGGAAGTATTATCACTCAAGAAGGTGACTGTGGGAGAGACATCCTTACGAGAATTGAACGTGTGAAAGATGACTTCTCTGCAAAGAAAGAGCTGCTGACGAATTCCTTCAGTCTGACACATTAGTTTGGAGTACACTACTTTGTGGAGCTGAAACTTGGGCGATCAGGAAGGAGGATGCCAGAAGGTCAGAGAGCTGCGAGAAGTGGCGCTAGCGAAAGCTGCTAGGTATCTTTTGGGCTGACAAGGTTGCTAACGAGGAGGTACCCACCCGGGTCGGAGAGAGACAACAAGTAGTTGACATCATTAGGAATAGACAGAGGAGATGGCTAGGGCACACATTTAGACATGGTGATCTACTGACAATTGTTATGGAAGGGAGAGTCGAAGGCAAGAGGCCCCCAGGACGACGGAGAATAGGGGTGTTGGACTCGGTCAAGAACGGCAAAGATTATGCTAATTTTAAGAGGTGTGCCATGGAGAGACGGTTATAGGACTGGACCTGCCTTATGGCAGAGCATACACACACATAAGAAGCGCATTTTGTAGGCTGCTCAAAAGTACGATCACTACTAGCTCAAGGTTTTAGTTGAAATTGCAAAACTTTTTTTGTTGTATTTATCAGAGGTAAGACACGAAAGTAAGGTATGGAATCCTTCGCGGGTCATCAGCTTGGTTTGTAGAAATCGAGAAATTTGAAGGACTTAGTGGGAGATGCCATTGTGATATTTAGACAGGAGTCTAAAATGTTTTGTTGCGATTGATACAACTTTGTGTTCACCTCAGTGTCGCACGGGTCCGTCTGTAAACAGCACCCGCTCAAGAAAACAACTGTTATAGTCCATGTCCTTGAAAAGGGTGTCACGATGTCGCCGAAACGTCGTTCTTTCCTATCGCTATTTTTACTTGTTTGCTGGTATTCGATTCCTTACCCGTTTTTTTTTTCCCCTAAATTTTTGTCGAAAGGAAAGCGTCCTTGAATTCTTTAGAAATCCCTGCTTAAAAGGAGATTCACCGGCTGGCTATTTGCAATTGCAGTTTAGCATAGCAGTTGATCAAACAGGTGATAAATGTGCAGTAAAATGTTGTCATATCATTGCATTAACCATACCTTTGTGCTATTTACACAACAAGGAAATCTAAAATAACTTTGAAGTGTGATCCAGCTCAGCCAGGAAATGGTACCGTATCAAAGTTTGAACAAGAACCGTCTGGTAGCTCAACATTATATGTAATTACTTCTTACTTTATTTATTTTTCTTTTTTGCAATTTTTAAGAATTGTGTTATCTTTAAGAACGTCATAATTTAAACCCACAGCCTTAATGACGGGGAAGTTGCCGCATGCTCTTTTTAATGAAATTCCCATTACACTGAACAGGTATATCTACAGAAAATCTTTGCAACAAACTTGAATTTGCTTCAGTTATGTCAACCGCCTGGTCGCCTTTCATTCGTTACATGTGCTCTCAAAGCTATCTACCCATCAGCAGCATTCTGAGCTCACCTGCACTATCCACTCCATTATTTTCTGGCAGGTTATCAATCCCTGCGATAGGACACAGCTCTTTACAGCGTCTAATTTCATCGAATCCCTTTAGGACTTAGCTCTATTGTTTTTAGGGTTAGGGTCCATCGTTGATTGGTTGTTTGTTTTGGTCCATTGTTTTCTGAGTCAATCTTAGGGCCGATTTACACGATACGATTTTGTCGCATGCGACAAGCTCACGACAGGCCTACGACATGACTTACGATTGCCTCAGCGTTTTAAAACATGTTTTAAAATGCTACGACATTTTTTCTGACCTACACAACAATCGTAAATCATGTCGTGGGCCTGTCGTAAGCCGTTGTCGCATGCGACAAAGTCGTTCCGTGTAAATCGGCCCTTATCAATCTACTTTGTTATGCACCCAATCGTGGAGATGAAGGGAGTTGAGGGAGGGCAAATTTTCCTAAATAATATGTCTATTTGAAGAAGTCATTTATCTTTAGGCAAGTTTTGTCTAAAAAGGATCGTTTTCAACCCGACCCCTCACTGTTTTATTTTTGATTTATTTTTATTGTTTTTTTTTTTTTTCAAGTATGCGACGTTTACCTCGAAATTTGCCTGTCCAAAAGGAGGAGGAGGAGAGAGCGGAGGCTTAAGTACTGGCAGTATACTTCTTATCATGTAAGTGGTAAAATGGAATTTCCTTATTTCAAATGCAACTATGGATGTTTGTCTAGATAAATGACATGCTAGTTCTAGTAGCGGAGTTACGGAGGTCGTAGGTCCGATTCCTGCCTAGGACACTGCTTTTTTAGATGTCCTTTTGCCTGTTGCCAAGCAACTTGCAATCCTTATTCTCTACATTTCGATGTTTTCCACAGAGAGAGAAAATCATTACTCCGTTGGGAGGCGCGGTGGCCTCATGGTTAGAGTGCTCGACTCCGGGTCGAATGGTCCGGGTTCGGGTCCTGGCTGGGGACATTGTGTTGTGTTCTTGGGCAAGACACTTTACTCTCACGGTGCCTCTCTCCACCCAGGTGTATAAATGGGTGGGGGTAACCCTGCGATGGACTAGCATCCCATCCAGGGGGGAGTAGAAATACTCCTAGTCGCTTCATGCTAATGAAACCGGAGATAAGTGCCGGCCTGATGGGCCTTCTGGCTCGTAAACAGAGACTTTACTTTACTTTTGTCCGTAGCCGAGCAACTTGCATTCCTTATTCCCTACATTTCGATGTTTTCCACAGAGGAAAGTCGTGACTCAGATGGCTATAGTGCGCGGCTTTCGGAGCTAGAGGTCCCCGGTTCGATCCTCGGTGACTTCAACGTCTGTTTCGGCTTTCCTCTGATCCGTGCAGCAATAGCTTTAAATCCCCTTAAAATGGAGCTCTGACAGAGGGTGGAGGGTAAAGGCCGCACCGTCGGCTTCCATTGAAACCGACGTTAAATAAAGTGACTTTACCTTTACTTTTTACCTTTTTGCCTAGAGAAAATCAGTACTCCGGAGAAACTAGGTACCTGTAGTAGAGTGGGTACCTTCTCCCCTTCTCTCCCCTCCCCCTCCCTCCTCCACCATTTCCCCCCCCCCCCCCCCCCAATATCCTCCTGATCGAAAAATCTCGTTCCCATTAGGGAAACTTATGCTTGCCTTCTCGAGCGTGCGAGCGAAGACGTATTTCCGGTTGTTGCTTCTCTCCAGAGAGATGAGAACACTAGAAATACGTCTGCATTCGTAGGTATGCGTTCGCTTGCGTTGTATGAAAACGGAGCGGCGTAAGGACAACGCACGCTGTGGCATATTCTTCCAATGAAAGAGACCCGTGACCCGTCCCAGATTCCTCTCGCAGGGTGGGTTCTCACTATCGATGTACTGGAACCCCAGCACAACTATCGAGTACTTTATGGCAAGAACTGCAGATATTTCGAGGCCGGAGAAAAAATAAAAGCACTGGATAAAATGGCAAACGAAATTGGTACGACGAAAGGTTAAGTTGAATTGAATGACGAAGGTGTTGATTCATTCATTTTCAGCTACCCCAAGAGGAGCATAGAATACAGTCACATGATGGAGCAGGAACCCATGACTAGAAGCGTACAACCTCAATGTATTTGTAGAGTGGCGTTTTTACAGACGGAGTTATTTTTAGATTGATTTTCCCACGAAATCAGACCTTTCCAGCTAATCACAAGTCTTGCATGAGAAATTATTACCCAAGGATTCGTGCAAGCCAGATCTTATTTAAAGGCCCATGTTCACCCAAAAGGCATTGCGCGCTTGTGTTGTTCTTTTGAAATAGTTCCAACGTTTTGATTGGGTGGCATTTCTGCTAGGCTTTTCGTACATCGGATTTTCCGTCTGTGCGAAATTCAACGCGGCGCGCAATGTCTTTTAGGTGAACATGGGCAATTAAAAACTCGTCTAAAAATAGCCTCACACGCAGACACTCTTAGGGCTTCGCCACGCGTTTCTCCCCCTCGTGGGAAAATCTAAAAATAGCTTGATCTGTGAAAATGCCGTTGCATAGACCTAATATTGAAGTTGAAGGCTTCTGGTTATGGGCTCCTAAATGGAGTGAATAGAAATGATTTCAAGTTCAAGTGAGGCCTAACACTACCATGAAGTTATGAACCCTAGTATTGGAATTGGGCCCACACAAGGACAGAGAAAAACTCTGACTAGGGTGGGATTTGAACCCACGACCTTCAGATTGATCACCGTTGCTGTACCGACTGAGCTACAAGGCCAGATTTCTCATCAGCTCCTTTTGTTTGTCCACCACCACCATGGAATAATTGGGTATAAAAAACTTTATAGTAGTGTTAGACTTGAGATCATTACTATCAATATGTTACTGAAGGACAACAACTAACGATTATCAAAATTAGGCTTGGGCCGAGCCAAATTCGTCCTTTTGAATAACATCTCACATACCCACGGCCTGCTCCCGTTCTGGCCTTGTAGTTCAGTCAGTAGAGCAACGATGATCAATCTGAAGGTCGTAGGTTCGAATCCCACCCTGGTCAGAGTTTTGCTCTGTCCTAGGGTTGATCTCTGATGGAATAATTGGGTATAAAAAACTTCATAGTAGTGTTAGGCCTCACTCGAACTTGAAATCATTACTGTCAATATGCTACTGAAGGACAACAACTAACGGAGTGAATAAAGTTTTAGTTTCGATAATTGGCATCACGGCAACATACTATCGTGTACAAGGCAAATACTACCGAGTCCTTGCATGGTCTTCGTTAATATTCATCGTTGAGGCTGATGCCAACGAAACTATAAGTGGTTTTTTCACGTGACGTCATCGCCGCCATGTTGGCGGACGAAAACAAAAGACCTCTCATTAGCTCCTTTTGTTCGTCCACTAGACTTTCGAAAAGTCCTTCGTCTAGATACGCGCGGAACGAAGGACTTTTCATACTTGATTGGCGCCAATTTAGCGACCCAAAAACGGGTCGCTGAGCTAGGCCAATTAGAGTAATCCTCGTGGACCCCAGGGGATAGAGTTGTCAATCAAAATTTGCTACACGCAGTGAAGCATGATTTTCAAACATGCTACTAAGGCCACCGGATATTCCAAATTACGCGACCATCAGAGGAAAATAATTGAAGAATATCTGTCTTGCATAGATCTGTTTGTGTCTTCTCCAACCGGAGCTGGGAAAAGTCTGACCTTTGAACTAGTCCCGTACGCTTTTGGTCGTTTACTTGGAGCGGGTGGCAATGCTATCGTCTTCGTAATTCTTCCACTGATTTCACTCACGAAAGATTTGGTCTCTAGCCGGTCGCTATTTAGGAGACAACACATTTAAAATCTTAAGTATTAACGGGTGTCTGGAAGTGCCGAGGCGATTCTCAACGACTATAAACACATTTTTCGTCGAATGGAACAAAAAATTTTAAAATTCATGTGTATTCATCGACGAGAGTCATTGCATCGCTAAATGGTAAGCTTATGTTTCACTAAGATGTATCTTTTAATCCCGGTCTAGTACGTCTCCTACACCTGAGGCGTACCTGATCTTTCATGAGTGACATCAATTGACTTTCTTGACGATTCGAAGCTTTCCCTTACTTGCTAATCTTTCGAATATATTAGGCTTTCGTTTCTATCAGCACAAATCACGGCACAAGTGTTGGTCCAGAAAATACCACTGGAGATCTCCTTTCCAAGCGGCGACTCGAGATTGAAAAAAAGCTTTCGTTTTATTTCATCTTTGTTTCTGATACCTTTAGCACAAAGTTAACAAATTTCCTCTTTCGATTTCGTAGAAACAAACATGTTCGACTGTTTTCGTCGGATTGCGCCATCAAGTTCAGGGCTTGCGAATGACGTCATCCCCTTTTTGGCGCGAGACGCAAATGCAGACTTTGCAAGCGAGACAAGTCGACCTCTCGCGACTTCGTCGCTCGCTCATTCACTTCGCGTAAGAAAAATCACGATTCGCTCGCCGAAACATTTTGTTCTGGGGTTATCGTGAGGTCGACTTGTGGCACCACCAGCAATTGTACATTGCAGCATTATTATCTGTGTCTCTCCAGATTGGTTGCAAAACCATCTACTGAGCAAGTTGGCTTGAACTATTGTCCGTCCTTGTTCTTTAGATGATCAAGGCTCTTTGAAGATCTTTACATTATATTTATATCGTTTCATCATTAGTGTTCTCTAACTGTGCTTTTCGGTTATCAAACTTGAAGTTTTTGAATATCGTATTTTCAGATTTTTTTCTCTCTTGTTGGTGTACATCATCGTTGGAATATTACTAAACCATTATGCACGGGGAGTAAAGAGCGTGCCTGAAATCCTTCCCAATCATTCCTTCTGGGCCGATTTCCCATTCCTTGTCAAGGTATGTTAGTGCAGTTTCTATCTATATCACGACTCATACACAGGAATGGCTGTGCAGCTCGAACTGAGAGTCAAAGTGTTTAATGCCATCAAAATAACGTTCAAAACTACCGTAAGCACAAGAGGAATGAATGCCACTCAAGCAAAAAAGATTTTTCAGCCGCCTGAAACAAAACCCTAAAACCCAATGGGAAAATAGGAATGTATTCCCGGACCACATGCAGGTACACCAAACTCTGGGTGTGAGAGGTGATCACGAGATAAACGAACCTTAATTAACAGAAAAGCCTCAAGTTAGTCAAACTGTAGTTTTGAAAGTTTGAGAGCTGAGATGAACACATTGCAACATTCCTACTTTATATACACCTTATTCCAAAATGGCCGCCATTTAAATATTCTTTTGTTTTTATTCAAATAAGCCCTTGATGCCCCGTTCTTAAGCTTAAAATTCAAAAGAATATTTTATCTTGAAAGAGGCAACAAGGGCCAATTTGTATCCGCATAAATCAGCGGCCATTTTGAAATAAGGTGTATATGCTACAACAACGATAGACTACATGCCCAGGGGGCAAACATGCGTTACATATCATTAGGAGAGTATTTACACAGTTAAGTTCCGCCGAATGTAAATACATTTCAGTTCATGTCAAATACTATGTTTGTTGGCCTGCGGTATGGGGAAGTGAAAACACTCAGTAGAAATGAACTGTGCTGTTGCGAGCGAAACAAATAGCGCTGTGATATGAGCAGAGAGGCGCGTAATTTGAGAGTGTGAGTTTGCAGGTGCCTACGTTTTAAACTCTCGCGCGGCAGGTCCCATACAAGCAGTGGGTGCAAGTTGCGGAGGGTTTAAAGTGCAGGTTGCAGGTCATTGTTTTACCATAACTGAAATAACCCAAAAATGCTAACCTTAGGTTTAAACAGTATCTAAAGCGTAGTGTTTAGGCCTAATGTCAGCATTAGTAAAGGTTTGGGTTGTTTCACCCGGCTATGGTGAAACAATGTCCTGCAACATGCACTTTACCCGTACTCTATGCAATTAGAGCTTTCGCACTTTCAATGAAAAAAGTTCCCAAAAAGCAAGGCTGGCGACAGACAAATCGTTATCTGTTGCCTGTTTAAGAAACATATTTAGGACTTACTGAAAGTGAAATGGGTTTCTCATCTGAGTTGGCCATCCTAAAGAAATTCGAAAGCGGATGTTAGCTGGCGTTAGCCCCTCGTCAGAGCGACGAATCATCAGCTTTCGAATTTCTCTACGGTGGTCAACTTACCATATGAACTCGGTTGATAAACCTATTTCTACTGAGTGTTTCACTTCCCCACCGAAACAGCACCGCGGTTTAGAAACTAAAAATCACTGTGTCCATTGTATTGAAAGTGAGCCTGATTAATTTTATGTATTTCTGTTTTTCTCAACAGGATGGGGTCGTGTTTACTTATGGTGGTGTAAAGTCTGCATGTTCTTCACTTTCTAGGAAATGTGGGAAAGACGGCTACGCAGAGATCTAAGGCGATCCTTCGTAATTATTAATATTTACTATAGAGCGGTTTTCAATTGAGTGCTGAAAGTAATTAGCGAATTGCTTAGGTTTTTGATTACTTCACTCAGTGACTTGTTCAAAGTTCACGCGCCACTTTTTCAACCAATCGTGGCTTGCGCGTTCACATATTCCCGCGCTTTGTGTCGGCTACGTGTCAGGTACATGTAATTACTTCGAGTTTTGATTGGTTTACCGGATTGCCTCCGTCCTTTTGATTGGACAAAGTAATTACTTTGGTTTTGGTTTTACGACACTCGATTGAAACTCGCTCTAGAGTCGGTTGAGACAAGATTGAATTAGATAAGAATTCGCGGTGTTGCCCCACCACAGTCACAAATTGATTTATTTACGCGTGGAAACAAACAAAGGGCTGCCACTTTTACCTATCAGGAGAAGCTATGTCACGCATGACTTCTTCTGCCATGTTTTTACAGGGACATGACGACTGATTTTCGCGGGAACGGGTGTTCTAAAAATAGACTCATTTGTGACTGTGCTGGGGAGCCCACCCATTGCATAACAACACTCTTTTCTAATTCTCTTGTGGTGATGAATTGTTTCGTTTATGCGTTTGAAGATTTGCACATTGCAATGCACAAAAATGAAATGATATGGTTGTAAAGAAAAAAAGATCTCTAATTCAACAAGGACAATTAGGGTCGCTAAGGGACGTCAACGATATTGTCAATAGAAAGGAGTACTTTGCGCAGTTGAAAGTATTTCTCGATTTTTCCACGTTGTTAATTAGCCAGCGTGTCGGACATATTTTCGAATGTCGTGCTTCTCTCAGGAGGAGAGAAGCGACGATCTGAAATGGCTCCATCATGCCTGATACCGTCTCGTTTGCTTTTTGCTTTAACAATAATGATGAACCATATTTCAGTGTCATGTCTTGAAGCGGTGGCCGGGGCGCTACTTGTGGACATTGAACATAGAAATCAACTCATTTGATCTCAAATCAAATCAAGCATTGTTACAGTTTTCGGGCAAAATGTACTATAACCGAATTGGTCAGTGCGAAGGCTATTTTCAAGCAAGGCAGGAAATGAACGATTCACAGCCTCATATACACGT
>NC_090883.1:25958345-25960845 GCF_036669925.1 Montipora capricornis | reverse complement strand
ATACACAATATTGATACATGGTCATGCCTTTGCACAGTCACGTGTACCAGTATCTAATGCAGACTCGTGAAATACTACTACACTTACTGGAATATTAACTGTTGCCCCGGAATTAAACCTTGCTCCAGAGTCAAACGAGCCATGGACTACATTTGGTGGGACTACCTGTCCAGGATACTGTCCCACTGGATATGGTTGTTGTGTGGGGTACTGTCCCACAGGTGCCATGCCAGGGTATTGTTGTATTGGAACCTGTTGAGGCTGTGTAAAAATGAAACAAAAATGGCTTACCATACACTGGGAACAAACTGAGCACTTCCCAATAGCAAATACCGGTAAAAGGTAATTTCCTTGGCTAATATTTCTTTTTTTTCCTGGTATAATTTTTCTTGGCCAATTCAAGACACCAGTAATACCGGTATTATATTAGCAAAACAAACAAGAACAGCTTGAACATGTTTTGCTGCCATTTTGAGGCAGGCAACATGTATGGTGATCGCTTGGCGTTACGATTAGTGTACATGTACTTGATGGTCTGATTTTCATGTGACTGGCAAAGGAATTTTAAAGAACTTTTGCCTCAGGATAACTGTACTTGATTTAAATGCTTGGACATCTGAATAATGTTCCATCCACTGAGAAGAGGTCAGAAGGGAATGGTATCTGGTTAACTATTTGTAGAAATACTGACAGTAGTCCTAAAATGCTCAATTAAAAGCTGCTATGTTATCATCTAAAATGAAAGTTTAACTTAGAAATATCACCACAGTTGGAACAGGAGAAACCTGTTCAAGCCTGGATTTTTTTCGGGCTTCCTTTGCTATTCACCTCTGAGCAACTCACGCAGGATTTGTGCTATATTATCTCACTGTTTTAGTACATGGATATATTATACTAAAAAAACTATTCACCCCAGTGTCAGGCTTAGTAACCTCTTACTAACTGAGCGCGAAGGCCGTACTGGGGAATGTTGGCCAGTCTGAGGTCCATACAAAAACGACCAAGAGCCAATATTCCCCAGCAGGGTCCCGAGCAAGTGAGATTAGTATGTTGTGTATTACAGGTATACGGCATTGTTTCTTTGAGCGATCAGACACTTCTCTGTTTGGTGAATGTTTGTCATCTTTCTCTTCCATCTGCGAACTTGATTGGTAGCCTTTTACATATAAAACTATAACTTCCGCTCACTATAATATTGTGCATACTGTTGTGACGAATACTGAAATCTTTGCATGAATTGAAACTGTTGGATAGTGACTCATTCACTGGATAAAGTTATCCAGCTTTTGAACAACCAGGACCTGCTGATTATAACCTTAGTAGCTGGTGGCATATTTTATTAAAGCAGGATTATTTAAACACGAGGGAGTAAATTGCTGGTTGCTTCCATGTGTCGCGGCTGGCCGCAAATAAAAAAATAATAAGAAGAAATAATAAAATATTTTAAATTATTTTATTAGCATCATTCCCCATGCCAGTCGCAGCCAACACCATCGTACTTGCGAGTGTTTCACCCACTCACTCCTTGGGCTCTCCGTTGACAAGTAAAATTGTCTGGTGTCAGACAGAGTAAAATATTATGTCAAGTCTCACTGCGAGGGGTCAACGGGTTAATGGAGGGAGCATCGTTTTTGACTGGTTAAACTAACCCCTCCTCAGGTACCCCCAAAATGCCCCCATTTGACGAGTAAAATCGTTTGGCATATCCCTCAATTAATTGTTTTGAGCTGTTTGTTTGAATGTCTGTACTATTCGTTCGATCGGTTGGAATGTTCGTCCGAGTGCTTGTTTAGTTTGTTCAAATGTCTTTGCCATCCGTTCGCAAATGAGACTGTTCTAAAGCATAGGAAACCGTATTCTTTCTATTCACAATACGTGCGTTTTTGCCCGTGGAACAGAAAATCCACTAAGTATCCATTTTCGCTTCTATAGTCACAAATCTTGTAAGTCTCACTCCCAGGGGTCAATGGGTTAAATATTCCTGCAACAAAATATATTCCACCAGCTATGCAGGCTATTATTATTATTATTATTATTATTATTATTATTATTATTATTATAACCTACTGAGAAAAAAGCTTTGTACATTTCACGGTTTGATTGTAACTTTGAAAATAATGTTTACGTTGAACACTGTTGTAGATTGACAGCATAGCTCATAACTGCATCGCGCAGTCACATTGAGAGCATCATTGAACGATGCGGCCAACCAACCACCAAAGTGAGCGAATGTGACTGTTGTAGATTATATCAAAGTACTTGGATATATTATATCCAAGTATTTTTCTTTGCTTACATGGGTTACCCATGTTCAAAATGCAGCTTTCTGTGATTTAATCTAATTAACTCCACCCTGATCCCAGGCATACCTGCATACCATATGCACTACTGGGTGGATTATTGGGTCTTTCACTGTATGGAGGAGGTGGGGCACCAAACTGTCCTGCACCATATGAAAATAATTGACCTGCTTGCTGTGGAGGAGGAGCATATCCACCGC
>NC_090883.1:25930845-25950845 GCF_036669925.1 Montipora capricornis | reverse complement strand
CTACCCTAACCCTAACTAGACCTAACTAGACTAGAACCTACCTAAATAGACCTAACCTAACCGATTCGAGACCTAACCTAACCGAGAGATTCGAGAATAAATAGCGGAGAAAGCTCATCTTAGCTCGAATCCTGGCTGGAATCCTGGCTCGGATCCTAGCTCCAATCCTGGCTCGGATCCTAGTTTGAATCCTGGCTCGAAGTTTAGGTATCCTCACATTCCATACCTTTGCACCAATTTGAAAAGGAGTTGTTCAAATGGTCCATTCTCGAATAGGCAGGCACTGCACTCAAGGAATAGCTGTGATGGAAACTTGAAGACCCTTTAAGTTGTGGCTTGAAAAATTATACACTATGTTCCCAACAAAAATATTTTACCACTGGTTACCTTTGATTCTGCCATTAAATGAGTGTGGCACCATTAACAAAAAAAATCATTGAGTGAAAAGAAGGACATTTGACAACCTGCATTTGAAATCCAGGATGTCAACAGGACTTTTAATCCCATGAATGGGTGATAGCATTGACTGCCACCCATGCAGTCATGAAGTAGATGGCGACTAAAATTCAAGCCCAAGTTTGAATTCTTAGTTGTTTCTTCATGTAGAATACTTAAAATACGAAACACTTGAGATTACAACTGTAGTAACAGAGTCAGAGGCTTCTAACCATGATAATAAAACATTGTCATTACCACCATATATATTTTTTGTGAAGATAGGAAACAGTTGCACTTCTTTTCGAACCATCACGGTCCAAACAATTTTAAAGCTAATGGCTATCACTGGAGTTGATGGCCTGAGACTTCAGTTGTGACATACATGTATTTTGTGAAAACTCTAGCTGTTTCCTCTCTGTCAGAAAAAACCTGCTCTTGATCCAAGCCTCTTAAGACTAATAGTTGTCCAAAAATTTGCAAAAATGCCAAATGCAAGTTACATGTAAGATCACATTACTTAAGACAAGGGGCTTTCTTTCCTTCTGCAACAAATTTGATTGTCACCATGCAAGGTCTCTCTTGATGCCTTCTCTGCAACATGCTCCATGGCCCTGGGCAATCATCAGTGAGATTATCTTGTGTGACAATGCTCCACTTCCAAATTAAACATCAACTTCAGGTTCTTGATACTTTTTAGGAAGTTTATAACCAACTAAGCCAGCTGTTTCCTCCACAGATCTCTCACCCGCTCCCTTGTACTTCAAATGAATTGCCTACAAAAAAAATTAATGATTATTTGTTTTTCTTAGACTTTTAAACTACATTATTATACATTGGTGTCACAAGCTTGATTTTGATTGGCTATAAGCATGCAGCTAATTCTTGCTCGCTCTGTTTCTCTTACGTCATACCTACAGACAATAGATTTTATATATGTAGAATTGATGTCATACCTACAGACAATAGTTTTATGCATGCAGAAGTGACGTCACCTTACACACTAACCAGCAGTTCGATCAGTTTTGTCATGGCAGAGCTCAGCTCAGGAATATGCATAATAAAACAATTATTGAATTCGGTTTTCGCATGTTAGCGATAATTATCAAGGCCTCAGTTTGTGTTATCCGCCTCAGCCTTCGGCTTCAGCAGATAACACAAACTTTGGCCTTGACAATTATCGCTAACATGCTCAACCTCATTCAATAATTGTTAATTATTTTATCAGTACTGTATTAATGATTGATGGTTTGCATCTGACGTTGTGAAGGCGATGCTGGTGTACAGCACAATGGAGCAAAATGTCTTTTGGAAATTTGACTCCATTATTAAGGACGGTGCCTACTATTGTCATTGCACATATGTTCTGCGCATCACGAGATACTCGGATTTCCTATTGGTGATGCTTACTAATACAGGGATATTTTTGCACGGTTTAAAACTATCCGGAAAAAGTAGATCTTAGTAAGTGTCCTTGGTATCCAAAAAGAAAATTGGGGGTAACCATGCATGTTTGAGAGATAATTAAGCTTCAATTTGAGAAAGAATGCCATACATTGCTTTGTATTTTAAAGCTTTTTACAAATATTATTCATCAATTATCTTTGAAAAATGCATGGCTACCCCCAATTTTCTTTTTGAATTTCAATAACACTTGTTAAGATCTACATTTCCTGCATAATCACACACCGGGGAAAAAATATCTTTAATTAGTAGGCACCGTCCTTAAATTAATGCAAAACTTGTGGGCCATTTTCTATTATTTTGTACGTGTACTCCAACATGGCTGTCTCATAATGTGGAATCGATGCAAAATAAGAATACAATGTAGGTATGACTAAAACCACTCAGTCTGTTACTGTCTGGTAGTTTAAGTAATGATGTTAAAGGGGACAGTCATTGTTTTTAAGCGGATGTTGAGGTTGCCCGAACTGTCAACGGCCATCTCTATTACTTTTTGTGAGGAAATTTCATGTCCACCGAATAGTTTTGTTATAGAATAAATGTATTAGGGGTTAGTACTCAATTTGCATGACATACTGCCTCTGCCTATAATGTATTTAAATACCAATAAACCAGCAATTTGTGTTAAAAATGACTATAATGTTACTGTTTTATTGCCTACATTCCGTTGCCTTTTAGAGGAAAATACCTTTTGGAAAACGCATTTCCAAGCTTGTAGATTTCAAAATTTCCTATGGGAGCACACCCCAGAGCCCCCTAGAGGGTCATGCCTTCAGCACTCTATTCCACAGCTGTCTACTTTACTTTCCCAGCTACCTACTTCAAAAGTTAAGGAGGGAGGAGATTGTTAAAGAGGACATAATTTTTGAGTGGATGTGAAGGTTGCTAACCCATTGACTCCTGAACCCCCCACCCCCTTCCCCCCAAAGGGACACGTCAAATTGTATGGCGTTAGACAAAGTAAAATCATTCTGTAAAGTATGTCTCACTCCTAGGAGTCAATGGGCTAATTACCTTTGAGAGGAAACATCCAAGCTCTTAGCTATGAGCTGAACCCTATTCTTTGAAAACATTTTGGTGGATTCAAGTGAAAATTTTTTTGTGCTAAATTAAAAATAGTCTAGTCTTGTGAGCAAATTCACTGTAATTATTAAACTAACAGCTCTGCTCCTTGCCCTGGAGGACAAAGAATGGCAAAGCTACAAAAACTTTACATGCTGCTGTTTTGTTACGATAATATTCTTTTGACTTAGTAACACGAAACTTTACTCATCCTACACATACAAATTCACCTGCGTGGATCGCTGGCTTTGAAGTAAACAAAGATAATACAGACTTTGACAGTAAAGCAGGTTGGCTATTTTCTCCTCAGCTTGCAAAAACTGACGGTAGAGTGAAATGAGATACTGTCCCTCCATACTTGACATCACTGGTTCCTAAAGAAAGAAAAAATCATTATTACCCTGCAGCATTTTCAGCTGGATGAGGCACTGCCCAGAAATTCATGCATGCATGTTCTTGATTTGGGCAAAACTCCTGGAAGTTATTGCTGGAAGTAAAACGGAGCGGTTGTTTTAAGCTGGGTTCAACCAGTAAGTTTAGAACCACTTATGTACATGGTTCACACTTTTTCTCCTTAAGGGATCCCTATTGGCAAGTAAAGTTATCTGGCATTAGATAGAGAAAATGTTATGAGGGTAAAAGGGGAGATGACATAGTTGTTGTTGAGCCTCTTGCTTGCTTTTGACCAGTAAGTCATCTGGTGTTAAACTCTATAACTAGCCCTCTCAGAAGGCAAAGGACTAACTTTACTCCGTTAAACAGTAAGGACCATGGTTCAAAACCCACAACAAGCTTGTGTGAACCTCCTTGATTTTTGCATGTTTTTCGCAAATGCAGAAGTGGCTGGGGTCACTACTGAGAACGAGAATGCTCTCTTCTTCTTTCTGGCAAAGAGCAGAGTGCAAGCTCAAATCAATTTTGGAATGACATCCTAGAAAGCAAACTATTAATACCAATTCCAGCAGGATCTTTAATTAATTAAACCAATTCATAATGTGCACTGAACACACTTCAATCTACAATAGTATTTTCACATTTTTAGAGAGATTATTCCCAGATTTTATTTAAATTCAGCAAAGCGAAGGATTCAAACGAATTTTTTCGATTGATGCCAGCCATGAAATAGGAACAAGCGATAACCCAACCTTTGTGATGATTTCTTTCAAGAGCAACTACAGAATTCAGGGCCACTCACGGCCGCCGCTACGTACGGAAATATGACGAAAAAAGACACTTTTGCATTCTTTAGTTATGCCGTATTCTTTACCTTACGGGAAGATAGGAACCTTAATTCTCTCAATAATTTGCGGAGAACTTGCGAAGTAGGAGACACCATTTTGAATTTTTCCCGAGCGCGAGCGCGAGCGTGGTCACTCTTCACCGATTACTTCATGTAACCTTGCGTCATTGTCTCCAAATATGGCCGCTGCTTCCGAGAGTAACGACGAAGACTCTGTGAAGGGTGTTTTCGAACAAGGATTTCTGTTGCATTGCCAAATAGAAAATGATGAAGCACCTAGCAATTCAGATGCATTTCAGGTATTTTTTCTTGTTTTTCTTTTTTATATCAGAGGCTAGAATTTAAAAAAAATGCGTGGAACAAAGAGGAGGAAATCTGGCGAGATTTTACCATAAAAAGCTTAAATTAAACTTGTGGTTATCTGAACAATAGTGGATAAAATTCTTTAATGGCCTCCCCGGGCTTTCTGCCCCACTCCTCTATATTCTTTTTCTTGCAGGAGAAAGTATCTGCAGCCGTGAATCACTTTGTACGAGCTACAGAGATGGTGAACAGTTTGGGATTGTTTAGTTCAAATGAGGAGTTATCTGAGGTGCCAACTTCTGAATTAAGGTTAACCTTTGACAGTCGTTTCATCATCGACTCCTTCTCTAACGTCCAGTTATCTAACGACTGATGTCATTTCAATTAGATGTAATTTTAACCCTATTAATAATATAATGTTACCCTGAAGCACAGGTTAGACGTAATCACTAACCCCAATCAAATCTAGCCAACCGATCCCAAGAGCCACATGGAACCCTAGTCCGAAGCAAATACCTCACTAGGTGAGCTCCCTTTGGAGCACAACTTGCACAGCTGATGTATACTTCAAACTTTCTTGTATCATAATACATTTGGGAGTCATTTTTGCTTGACAGAAAAGATTTCAGGGAATTATGGGCCACAGGGGTATTCAGAACAGATGTCCGACTGCAAAGAATTACCTTGAGTGCACTTCAGTGGTTTTGTTCACAATCATGATAAAATATTGAGGCTCTCCATCTTGAGGGAGCCTGATATGGAATTTATGAAGGACTTACATATTCAGAAGGGCATCTGTGTTTTGCAGCCTGGCTTAATTTGATTAAATTTGATTCTTATAAGTGGTGAAGGTGAAAGCACTATACTTGAGCAATGTCATAGCAAACTATTTTGGCTGTACATATTAATTGCCACTTTCTACATTTTATATTACCATAGTTTACCAGTCAGGGTATTTTATTTTTCACTACTGTAACAGCAGAGTGTTACTGGTTGTTAAACTTACTTCTCAGCTTTTATAAACCCCTTCAAGTCTAGTTTAAGTGCCCTGTGTATTGATGTTTTGCAGATACTTCTTATTGCCTGCATTTCTTGGAGATTTGTTTCTCAGGCAAATGGCTCCTGACAGGCTGACCGTTCTTAATATTGCAAAGGTTGTCTTTGTTTAATCCATTGCACTTTGTGTAATTATTTTTGTGGAATTATTTAACAACATTTACTTCAACTCAAAAGGGCGTGTTTCCTTTAACGTTGACCCTTGGCCTTATTTTGGAAATGGGTAGCAAATGCTTAGACTTAAAGGGACACTTTGTATTGGATGCCAAAATTGGGTGTGCATACGTACCTTTATTTTGCATTTTTGGACAATTAAGTGCCCAAGGGAGACACTCAGATTTTACTCTGTCTTACAACAGAAGATTTTGCTCATCAGTGAGGGCCAGTTAATTGAGGGGTGAAAGACTTAACAACATCTATGTCCAATCAAAAACTGTGTCCCCCTTAGTGTCCAGCTGCATGGGTTATATATATCTAAAAAAGTATACATGTATAATGTGCCTTGTAAAACAAGTTTAGATAACCATTTTGTACATGTATCTCTGATAGTACATGTATAAATTATATGCTCTGATTATCCATTGGCAATTAACTTTTTGGATTTAGCAAGTACATGTATTACTGGCAGCATTTTACAGTACTACCTACATTTCAACTGAGTGCCCTATTGAAAACCAACTTGTGTTATAATAGACCATCTGTAGAAAGAATTGAATAATAATGATTATTACTATTATTATTATTATTATTATTGTTATTATTATTATTATTAGTATTAGTATTAGTATTAGTAGTAGTAGTAGTAGTAGTAGTTGTAGTAGTATAATATTATATACTAAAACAGTGGATTGCATTTCAAGAATGCGCTCGCTGATTGGCTACTCAAACTCCAGATACCCTTTGCTATTCACCTCAAGCAATTCGCGTGGAGTTTGTGACTGAAAATGTTATCTTTGCAGGAATAAATGAGTAAAAATCATCTTTTGAATTGTGCTATAATTATTACAATGTATCTCACTGTTTTAATATAAATTTAAAGCTATTACATTTGTATCTACATGTATTCACCTCACTATCGGATTATTTACCTCGCCGCTTTCTGGCTTGGTAAATATCCACTACTAGTCGTCGTTATTATTATTATTACTATTAACCTAATTTTATCAGGCCATACGGTAAAATTATTTATGGATTCTCATTTTTTCCAGTTCAATTCATAAATTGAACTTGAAAAAGCGTTGACATTAAACTTTTCAGTCCAGCTGAGAGTGTCATACATATAAATTTTACTTTGTCTAACCCCAGACAATTTTACTTGTCACTTGAGGCCGTTTCTGGGATGATTGGGTTAGGTTGTTCATTTTGTACAGTTACTTGTACAGCATGGCCTAGGAATGTGGTGGAGGTGTTTATGTCCTGAACCCATTGAACAGCAACATGATGTTAAATTTCTTTTTCCCAGTATTCAGGATGTTGCGACGCAGAGTAATTAAGTTAAAATAATTTTGCCATAAATTAATAATGTAATTATTATTCTCTAATAATTATTATCAGCGTCTGCATCATCACCTTCTTCTCCACCGTCTTCACTTTTTATAAATGTAATGTCATCATCTGGAATTGATGAATAGAAATGTTTTCAAATGGAATTTTTTACTTTTGATTTGCCACCGGACAGAAAATAGACATTATACATGGACTATGTAATTGCTTTTTTAATTCTTTCTTAATGTTCAGCATAGACCTTATTCATAAATGGCGGTCACATTTATAATTCTTTTGTCCACGTGCAAATTAGCCTACCAAGCCTCATTTTAAAGCAAGAATTCTTTTCAATTCACTGTATGGTATGGAGGCTTGGTAGGCTAAATTGCACTTTGACAAAAGAATTATAAATTGACCGCCATTTATGAATAAGGTCTATTGCTGGTTGAAAATTTTGAAACGAAATTTTGACCACACCATTTTGTTTTACTCTTTAGGTTTATTTTGTAGATTTTTTAAAAAGGTGCAAAAATTATGGAGTGACAGATATAGTAAGTACTGTAATAATATTTATATAATACTATAATTATAATCTTTAAAATACTAGTAATTTTGATATGTAGGAAAGAAAACTCTGTCCCACTCATTACACTGAATAGCCCCTTTTTATTCAATCCCAGGACTTGTCCAGGTACACAGAAAATTCCAGTTCTCTTAGTGACATAAACAGGAGTCTGAACCAAATGGCAAACAGTCGCCAGGAAAAAATTGCCAGATACAAAGAGCAAAAAGAACAAGAAAGAAAGTTGAAGGTATACATGTAGTAGGACTGGTGGTTTCCTACATGTAAAAGCATGTGTTTGGAATTGAGAAATAGAGGATATTACATGGCTGCATGGAGATAGAAATATCTCTTCGAGTGTAGAAAATATTTCACGAGTGAGTGGAGCAAACGAGTGAGATATTTTTCGACACAAGAAGAGAAATTTTTATCTCCAAGCCACCATGTAATATCCTCTATTTATTATAATTATTAACACCAATGAAATATTAAATCATTTCACGAAAGGCATCAAAAGGCAATTATTGATTTTTATATGTAACCATAGCAACAGTGAATTTTTCATGTGTGAAGATACCAAGGTTGCGCACAAAAACACACTCGGTAATGTCATTGGTGTTTATACAATAAGAACTGTTAATAATAATTATGACCCTCTCCCATTAATCCTAATTAAATTGAAGGTCTTTGAGTGTATGGAGTCCATTTGTCAATTGTCATGCAATTTTCCTGGCAGTTCCTTTTATATGTTGACAACAAGAGCTTTTCAGTCATCATACTCTACAATCACTTAATTACTTGTTGTTATCTTGAAAACTTGTTTCGCGAAGACCTGATTATCAATTGAACAAAAGCATTGCTGTTCCGTAAGTGGCTTTTTGGGCCCAAAACGATTTTGCGACCCTTTAAGAAACAGGCCCCAGGACCAACCACAACACACAATAGACCATATTCGTGTTCTCGGTATTGCACTGGAGCTACGTGTAGCTTGCAATGGAGGCTAATGTGGGGGAATCTTTTCAAATGCAAATACTTTTTAATATATTCCCCCGCATTAGCCTCCATTGCAAGCTAGTTCTAGCCCAATACTGAGAATACGAATATGGTCTATTTCAAGTGGTTTTGTACCCCAGATTGTCTGCATGGGAATCTGACCTTGTTCCCTGGGCCAACCTTCGTCTTTCTCTCCTAAATGCACCTACAGTACTTACTGTTACAGTAGAACTTCCTTCCTTTTTCCCTAAACCACTGACATGAAATTTTTTTTTATTAAAAAGGAATTGCAAGACATTCTTAGTGAAACAACAAAAACCATACAGGATGAAGACACTCAGGTGATGCATGCATGCATTCATGGTCTTTTTAGTGCCAATAATGTAACATTATCATCATGCTACATGTACATGTACAGTGTATGTGCGCAGAAACAAAGTGGCTGTTGAGTTGTTTTTTTCCTTCCTTTTTTTTTTGGAAGTTTGGAGGGAAGGTTCTCCCAGTGAGAGATATCTACAGCTGTATCTACATGCCAGCAGTGAGAGATGCAGACAGCGAACCTTTGTCTTATTTTTCCCCCACCCCCCCCCCCCCCCCCCTCTCTCTCTTTTTTGCCTTTATATCCCACTTGCTAATGTCTGAAAGACCTTTCTGGGGATTCTTGCCATTGCAAGAAGACATGCTTTTTGTTGCAGGCTCAAACAGCCCTTCTAGATCTGCACTCCTGCTCTAAATGAGAAGCTTGTCCAATCAACCGTAAATATATTTACTGCAAGGACAGTAAAAATTATCTCAAAATATCAGTGGTTTTAGTGGGTGTATTTAAATCGTACTGCACAGTATGTAAGATTTCCTAAATCTTCTTTGTCTCTGGTTTTCAGAGAAACTATTACGTCCTTCTATTGAAATTTTGGGTGAACAAAATTGTGGAGCATCTTACAAGTCTACATAGTAAGTACTTGTAAAATGACTACATGTAGTACCTTGATCTTCAAGTACACTGGACAGTAGTACTTACTCTAGTGGTTTTGTAGAGCATGCAGGAAATTTTTGCTTTGATTATTACAACTGCAATTTTCTTTATTCTGGAGAATCTCACCTTCAAGTGCATAAAGTGCCAAACTGCGTTTTTGCTTCCATCAATTAAATTTGCAAACATGGGAAGATCACCTCCATCTCTGGAAAGCGAATTGGAGTTTTTGTTTAGCCCACAGTCTTTTTAGAGGTCCTTCAGTTCTCCATCGCTTACCATGGCACCGAATTCAAATACATGAACAAAAGTACTATAATGGAACCAAAGATGCTGATTGGTAGGTTATATCACGCATCATTGATTTTGGGTCAACTCTTGGCATGGTGTTGGAAGTTTGATTGATGGTAAGCCAAAATGTGGTTTTCCCCGTTAATCCTTAAAGATGAGATTCTGCAGAATTACAAAAATCTCAGTAAAACATGTACACTGGTGAGCTTTTAATTATCCAATAAATTATTAGGTGAAATGGAAATCCTTGAACACATGAAGACAATCAGGAAGGATAAAGAACACAGTCAGATGGGAGACAATCAACCCTCTACGAAGGTACATTGCTGCTATATCTTTTCTCTACTATAATAAGTTTGATCCCACTTGTCCACTTCTATTTTTCATCCCTTGTATTGGTCTGCTTTTTGTCCCAACAGACATTCAAGCCCATCCTCATCACAAGGGAGATGACCAAGGTACATTGATTAAGGCTTTAATTTCCTGGACTCTTAAGGATGGTGCCTACTATTGTTATTGCACATACCTTCTGCACATCTCAAGATACTTGGATTTCCTATGGTTGGTGCTTATTAACACAGGGATATTTTTGCGCAGTTCAAAACTATGCGAAGAAAGCAGAACTTAGCAAGTGATCTTGGTATCCAAAAAGAAAATTGGGAGTAACCGCGCATTTTTCAGAGATAATTATTATCAGCTTCAGTTTGGAAATGAACGCCATACATTGCTTTGGATTCTAAAGCTTTTTATATATTGTATTAATTATGTGTGGTTACCCCCAATTTTCTTTTTGGATTTCAATAATACTTGTTACGATCTGCTTTTCCCGCATATTCAGTAATCCGCGCAAACATACATACGGTATGTACCTTTAAATTAGTAGGCACTGTCCTTAACCCATTCACACCCCCATTGATGAGTAAAATCGTCTGGCATTAGATAGAGTAAAATCCTAATTTGAGGGTCACTCTCAGAGGTCAATGGGTTAAAGAGGTTACACTGTAGTTCACAAACAATAATATATTAAGCAATCACCAGACTAAAATTTGCTGCTTGCCAAAACCACTGGAAGTTTTTTAAGCTTATACATGTAATTTAGGCACAGCTATAAAGCTCGTACAAAAATAGATGTGATGATGACAATGACGAAGACTGCAACAACACTAATGATGATGATGATGACAATGTTAATCACGATGACTGATTTTGGTTTTACCAGGCCAAGGTATTTGGTGCAGGGTACCCAAGTGTTCCAACAATGACTCAGGAAGAATTCTTGGAAAAGGAAATTCTTGAAGGCAAAGTTGTTTTAGATTTTGAAAAGTAAGTTATTTTCAATCTTACAGGATATTAACAATAATTTTACTGTAGGTAATGTTATAATATTAATTGTAGTAAGCATATCCTATCCCTACATGTACGTTGTTATTGAAAACTCTCAAAACTTTAAACCTTAAAGTGCCCCTGTGATAAAATACATGTAAGTCAGTTCCTTTTTTCCTTCAGATTTTGAAAGCGTTTGCTCATGAGCAAGCTTAAAATGACAGCATATGAATGCAGCTTATTGTATAATTATGCAAAACACAAGTTTAAAAGTCTGAAAGCCCAATTGAAAACTCTCGCCCTGCATATTAATCGTGTGGCGTACACACACATTACATTCTTAAACTAGTGAGCCTTTGACGTCATGTTCTCCTCAATCCAGCTCTCTTATTTTTAGCCTGACAGTATACAGCTGCCCCTCCACAATTTTTTGTTGGGGAGGGGGTAGCTGTACAAAGACTAGTTTAATGCTGACAGCTCAGTCAATGATGTCTGTGTAAATGTTTGGCAAAATGTGGCAGTTATTGCAACATTTACACAGACATTGTAATATTCTCATCAACTAGGGCCCTCCTACATTTGTATCTTTGCTTCAGGATTTCAAATATCACTTTGTTGGGCTTGTACGTGCAATTTCACTGTTTTACTAGTCTCCTTAAGTACAGGACATCCCCCTTTTAAACAACAATATTTAATCAATGGTCTATTGCATGAGAACACACTCAAAAGTGAAAACAAAATTAATAGACAAGTATACAGTAGTGTATGCCTTGCGGGACCAGGGGGCACATTAGAGCTTTGATCCGAAAAGTGCATGTACACATGGTTGAGGCAACTGACTTTGCAGAGCACATTTAGGTTGTGTTCTATTAGGATCAACCATTTTTAGTTGGTTGGGTTTGTTAGTGTTCTATTCGGAAAAAAAACATTTTTAGTCGGTTTGGTTGATCAACTTTTTCAACCAGCATCAAACTAGGTTGAAATGGTTGAAAAAGCATTGGCAGGGACTGCTGTCGTTTACGCGGGCCATTTAAAACCAGGTGCGGGCTCCTGCCGTGTTGCTTTCCCTCAACTTGTCAACGCTGAGAAGACTGATAATAACTATTCACAGGTCGGAGTTACTGCGTTTCAACTGAAAACGGTTGGAAAAGTGTTCTATTGGGAAACCTCAGTTGCTTCAACCTAAACCGGTTGCGGTTGATCCCACTAGAACACAACCTTTAATACTTGTCAAGTACCGGTATAGATTGAAGCTCATGGAGACTCTGTTGCTTTTACCAGTAGTCAAACTCAGGACAAGAGCCATAAAAGTGATGTTGAATCGGATGGTGAGGATGACCCAGCTAAGTTGAAAAAGCAGAGGGACTGGGATGAATGGAAAGATGGTTAGTGTCTCTTGTACCGATTCTGTAGCCACTGCAGTTCACCTAAAAACAAGTTAACATTGAGGGTCTGTTTCTTCTTCCAGGCAGGAGACCTTGGTATCATCTGGTGGTGTGTGCCCAGTACAAAAAAGAAATAAATACTTTTAATCCATTGATTTCTAAACGAACACCCCCCCCCCCCCCTACCTTGATGAGTAAGATCCTCCAGCGTTGGACAGTAAAATCTATTTTGTCTCACTCCTTGGAGTCAATGGGTTAAAGGGGTGATAGTTTTTAGTGTCAGGGAGGGGACTCTGTTTTAGGAAGTGTCAACAGTGGCCAAGAGAGGCCCACCCCCCCCCCCCCCCCCCTCCCCACAATCAGTCCTTCATTAGCTATGTCCCATGATCAGGGACACAAGTGACCTGACAATACCATGGGTTATTCTCCCCCACCCTTTCTGTTTGCTTCCAGTTCACAGGGCTCAAAGTTAACGACCAACTGTTCGCATATGCGACTAGAGTTTTGGCTGTGCGCCTAAAAAGGCATGTGTGGTCGCACCACCGCGCCTTAAAAGCCAAAATACAGTGCGACTTCTCTAGTGCTTACTCACCTTACCATAACGTACTCTGATTGATAAATTAATATCCTGATTCAATTCTTTTATTTGTTTTCGTTGTGTTCAATACTGCCGGAATAGGCCAATATTGCAACACAACCCTGAGTTGCTCTTTTTGGAGCCTTAATTAAGTATTCTTTTGGAGTAGGTGCTCCAAGTATTTGAAGCTGTGCGCTTAAAATTTTGGCAGTGCGCCTAAAAATTTACACCTGGTCGCACAAGTGCTCCCAAAGCCAAAAATAAACTTTGATCCCTGGTTCAAGGCTGCTGGTCATTGTTAATTATTGGCCAAATTTGCATCAGCTCAGTGATGACAATTTACACCTGGTCGCACAAGTGCTCCCAAAGCCAAAAATAAACTTTGATCCCTGGTTCAAGGCTGCTGGTCATTGTTAATTATTGGCCAAATTTGCATCAGCTCAGTGATGAAAAGCAAACCACTTGAAAAACATTTTTCCAGAAGTGGGATTCAATGACCTCTGTTTGAATCACTTGCTATTAATTTTGTTTTTTGGGGGAAAATTACCCGGTATTTTTTTACTCATCCACTTCTTATGACATTGTCCTGTTCATTATTATTTTACAGACCATCGCCGCGGTTGGGGCAACAGAGAAAACATGGGATGAGGTGAGAGGGATGGAAGACTAAAGACGTGCTGTTGTTACTAGCCTCGCATCAACCACCTTCAGTGTAATAAGCCCAAAAAATTTAACATGTAAGGTGTTTGGTGGACCTTAAACAAAGACATGAAGATGGGGTTCCTACATTTAAGATGACTGGAAAAGTAGTTCAGAAAGACAATTTGAAATGTAGATGCAAATACCCTTGACCTGATGAAAGACAAGCCTTGAACATGCACCTGTTCAAGTATGGTTTTTTGAGTTCCATTCCATAATAATATACCACAAAAACACTTTACAGATGCAATGAGGAAAAACAATCTTCAACAAAAGCAACTGCATTAAAAAAACTGCAAGCCCTAAATTAATCATTAATTTTACAGTAGACCTCTGTAAAGTTAAAGAATAATAATTGGAACAGATGATGATAATAACGTAAATAGCCAACTGGTTTGCCTCCGGCCAGTCGGGATTCTTAACAGTTGTTGTTGTAACAGTTATAGTTGTGTTCCGTCATTTCGTTGTGTTTCATTGGCCTTGAAAAGCCCCTATGGGGAGCGGTCAATTAAGTACAATGTATGTATTGTATTGTATTTAATATTATAATTTGTACAATAAATTTTTTATTGTGTGATAAAAATTTTGGGCCTGCAGCATTGACTGCATTCTTCTTTATGTTGTGAGATCATGACTTTTGGTTGGGAGGGAGGTCACATGAGGGACAAAAGCCATAAAGGGTCACAACTAAAAAAGCAATTTTATGTCATATTATAGAAAAGTACTACAACTGTACAACTGTACAACATTCCAATGGTCTTCATGACTTTATTTACTTTATTTATAAACAAGCTTCTGCAACACTCGGCAGGCAATAATACAGCTAAGAAAAGGAGCATTGTTGCTATTGAAACCGATTACAAGCAATGACACTTTTTTTGCAAAACAAATAATGAGTTGTTAAAAATTTGTCACTTTGTGCTGATGCATCAGTTGCTGATACAGTATTTACAACTTAACAATTTTACATCTGGTTGCAAGAAAACTATATTGTCATAGGTTTCAACAAATTCCTTCTCAAAAGCTCTTGGAATAAAAATTATTTTGGGTCTTACCTTTGAGAAAAAAATGTTTGCAAGCATAAAACCTACTCTACAGACTCTCTACTTGAGCAGCTGCTACAATTTACTGTACATGAAGGTGCGCCCATACAATAAACTTTACATGAAATATTATGGATGACTGATTAACATGCTGCTCAGAGGGAAAAGTCCGATTTCCTTGAAATTAAAAAAATAAGAGTTTTAGTCGTAATCCAGACATTATCTGAAAAGTTTTTTCCTTCAATCTCTATCTTTTATTTGTCACTCATGAATCATTGCATGAATCTCATTTTCAAGACTCATGAAATGATGAATACTTACACTCAACTGATTGTATAAAACTGATACAGTACTAAAAGTAAACAGTGTTTTAGCAGTGCTGGATAAAATTTCACACAGACCAACTTAGTAGTAGCTCAATCTGTTATTTTTATGCCTAAAGATACCACTTTGGTATAGAGGCAGTAGACAACTTGGAGCTGGAATCATTTCAACACAGGTAATTTAAGCAATCCTCAAATACTTCTACATGACAATTTTTTCAAGCACGTATAGTATGTTTAAGTACTCCATACCAAAAAATACCTTGAACAATAAAAATACCAAATATGTGCAACTCATTTTTGGTGAAACCCAACTCCTTGGATGATATCTTCGAAGAGAGAGTTTCAGGGTTTGGTGCATGTCAAAGCTTTGATGCAAGCTTGAAGCGTTTTCTTTTGTTTTTCGTTTCTTATTCATTTCTTACTGACCTTAGTGTAGGACAGGAATCACTGAGAATGTTTGAGCAAACACCTGCAATGATTGATGCCCATAATTGGGTGGAAGATATAACAGATTGTTTGCCAAAAACTTGAATGTAAGCTTGCAACCAATTTTTTCATCAAGCTTATTTTTTTCTGGGAAGCTATCTATTTGCATCTGATTGCTTCATGAAACAAAGGGGACAACACTGCAAAAGGAGATCCAATGATCTTCAATGACAGCAGTCCCACTACTAAGTCTATTTAGACTGTTGGTTATTTGTTTTCATAAAAAATGGACTGCAATTGGCTAACAATACTAACTGCCCATGCACTGAGCCATGAAACCATCCACTAAAACAGATGACAACCATAACCTGTCACTTAAAATG
This sequence comes from Montipora capricornis, assembly GCF_036669925.1. Taxonomy (NCBI): domain Eukaryota; kingdom Metazoa; phylum Cnidaria; class Anthozoa; order Scleractinia; family Acroporidae; genus Montipora; species Montipora capricornis. The sequence goes on along the minus strand of NC_090883.1, from coordinate 25,934,822 downwards.
TGTCCCCTTCCTGCAGAGGCTGGTGTTTGTGACTGAAAAACAGTCAACACTTTTGGACTTACAAAGTACATGTGATTGTGTGTAATGTAAGATAGTGTGAATACACCTAAACAAATAACTAGAACTATAAAGCATTACTGTATTACTGTAGTTTAAAATGTTAATATTTTACTACATACAGGTACCAGCAATTGAATAAATCCTTTCGCACCTAACGATTAGTTGACTGAGAAGTGATATTCACCTTAACCAAACCAGGAGAAACAAAAGGCTACTATAACCTCAATACTTCCAGTAACAATTTATTTTAGTAGATAAAGTTTTCACCTCCAGGAATAATAAATTACTGTTAACTATACATGTTGGGTGTGATCAATCTTTGCATTGTGGTTGACATGTTATTGCAATTGTCCACTCAAGTGAAGGTCAGCGTGCAGTAAGTGAGTTCCTTGCTATTTTTAATAAAACTGAATTTTCTAGCCTTAATTAGTGTGGTTGTACTTATCAAGTGTGAATGAATTTAACTAAAATTGAAATTTGTTTTAATCAGCGGGACTTAAAAGAAACAATAGATCCCTCAATATCTCTTTTTGATTGCCATTCAGCACTTGCACAGTTTGCTATCTTGAGCCTATGCCTTCACAGTTATAGCAAACCACTAAAAAATTAAATTTTGGGATTTTACCGTTACGGTAGTTTTCAGCCATACTATGCACACTTAAGATTGTTAAGTGTTGAAAATTCCTTCACTGTCCTTATGAACCAGTCATAGCCACATTTGAGACTGAATCAAAAGAAGTGACACCGTTAGGCCCATTTCGGACCAAGGGAAATTGTACCTTGCTTTGCCCATACTGGATTGCAGCAGGAGATCCCTTCTCAATCAGCTGAGGTTTCTCCTGCATAGCGTTCCGAGCTCCTGGGTCAGCATGGATGATGCTGTCATCGTGAGCCTGAGCATAGCTGACAGCTGTAGAGGATGTTGCTGGATGAGAGCTTTTCATGGGGCTTCCATCAGAGGTCAAACATACAAGGGCTTTTACACGATCCTCTGTGAAGGAGAACTGCCCCACTGGCATGTTGGTGAAGTCCAACTTAGCTTGGGGCTCTTTTTCCTCTGGGATTTGTTCATCTTGTTTCTTCGCATCAAGTTCTGCTTTGAGAGAATGAACAGCACGTCCTTTTCCAGTAGCCATTCGCTTCATCATTTGTTTTCGATTGCAGAACCAAACTCTCACAGTAACTGGCTCCAGGCCTAACTTGGAAGATATTTCCACTATTTCAGCACTGGTAGGCTTTGGATTCTGTTCAAAACTGTGAATCAAACACTGCAGAGTTTCATTCGAAAAGGAAGTTCTTCTTTTCCGCTTTTTGCACATGCGTAACCCCTTTGCACACTCTTGCTCCTTTTGTTCTATCCATGCCTGCAACACTGGCTTCATTTTCTCTGCAGCCTTTAAACCAAGATTTTTGGATTCAAATCGAGAGATGAAGGATTGACTGTAAGAAGAATGTCCATTGGTGTGGGAAAGCTCATTACCAACATCTTCCTGGGTGTATCCCAGTGCGATTCGTCGTGCTCTGAATGACTCTATAAAGTCTTTCATATCTGGTGTCAAGCAAGTATCTGACAAAGTACCAAACAACTGACCGGAGGAACCAGACAGGTCAGACATGTCTGGCTCATTGCCTTGGGTGATTTCTTGAGCTGTGGACACTTCCTCATTTTTTGATGCTTGGATTTGAGACACTGCTGAAGTGGGGGGGAGGCCAAGAGAAGCTGTTGGAATGGTGTAAGAGGCGAAGCCTGAAATAATGCTATCAGAATTCTGAGAAGAAAGGGCTTGTATCTGAGTGGTGATAAACTGTCCAACCTTTAGAGAGAAAAGGTTCAATGCCATGTTATTACACCTTTCAGACATAGGTGACCTTTTTCAGGGAATTTAAACAAATAAAAATCTTGTTTAAATGTAGTAGAGAAGAATTATATTAAAGCACAAAAGTATCTTACATTGAAGAGGAAGCTTGCGTTTTATTGGCTAATCATGGTCGTTACCATGACAACACCTCTATTTTCACATGTACAAGATAAATATGATATGTTCACTGCACACAGTGAAGGTATGATTTTTTAGTAAAAGGAGAAATTCTGGCATTTCATCAGTATCTACCGGTATATAATAACTAACAATTACATTGTATTCTATGAGGGCACTCCGGATATGAAGTGATAGATAACCAATAAGGCGCATAGCGCTGAGCGAGTTGGTTATAATCATTTTATATCCAGCAAGCCCGAGTAGAATATTATTATTGTTTTATTAAAAACTCTAGGATAAACAACTCTTCCAGTGAAGCACTGAGTTCTGCCTTGGTCAATTCCAGTCCAAAATGGCTTTTGCCTGCCATTTTTTCTCACACCATGTTGCAAAAATCTTTTCAGCTTGCTTTCTTGCTGACGCATTCCTTGACCATATTAGGTACAGCAGGTATGTGAACTGACAGCCTGTGTTCGGTGAACCAATGAAAATACTGGAAATCTGATATGCGTAGTTCAGTTTTTAATAATCCCAATTATATGATGGTGAGCTGCATAACAATATTAAACAGAGTCAAACCTGCCGAGTGAATGCAATGCAACTTACCTGGAAATTAGATGGTACCTGATCTGACGCAATGACTGACTTGCCATTACCTGTATCAGCAACAGATTACAGTGTTCAAGAAACAGTTAGTGCCAAGGGCCCGGTTACTTGAAATAGGGTTTGCGAAAACCCTGACGTAAGTAGCAGAAGCAATATTCCTTTAAGAACTGTATGGTTATTAATACAATGGCAAGCCTTTGCAAATTCCATACAGAACTTAATTTTCATCCCCCAAGTCAGCAAGCAGGCAAGCAACACACCAGGACAATGTAGTAAAGCTTGTTTTATTTAAGTGCACTTTTATCAAAAACAATTTCCATACAGATCGTCACATTTTTGGCTCCTTGCTTTAAATGACCCTTGGCTTAGGACATGTGCGATGATTGTAGGGCAAAATTCTAGATTAATTTTCTTTATTTTTCCTTGGCCCAGCAGTAGGAAGTCCATGGGGTGCAAAAATTGGTCAATTTTGCCTGCCCAGGCAGCCAATTATATTTCTCTTGCCAACTCACGGGCCAGTCATATAATTTTTTGTCTAAAATTGCAATTACAATTTAATTATATACGCAGGAGCTAGCATATTCAGATTATGACTTCTATGCTTCATTAAACAAACAAAGTTACCATCTTCATTCCTCTTTCAAAGGGTAAAATTATGACTTTTTCCCATGAATGAATCACAATCCAGTACTTATATAAGAAAACTCAATTGGTTTGCATTTTTGTTAAATCCCTGGAAAATAATTCATCCAGTAGATAGCATTATCCTTCTTGCCTGGCTTCTACTCCACTGTAACATGAGACCCGGACGAAATCAGACCGGTATGAACTCATACCTTTGTGAAATTTTTGCAGCTGTTTACACGAAACGGGGATGAAATGCTTGGTGCCTGGTTTCAAGACGAAATGATATCTTTTGTGTAATAAATGTATCGCTGACCCAAATGCATCCAGGCTTGAAAATTTTAAACCTGGTCTGAGATTTGTTGTCATTTACATGAGACCGGTATGAACTCAGACTGGCATGAGAGTGTCTCGTCTTGGTCCAGCAACCGAGACGAAGTCAGACCAGTCTCACTGATTTCATTGTCAGGCTGGTCTCAGGTACACACAAGAGAAGAAATATATGGAGACCAATACAAACTAATGCCAGTCCTAGTTTGCCCCAGTCATGAAAATACCCCCACATTATACACATTATAAAAGGTTTGTTACCTTATGCGCAAGTTGATTTTCCCATACAGAGCTCTGTGAAAGTTTGTGCAATAAAAAAGCCCCCTATAGCCCACGGATATTTTATTCTTTTTACCACTGTGACAATGGAGGTGTCTT
>NC_090883.1:25913345-25918345 GCF_036669925.1 Montipora capricornis | reverse complement strand
ACTCTCAGTCCACAGGGCCATATATTGCTGCACTCTTCATTGCTGAGCTGAATTTAAAGATCTGAATCATGTACTGTAACCCTGGCTCTCTATGTTTGTATTCCTCGTACCTTCTAACTGGCTAGATCCATCTGGCAAATCTTTCAGCTGAAGAAGATCCAGCACTTCATGAGAGGGAAAGTTACGTATGAACGGCTGGAGGGATCCTTGCCTATGTAGAAATATCACTGCATAACCTTGCTCCAGAAAATATCTAATGGAAGTAAATGTTATGGATTGTCTCTCATTTTTTCCTAGGATTCAGATTTCAAGCATTGGACACTAACTTCTGCAATTTTCTTATATTTATTTTATTAATTAATACCATTTTAAAAACTTTACTGAGGATCACTGTACAGTAACAGCGAAAAAAAAAACAGCTAAATGATTGCTTGTTATTATGGTGAAATTAAAAACCTCTAATAAAACATCGCCAGGGGCGTAGCCAAGGGGGCATTAGCCGGACTGATGGTTTTCCAACACAATGTAAGAGGACATACATTCTGTAGCCATGTTGAAAACTTAAACTTGTGGAGGTAGTTGACTATTATTTACAAGCACAACCATGATAGCAAAACCAAAAGAAATGCCCAGGAATACTCCAGCTAGTGGTCAGGGAGGCACTTGAACCAAATATGTCTGGATTACCTGTTTCACATTCTTTCCAAAATTTGGTATACAGTCAACTCTCTCTTAACAGACACCTCTATAAGACGGACACCTGGTGCTAGTCCCGGCCATTTCTTAGTCATTATACTATAACCAAACTCTCTTTAAGACGGACAACGGACACTTTGAAATCGTCAATGGACACTTGTGAGGTGCTGAATGTGACCGCAAATTACGATTTAGGGAAGAAAAATTCTTATACGTGACTCTTTTTAACACCAGACGTTTAATTGACAGCTCTTATCTTGTCACCGGAATACATACAGTACAAGTTAAATTTAAATCAGTCATTGTCCCATTCAAAAAATAACTCAGAGGTGACAACCGAATTGTATTGTAATCTAAAACAGACAGATTTCGTTCAAGCAAATAACTTAAAACAAACTTTAAACAGACACGTATTCACTGTGCACAGGTTCAGCATTATTATCTTAAATTTCCTGGGGTCATGCTACGTCGACTCTCTATAAGCCGGACACCTGTCTAAGATGGACAGCTGAGGCCAGTCCCGATGGTGTCTGTCTTAGAGAGAGTTGACTGTATTTACATGTACTGGCTGGGTAGTCCATACAGAGAAACACTGAGCCCTAACGTTACCCTGGGTGGCAGGTTCATACATACTGGCAGTATGACTATTTTCCATTTAATTTTAATGGGGGTGACTGGTCTTTCACTGCCCTGATACAGTTGGAAAGCTTAATTCATCAGTGTGACTGGACTTCAAATAGACTGAAAAAGATTCAATTCAATCAATGTTTGATGTCCCTGGCCTGTCCCTGGGTTGAGTACAGTAACTGAAATACTCTTAACCCATAATTTGACATCCAAACCTGCCGAAACCGGCCAGACTTAGTATTTTACTCTGTCAAACATCAGAGTATTTTACTCTGTCTTAATACCAGACGATTTTACTCGTCAATGGGGAACCCCTGGGAGTCAATGGGTTAAAATTAATAACTCACTGAAAAACTATGTCCCCGTTAAAGAGGTGCCACATAAAGAGGCATAAAGAGGTAAAGATAAAGAGGACAAAAAGAGGTGCCACGAAAGAGAAAACGGAAAACAAAACACAAGATAGCATGTTATTGAGGGGAAAACTGCCTTGCGGTCTGGATTGTGTGACATAAAGAACCTCTCTTACCTCCCCAGCACTACGAGCTGAAAGCAAAACAGCTCAAGCTGGATCGGACAAGATTATTGGTTCACAAGTGATGACCAAGGCAAACGAGCCAACAAGCTTAAGGGGGACCACACAGGAGTAACATAATTTTATTAACGTGCAAAAAACTATGTCAACCCATCTCCAGAGGAAGGGTGGGAGGAAAAAAAAAAAAAGAAAAAATTGCTAGCAACAGACAAATGCTTTGTGGAAAAGAACTGCAAAGTGAACCTTGGACAGCTTGCTTGGGCTTATATAGCTAGACAGTGTCTGCTGGCAAAGCCAGGTATGAAGGCTGTACCAAAAATACGGTAAGACATGCATGTGTACCTCAGCAGTTATCAATAAGGCTTTATTAGATTTGGGCAATGCTGCGGTATGATATAATCTACGAGCTGGGAACAAAGGTTCAATATCTTAGTCTTTACTACAACGAAATCATTAATAATTGCTGTGACCGTGAACAATGGACTATATAGATCTGAAGTAACCTAGAAAACAATGCTCCTAATGAATGATTTATTTATTGAGTCACGTTCCATTGACAGTGTTTTACTGATCTCACACAATAAAATTTCATCAATTTAAGTTTTTGCAGACTGCATACAACAATAATTGATGGCTACAGCTCAAAAACAATTAAAGAAAAAAATTGGCCCTCATTTTTCTACCACTCATACAAATTGATGAGAGAAGGGGAAATTATACCAATTTTCTTACAAGGGAAATGCTTTTTTATAGCCAGAAATTTGGCCACACGAAGGAAATAACCAAAAAGAAAATGTTACTCAAGATATAGTCCTTTGTTTGTAGGCCTGTTAAAAACAAGCAGGTATTTTTTTTCCTCTTAGAGACTGTAAGAGTTCATTTTTCTTACGGAGTTGCAAAGAAAAGTTAAAATGAAAGGATACTCAGCAGAGGCAGATCCTCTTGTTCCAATGCTAAAGTTATCGATAAAACGAACGGCATTTTCCTCCACTGGTACACGTGTGCCTCCAGACTGTTACAAAATACAACACATTCAGTTTTATTTGCCTTTGAGTTGGTTGAGCATCAGACTACGTACTTTGCCGTAGGTCACATGATGAAAAACTCAGGCCAGACATTTGTCTTTAGTAATACATAACTCAGGAGAAAGCCCGATCTTTGTAAATGTCATGGTTAGACTCTCTACTTCTCTCAGATAAGGATGATAAACCGTAGGCCTTTTTCTCACATCCCTTCAATGTTCATAACCCTGTGGGACATGAAGAAACCCACACAAGTTTGTTTTCAGAGGGTGGGGCATGGAGTTCCTTGTGTTATGGTCTGTCCTCTGTGGTATATCATGGTCGAGAGGGTCAATGCTCAAAGATATTAGCTACCCCAAGCAGCTCTAAAATTTGAGGGTAAATAAAGAATTCATGATGATTTTAGCTGAATCCAGGTACTAAAATCATTCTCATTTTCTTCACATCATTTTTAGGTTACATTTGACTTGGAATTCTTCAAAGGTTTTGCGAGGCTTTTTAATGAGGGTGGAGGAATTTCTCTTTTTTGCACCTTGAAAATTTATCATCCAATAAGGCAGGATAAGGCAGACAACACCCAAGAATACTACTTCTAACGTACACACCAAAAAGACCCAAAGGAAAATCAACAAGTGGCTTAATGGGTATTGTTGCAATATACCACACAAGTGAATAGTGCTTTTCACATGCGCTGAATGGCTAACACGGAGGTGATTAACCCTGAGTGGCCATGCAGCACACAAGATTTGAAATTTCTGACCACATTTTGAAAAAATTAAGTAGTTTCTTGGTTCGCTTTTGATTCAACTTGTGTGGTTTCTACTAAAACAAATAATATTATTCACCTAACTGTTGGTGAAAGTGGTGGATATTTTACCAAGCTGCAATATCCACCACTATTAACTTACCGCATTTCTATGGAATTATTTTCAGTACAAGTTAATTTTAGCTAAGAAAGGCAAAGTCTTTCTTAATCCTTCTGGGCCAACCTCAGGCACACATTTTCGGCACAACCAATAAATAAGTACTTCTAATTATGTGTCGTGAAAAATTACTATGCATAATACGTCCTGTGCCTATTGTTATTATTATGAGTTTGGATCAATAATTGGTTTCTAGAATCAAAAAGACCATTAGCAGTTCATGATTATTCAACCTAGGCATTGTTGTGCACACATAGTGCAAAAATAATGTTCCAAAAATGGATCCGAAAAAACAACGTATGCGCAAATAATAATTTCAGTCTTTTAATTATTTCCCAACTTGAGCTTATCTTCGAGAGTTGCTTTCACTTTTCGGTTCGTACGTGCCGTGCATGACTTTAAAAAGCAAACATTCTAATCCTCCTTCGCAGCAAAGGGCAACTTGAAAGCCCCCAAAAATTCCGTCTTCTTTGAAAACCGACAGGCATAACAAACAGTATCGAATCGAAAGCGTAGATTAAATAGGCAATTTCTTCGCATCGATTGAAGAATTCGACAACAGCTTCATTCATTTCAGCTACGTCTTAGCAAAGATAAGTGAATTTTTATGCTAATAATTTGTATCACAATTAAAAAAGGCTGCATTGATCACAGAAGTGGGACGAAATGATTAAACAGCATGCAAATATTCATGGCTTAACTTGTTTTAAAGGGATTAAAATGGGCGACGTTTTAAAACTGAACGCATGATCTATGCGTGTACCGTTCTTGCGAATTCAATGTTGTTCAAGTGACTGAACCAAGACACAAACAAGAGACACCGGTTAAAATTGTGACAGATATAAATAAAGAATTAAAGAACGGTTGGCTATAAATTTCGTCTTTAAATTTGTCAGCAAACGACCGTAAAATTACAATGATTATAAAATGCATGCCGTGGCCATATTCTACAAGAAATGTTCGCTATCTCGATGTACATGTACAAGCTTTGAGATATTACACAATGTACACTTCTAGTCTCCACCAAGCATTTGAGCAAGCCTCTTCTGACATAATATATACTGTTTCGTTGCATGTTTTAAAACATAATCGCTGGATTTAAAATTTTAGGCTCGTATGTGCATAGATTTCCGGGCGGTCTGTCTGGATTGTCATGCGCCTGTGGACAGCTAGTATTCACAACTCACCGTCACAAAGACG
>NC_090883.1:25903345-25908345 GCF_036669925.1 Montipora capricornis | reverse complement strand
CGCACACTTGCAGCACGATTATTTCTTTTCTTTTAACCGATGACATTATTGTTTGACACCATTGTTGTCTTGCCGTAACCGTCGTCTTTTCTTAAACTCAATTATAACCAGTCCAGGTGTGAGTAGAAGATCAATAAACACCTCAAAGTGTGGTAGCAATAATTAATCTCCTCCATGGTCACGAGTGCCTGTCTACTAGAAGTAACATTGTTTCCCGGCTAAATAAACACTCTTAACTAGTACAAAATATAATTAATAATGGCCCATGAGGAGAAGCCGAATGGGCTGGTGATCCGTGGGCCTTCAGGGCGAAGGATCTAATTGTTTTAGAATCACCTAAGTAGTCGGACAGAAAAGGCAATAATAAAGTTAGCAAATGCAAGTTGAAGAAATATTCATTTGGGAATAAAACGAAAGAAAGCGTCACGCTTTTCGCTACCCGACGACTATTACTAATAGTCCTCTAGTAGCGTATATAGCCAATTAAAATGCAGGATTTGCAGTAGTCCACTAGTTGCAGTGGGTGATACTAATCAATATTAATTGACGTCCTCAATCCGTGTAAAAGTGTTCCAGTTGTTGTATGTAAAACAAATGAAAAACAAGCAATTTTCAGGGAACGTTGTTCTCAGTTGTTGCTTCACATAATGCAGGGAGCCTGTTGAAGCAAATGAAAAGGAATGGATATCAAATGCAACGCAGTTCTCACTATGGACGACCTATCGAGTGAGCATAGGGATCTTATCGGTTCCGGCAACCACTCCCAATCACGCAAGACTTTTGGAAGATATTGCGGGGCTTTTCTTTGCAGGATATTGAAGATAATAACAAACAGGAGGGCAAGTATGAAGGGAGCTGCAAGAACACCAACAAGAATCGGGCAACCAGCCAGTGACAAACCAAACACAGCTGCTGGTAGAAGGAAGAAGACTAACACCAAGTAACCCACAGCAAACCATCGATACTTAGCAGTCTTGTTGCCAAGGGTCTTTGCCAAACTGATGGGCACTCGTCGCAAGTACGGGATGGGATACCACAATAGGATGCCAGAGATGTTGAAGAACAGATGACAGAAGGCAATCTGAAGAGCTCTATCTAAGTTTGAACTAGATGCCAAGGCAGCCAGGATGCCAGTTGCAGTTGTTCCAATATTTGCACCCAAGGTCAATGGTAAGGCACACTCTAGGGACACGACTCCAACTCCAATGAGGGGTGTAAGTGCTGACGTGAAGATGGAACTTGACTGGACTAACATAGTCAAGCCTGCTCCAACCAGAATGGCCAGATAACCAGTAAGGTGTCTGAATGGTCCAGGGAAATCTGCATTGATAATTTTCTTGATAATCTTTGCCATTTGGCCACGCAGCATCGAGCGCAAGATTTTAACGATGCATATCAGGCATATGCACAAAAGAACTATGGATATCACCAGGAGTATAACACCAACTTCTGTGTCGCTTAATAAAGTGTCTGCAAAAAGGAATGAACATTTTTGTTCTCCGGGAACTATTACATTCTCCTTAAAAAAAAAGTCCTTTATCGTTGCATTTGTAAACGAAATGTTCTTTTCGACAGTGTTCTTCGCTTTGCAATCCTTGATCAGTGACACGTCCCCAGAATCTGCTTCGCCAAGAGCAATTTTTGTGATCACTTTCTTGTCTATTTGAATTATGAGCTCGGTGAATGGTTCTGTCACAACCTTGAGCAGCTTTTGGTTTGTTTTCTTGCTTTCAGTCAGATCAAGAACTTTGATAATCCGGCCAGTTAAACGCCTCAAGTACCCACTGCTAGCCTCCAATGGTAGAAAGAAAAGCACTGAAAGCCAGTTGAAACTAACATGGACAACTGCACCTGCAAAAGCACGACGGAACTCATTTCGCTCAACAGCTTGAGCCAAAGAAACAATGGTGCTGGTGACGGAGGTTCCAATGTTTGCACCCATCACAATGTAGACGGCTGGTTCAACTGGCAGGACTGAAATTAAAATGTTGAAAAACCATTAATGTTCCGCTTGAAATCTATCACGCTCACCTTTAAACAAACGTTTTCCCTTTTGACTGCCACCAATCCTGTTTGAAACCACAGGTAAAGGTAAAGTCGCACGCGAGCCAAGTAGGGCCCATACGGCCGGAGCTTATCCTGGTTTCATTATAGCATGAAGCAACTGTGAGAATTATTACTCCACCCTGGATGGAATTGCTAATCAGGGTTGCTGCAGGGTTATCCCCGCCAGCAGTGAATCACAGATACACATGGGTGAGGAGAGACAGCGTGGAGTAAAGTCTCTTATCTAAGGGAACAACCCCATGTCAGAGCTAGGCCTCGAATCAGCGACATTCGGAATCGAGAGACCGGTGTGCTATCTACTACGCCACCGTGCCTCCACGATGCAGCTACAGGTGGATTCTAAAGGAATAAACTGACAAAGTAGATCAAAATCACTTATCACAACTGTTGAGGTGACCCATCAACACATTTTGCTTGACTGATGGCAGTGACCAATGAAACCCTAAAAGCGCATTGTTTTGTTACTTCGTGTCCCGTTTTAAGGTCTTTTACTTTTTTAAGCTTTGGTAATAAATTCAGTTCAAAGGTAACAAAACACACTCTTGAGTGAAAATCACTCGTTTCTTTTTTAAAAGGGGCTATGTTACTCAAAATGATATATTTCCATGATTTGGGGTGCTGGAATGGCGCAGTGATGAGGGCACTCGCCTCCCACCAATGTGGCTCGGGTTCGATTCCCAGACTCGGCGTCTGATGTGGGTTGAGTTTGTTGTTTCTCTACTCTGCATCGAGGGATTTTTCTCCAGGTACTCTAGTTTAACCCCTTTCCTGAACATGTCACTTGACTTGCGTTCATTGTTAATTTCAGTTTCCAGTGTCCCAAATCAGTGCTCCAGCGCTAGAACGAATAGACACTTAATAAGTTGCTTTCCATTCCTTTTTTTCCGAAAATGTAGAATGAAACATTGCAATAGAGCGACTTTCCTATGAACTTGAAAAAGTGTTCGCAATTTGTTTCACGGACCAATGTTTGGCAAGATTAAAACAAACCTTCCCCAATTCTCCCCAAGAAAACTCCTAATATGGGCAGTAAACAGTTCGATTGCCCAATACCATTACTGCATTTCAAATGACGTCAATGCGAAACTTTCCAGAAAGTTCTATGGAGAGATGACGTTGTTTGCATCCGCGTTCGCTAAGCCAATGAAAATTCGCGCTCGTATGTTTTTGTTCGATAAGCGAATTAAATGTTTTGCATTTTTGTTTACGTTTATTTTTCAAGGTCATATGAAAGTCGCTCTAACCACTTAAAACTGTTGAACAACAAATAAGAAATACTGCAAAAGGAAAGAGAGGCATGGATGGACATAAATGTACAAGATTGAAACGGATTACATTTGGGTAATCTTGAAAAAGGGGAGGTGTGGTGGCCTCATGGTTAGAATGCTCGACTCCGGATCGAGTGGTCAGGGCTTCGAGTCCTGGCAGGGGGCATTGTGTTGTGTTCTTGGCCAAGACAATTTACTCTCACGGTGCCTCTCTCCACCCAGGCGTATAAATTGCCGGCGAAAATGCTGGGGGCAACCTTGCGATGGACCAGCATCCAACCCATGGGGGAGTAGAAAAACTCCTAGTCGCTTCATGCTACGAAACTGGTGATAGGCGCCTGCATGATGGGCCTTCCTAGGCTCGTAACAGAGACTGTATCTTACCTTTTACTTAATCTTGAAAAAAATCGGCGCGCCGTTTTTCAAAATTATGACAAATCGCTTGGATTTTTTTTCTCAGAATCATTTTGTTTGTGATGTAACGATAATTTTATCGGTAAAGGAATTCCACATTACCATTTTCGAGTTTTAAACTCGTGATTAACTAATTTTCCCGAAACACCCTAAAATAACGTGACAAAAGCCGGGAGTTACGGTGTAGCACTTTTATTTCGCGGGGTTTCATTTTTGCGGATTTTGAGGATATTACTTGATCCACAAAAATAAGTTCAAGCAGAAAAAAACAGCAGCAAAATTACAAAACCGTAAAAATTTACTCCCGTTAATATAACTAAAAATGGCTTTTAATCCACATACATTGGGGTCAAAAAGATCGTTTATTTTGATATGTGCATTGAGAAAAAGAAATGAAGCTTGCTACAAACAAAACTACACGATAAAAGGTTAAGTCAATACTTTCCCAGTCTCTGAGGAATAAGAAACGAACTCAAAGCAGTCAATCAAAAGGTCAGACACGTTAAAAAGTAATAGAAGTGCAAAACAGTCTTGATGCTCGAAAAGAAAGCCGCAAAAATTAGTTCCGAGCGCAAATTTCAGTCAGTTCGCGCCGCAAAAATGTGTTCCCGTAAACCTCAAAAAATCGCCAATTCACAAAATAAAAGGTCCGCAAAAATTTCATGCTACACGGTAACAGTGAAAGGCAAGCCAAAAGGCAGATGAAGAAAAAATAACAGTTTTTATCTAAAACTCTGAATTTCGAATTCTCAGCGAAAGATTAACGAGAATCGATCGTAAGAACACTAAAATTCCTGAGGAAGGGGATGATGTTCTATCAGAAGGAAGAAATTAATCACGTGCTAGGCAACCACCATTGACGGTGCGCGTGATAACCTTGTGTGAAGAATGTTAATCGTCATCGCTTTTCAACGTACTTTTTAGCCAAGAAACTTACGTCTTTCGTTTTTCAATTTTTTGGTAATATTTAACGGAAAATTTATATTTCGTCTGTCGGGTCGGGAAGCATTCTTTGCCGGGTTTATTGACCCTAGACCGTACTCTTATCTGGAACAATGTTGATCAATCCCTTCACTGAAGAACCATTTCTTTCAATAATGAAGCAAACAATAGACCTAATCGGCTAACTCAATGTTGTACCCAATTCAATTCTCCCGGGATTAAGATTCTTTGTGTGTTGTATTTGCATCATAATGTAGCATTCATATGTAAATGATATGGAAATACCTGGAACAAAACGTTTTATTCCCA
>NC_090883.1:25885845-25895845 GCF_036669925.1 Montipora capricornis | reverse complement strand
ACGTCAGTTGCGTTGCAAGCACATGTGCAAAATGAGTCGCCCTTGCGACAGGAGACCAAGGAGAAAAATAATCTTGCAGAAAATGAGAGATATGTGCTTTAACTTTCCACGGCCATCGAGTTCTGTTGGCACGCAAACACAAAATATGGAAAAAGGCTATTCATTGATCCAGAATTTAACAAATTGCGAGATGCCCCGAAAACTGAAAAAACAAGGCCGTGCCGAAATAAACCAAAAAGCAACTACCGATATTTCAGACGAGAAAATCGATATTCTTTTTCAAAAACAAGTCTTGGGAACAAGCTCTCCTCAATCGTTCTTAAACACTGTCTGGCTAAACAATACATACATATCGGTCTCAGATGCTGTGAAGAACAACGAATAAGAGCAGACAGGGGGACAACCCTCGCAATGTCAGGTCAGTGAAACCGGCCGAGAATGTATGAAAACGAAGAGATTCCAGCCGAGCGAAATCCAGTGAATGTTTATAAACTGTACAGAGGTAAACGTCCTCAGTCCATGTTAGAACCAGACGCTCGATTTTATCTTACGGTCAACCACTTCCAGTCTTCTGTTCAGGGACAGAAGGACAACTGTACCTGGTTTAAAGCACATGTGCAAAATGAGTCGCCCTTGCGCTGTGCTATCTCATGTGATCTCCTAGTCTCAGGTCATGTTATAGAATAAATTCAGTTATGAGATTTGTTTACATTGGTTTACATGAGCTCATGGCTTATAAACATTACCCCAAACTACTGACATTAACATATTCGGTTTGCAAATGATTGCGTAAACAAATAAATGACTAAAATACATCAGTAAAGATGACATCTTACTTCCAGAATCAACCATGGTCACGACGAGTACTGTGGTCAAAATACCAAGACTCAACAAGAGGTTTCAGGTTCAAGAATATCTTAACAAATAAAACGAGCATTACTCACTTTCAGCAGCAACCATGCTTACGACGATGGAAGTTGTAGTTGATGAGCTCTGTACGAGTACTGTAGCCAGAATACCTATCATGAGCCCAACGACAGGGTTGCAAAGAATTCTATCGCGGGAAAACATTTCACCAGCGGTTTTTCCGCCCAGCAATCGGAAGGCACTGCTTAGGAAATCCAACGAACAGATGAACAGGTACAAGAGACCAAGAAGAAGAATGATCTTGCAGAAAATGAGAGCTATGCGCTTTAACTTTCCACGGCCATCGAATTCTGTTCACACGTAAACGCAAAATATGCGAGAATCAGAAAAACACAATACTTCATAATAATGTAAACATGTGCTTGGATCTTACCAGACCAACTTGGCCCAGCATCATTGAACTCGGGGAAAGCCCATGGATCAAATGGTTCCTCCCTTTCAGTGGCTCCTTCATCTACTTCTTCATTCGATCCTTCAACCAAATACGCTTGGTTGTTTATCTATAACAAAGAAAACGATGTGTCAACGAAGAGAAGAGTTTCCAGAGTAAGTTTTCAGGGTCGCGTGAAAAAGTAGCGTTATCGCGAATTTTCGATCTACCCCTATGCTCAGATCCTCCAATTCAACTTCCGTCGGTTGGGACGAACTCTTCGAAACGTCGGCCATATTGCAACTGTCGGTTGAGTCAAAGAGCGAGAGGTTTTGCACGCTGTAGACCGTAACCAAGTTTTCGCCCAAGTGCGGTCACGTTTCCTCATTCTCGCACCCGATTCACACAACCCCTATGGGTGATACCCGCTGAAAGTGCACCAAATTACGCGGGCATCACCCGCTATAGTACGTACTATAGTACAGGAAATGTGATAATAATGGCGGCCTATCGAGCGAAGAGGAAATCGGAGAGTAAAGAATGAATGACACTTTTATTCTAATTCAAATACAGTGTATTACAGGATAACATAGGTAAATATAGACAGTCTATGTAGTATTACCGATATGCACACATTCCGATGGGAAATTAATCCTCGACGAACAGTATATTTCCACAACATTTGAGTTGAAATACATTTGCCAAGTTAGCTATCAGATTTAGCTTAAATAAACATATTTTAACATATTGGAGGGAACTATTCCCTAAAATGTTTCACTGAGCCCAGCTTGCAGCGTTTTTAGCTCACAGTTGCAGGTCAGAATTCGCTAATTACTGGGTTGCCAGTGTGGCAAACCCAGTCGAGGTCTGCGTTTAATTTGTTTGTTTCTTTTTTTTCTTTTTTTTTTTCCGTGTCGGTAAAAGTCTTGCCTGTCACTCCCCTGCTAAATGGTGTCTTTCTGCATAGAGCCTTCTCCGCGTATTTTCTTAGGATCGAGAGGGTAGTGGAAAATGCGTAGATTTCTCTGGTGGACACAGTAGGATGATTAACTTAACCGGCAATGGCGTCGAAAGTCATGTAACGCGAATGGCGTTTTAGTGGATCTTTGAACAAAATATACCCTTATGAAGCTCAATAATGGAAAGTCATTTGGATACTGAACAAGACAAGAGGTGGAATCTTAAAAGCGACGAGTAATGGACTTCGACAACAATCTGTCGCCCGTCGAGCCGAAATCAAAGTGAGCTGCATTTCTAAGATGTTACCAAGTGTGCTGTTATGTAGAAAGTTCTGTAGAACACTGAAACCAAATGGAAAATTCTCTGGTAACTTATGGGTTCAACAAAGACAGAGAACGAATCGAACACCTTAAGTGGATCTGCGATCAACTCTGCACAGTCTTCCGGTTAAAAAAAATTGGAAATGTGACAGCCAAGAATTATTTGAAAGAAAGTTTTTCGTCTATTTTGTGCTTCATTATTCAAGGAAAAGGTTCTTCATGGAAACAGTTTGATCCTGAAATTTTAGTTTGTTGTAATAGTGCGCATATTTGACACGATTGAGTTTTTTCTCTTCACGCACGCAATGAAATAGGAAGGGGTTTTTGCCTCTAATAGCAAATATGTTGTTTGTTTCAAAAAATTGTTCGATGGAAAAGGTGGCCTTTATGAATTCATCATGTTTAATGATACGTGTGCTGGATAGTTTTTATGGCAATAGTAAAGCATTTCCTTGTTATTCAAGGAAAAGGTTCTTCAGGAAAGGGTTTGAACCTGAAGTACATGGTAATTTGACACGATTGAGTTTCTTGTCTTCACGCACGCAATGAAATAGGAAGAGGTTTTCGCTTCTAAGAGCAAATATGTTGTTTGTTTCAATAAATTTTTCGCTGGAAAAGGATTCTGTGGTATTTTCTGCCTTTGTGAATTATAATATCATGTTGTGTATTGAATTTTCGAGCTTAAGGTTGAAATGTAATAGGGGAGAAGTTTTTTAGTATTGCTCCGTAAGCAGGAAGGGTTCACAGGCCTGTTGGAAGCGTGCTTGAGTTTCAACAAAATGAGCCCCAAAATCAGTGAAGAATTGTGACGCAGTTGAATAATAAAGTAGCTGCTATTTCCAAAATGATGGAATTACCTGGTTAGAATAAATAACGTCGTACGCGTCTTGGAGTAAATTTTGACTTTGCATAAACAAGAGTTGGGCGATTGTGATCTTTGTTTTGACTTCGCTCATTTCATTGTCAAACTTTATAACACTTGACAGAAAAAGAAACTCACAAAAAACCGGTACCTTGCCATCATTTGACACAGATACTTCACTGTTTGGCGAGTAAACATGCCGTGGTAACTTCGGCGCCCGCTGAATTCCGGCGATGTCACTTTCGATTTTGCGATTTATTTGTACAATAACAAAATTGAACGTTGCAAAAATCCCCCAAAATGTTTGTCGCTGATCGTAACTGTTTATATTCTATATTCACGGTTCAAAATAAATGTTGTTTTCATGTCGTAAATATGTTATTCTCGAGCGATCGTCCTGGAAACTTCCTTCTGCTCTTTCTAAAAACTGTGTATCAATATTTATTTACTTTTGCATCAATATTTGTTTTTGCATAAAGCAAGCTAACAAAATCTGTACCTTGCTGAGTTCGCATTTGTTAGCGTTAATAGTATTTTCGGTCCGATGCTTCTGTTTTATTGAGGGGTATATTATTTTGGTCTCCCATCCAAACACTAACCCCGCCGAAGAGGGTTAAACTTCAGTGAACTTCGGTATTACAGAGCTGTCAGATGCTCAGAGGGCACGCTTAAACTTGTGGTGAAAAGAAGTTTATCAACATGTCAGCCCAGAAGCCAATGTTTCTCACTTCCCATTTATTTTCTTCAATCCTTCTGGGTTCATTACTTTGCTAGTAACCACATGTCTTCTCAGACTATTTACCCAAGACTTCTACCATGGCACTAATAAACAGGTCTGTTGGAAGCGTGCTTGAGTTTCAACAAAATGACCCCCAAAATCGGCGAAAGATTGTGACGCTGATGAATAATAGAGTAGCTGCTGGTGATAAATAACCTTTTTTGTCTTGGAGAGTAAATTTTTGATTTTCCAGAAACAATGGTCAACCTCTGAGAGTTGGGCGATAGTGATCTTTGTGTTGAATTCGCACATTTCTTGTCAAAATTTAGAACAATTGAAAGAAAAAGAAAACTAACAAAAACAAAAACCCGGTATCTAAGCATCATTTAACACAGATGCTTCACTGTTTCGCGAGTAAGCATGCCGCGGTAACTTGATCACTGCGCCCGCTGAATTCGATGTGCGATTTACTCGGTGCAGCCAAAAGTATAATTACAACAAAACAACTAAAATCTCCCAAAATGTTTTTTGCTGATGGTAACTTTTTATATTCGTGGTTCAAAATTAATGTTGTTTTTATTTCGTAAATTGGTTACCGATGGCAAAATATTTTATTCTCGATCGACCGTCCTGAAACTTCCTTCTGCTCTTCTTAAAAACTGTGTATCCATATTTTTTACTTTTACATCAATAATTGTTTTGCATAAAGCAAGCTAACAAAATCTGGTTCTTGCTTGGTTCGCATTTGATAGCATTAAAATATAATTTTCGGTCCTATGCTTCTGTTACTGAGTGATATATTTCTTAGGTCGCCCATCCAGTTACTAACCCTGCCGGATAGAATAAACTTCAGCTGTCAACTTTTGTTTACAAATCTGTCAGATGCAGTCAGTGCACTCTTACACTTGTGGTGGAAAGAAGTTGCATGATCAACAAGTCAGCCCAGAAGCCAATGTTTCTCGATTCCCTTTTATTTTCTTCAATCCCTCTGGGTTCAGTACTTTGCTAGTAACCACATCTCTTCTCAGGCTATTTACCCAAGACTTCTACCATGGCACTACAATGATAGACAATACCAAAACAATATCGTGTACTGTTCGACCTACGCATTACGCAAAGACAACTGTCAACATGTCATCCCAGAAGACAATGTTTTTCACTTCCCATTTATTTTCTTCAATCTTTCTGGGTTCAGTACTTTGCTAGTAACCACTTGTCTTCTCAGGCTATTTACCCAAGACTTCTACCATGGCACTACAATGATAGGCAAAACCAAAACAATATCGTGCACTGTTAGAGCTACATATTACGCAAGGACAACTTGAATCTCCTGGAAGACAACACACAGCTCAGTTGACATTATGGAATAAATCGCTGTGTTACTTCACTACCACACGTAAGCACTGCGTATCAATTTTTTTAAAGAGGACAGGAATTTCTTCTTTCTGACAAATGATTAATTAATAGGCCGGTAGCCAGGTTTTTAACCTCAGAAAAGGATCTGTTTCGTCGTACGAACGTGTGAGGACGTGTGAGGACTTGTGAGCCAAAGGGACTCTGCTGGTTTGACTACTGGGTGAGCCCTTAAATGGTCTTTAATGACCCCCCAACTTGAAAAAAATTGCCTGGAACGCTGCACGTACCACGGGCAACCCAGTGTACCCTCACCGAGGGTCTAGTTATAATAATAAAATGAGTTAACTTTATCCCTTTTTTTTCCGTGTCGGAAAAAGTCTTTCCGGTCCCTCCCCTGCTAAGTATTGTTTTTGTGCCTCGAGGTGTCTGCCCTTATCTTTGGTAGGTTTCGCGGGGTAGTAGAAATGCGTAGATTCCAGTAGATTTTATTCGGTAGAGACAGTACAAGTATGCAATGGCGGCGAAGCCGAAGTTACGTAACGCGAATGGTGTTTTTTATTGGATCTTTAAACAAAATACACCCTTATGGAGCTCAATAATAATGGAACGTCAATTCGATAAACAACACAAGCGGTGAAAAATAAATATCTGGAATCTAAGGCCCGTTTTAAACGTCGCATTCTACATGTGCCGGACCTAATACAAATGAGAAAAATCTATTGTTTTCGCTCATTTGCATTAGATTCGGCACATGTAAAATGCGAAGTTTAAAACGGGCCTAAACAGCAACGAATAATGGATTTCGATAACAATTGCATCTCCGTATCAAAGTGAGCTGTGTTTCTAACATTTTAGTCACTGTGGTGTTATGTACAACACTGAAACCAAATTTTGTATGGGTTTAAGAGTTATACTCGTTGAAGGAATCGTACGCCTTTAATGCATCTGTGTTTGCTGAAGTCGCATCTCATGTTCTGTCTGTTGTCTGTCTATTTACATTTACTTTGTACTCAACTCTGCACAGTTCAGGTAAAATAAAATTGGAAATGTCAATGTGAAGAATTATTTGAAAGAAAGCTTGTTGTCTCTTTTGTGTTTCATTGTTCACGGTTGTTCCGAAAATGATCTTGAACTGTGAGACTAAAATTTATTTAATTGCTGTTGTGTTTCTTGTTTGTACGCACGTAATTAAAATTGAAAGGGCTTTTGGTTCTCATAGCAAATATTCTGTTTGTTTCAATAAATTTTACGCTGGAAAAGGTTTTTGTGACATTTTTCGTCCTAATGAAGGCCCAAAAGTAAAGCTTTTAAGCGATCTTTTTAAGTGGTCTTTCTGTCAAAACTTTGCATAAGAAGCTTGAAATAAACATCGCTATTATTGAAAAAGATGGTTCTTCAGTGAAGGGTTTGATCAACAGTGCTCCAGATAAGAGCCGGGTCTCGGGTCCTCCGGTCAATAACCCGACAAAGAAGACTTCCTGACCCGACAGATGAAATGTAAATATTCAGTTAAATATTACAGCAAATTCTTATAATGAAAGACGGAAGTTTCTTGGCTAAAAGGTGCGTTGTTTCTGAAAGCGACGAACGATTAACATTCTTCCTTATAGTTTATTCAATGTAAACAAGAATCTTGACACACGGTGATCACGTGCACCTTTGTGGTTGCCTAGTACGTGATCAATTTCTTCCTTGTGACAGAACAGTATGAACGGCAGAAATTTTAGTGTTTTTACGATCGATTGTCATTAATCTTTCGCTGAAAATTCAGAGTTTTATATTAAAACTATGTTATTTTTTTTCTTCATCTGACTTTTGGCTTGCCTTTTACTATTAACTCCCGGCTTTTGCGATACCATTTGGTGCAAACGTAAAGCCGAAAAAAAATTGGACCTGGTATCAGATTAGACTGAAAAGAAGAGGAATTATGAAGCGGAAACAACATGTTCAGTCCTTCCTTAGTGTGTGGAATAAACGTTTGCTTAGTTCAACTGTGAGACATGCATGACATGCAGGAAAACGTCTGTCAGAACAATTTGCCGCTGGTTTTTTTTTGCAGAGTATTTAAATTAAACAAGAAACGAGTGAGTTTTATTCAAGAGCGTGTTTGTTATCTTTGAACTGAATTTATTAAGTAAAAGACCTCAAAACGGGACAGGATTGGGACATTACAAAATAAGTCAACGTGTGAACGAACGTGTGAGTCAAAGGGCCACTGCTGGCACCTCTGTGTGACCCCTCAGATGGTCTACATGACCCTCCACTTGAAAAAAAATAACTGGAACGCTGCAGGTCAGTACCACCCAACTCAGTGACTTGTGTTTTTTGTGCAACATGTACCACAGGCAGCCCAGTCTACGCTCATGGAGCGTCTAGTTTTTATTAATAGTAGTGCGTTTACACGACTCCTTCCTTAACCACTTTCCTTACGGAAATGCTGTAACTTTGATTGACACTTTATTAAGATGAGAGTGTAACAAGATATATATATTTAATAGCCTGCGTAGCAGGCGTCGAAAGGGGTAGGGGTAGGGATAGGGAATAGGTAGGAAGGTAAAAAGGGGAGGGGGATTGGGGAGAGGGAGAGGGGACGCCTGCTCTAAGAACCCCCTTTTGTTCATATCTGCGGACGCTGGCGTCCGCAAATTCCTGATTGGCTTAGCCGTATGAGTAACATATTGAAATGCGCGTTTCAATTTTCAACAAACAGTCGAGATGGCAGCCGTAGATGTGGATGTTGTAGAGAGTGCTTTGAGAGATGTGAATTTATCATGGTAGAGAAATTGTTTTAAAACCAGAGCAAGAACCCTCAGCAGTAAGGGCTCTTTTAGCCGACAGTAGAATGTCCTGGCGGTTTTTGCCTAACGGATACAGCAAGAGTTTAATTTACCAAATGTTTGTACGCGCGAAGAACTACGAGCTAAATGGGAATGCGGCGATTCTCGTCATTTCGCCACTGAAAAGTATTATCGAAGACGCAGTTTTCAGGAGTGCCCGAAATTCTCAAAAAAGCACGAAAACAGAAAATCTACAAACATCGTTACATCCACCATCCTTTTTCGGGCCTCGTTTTGAACTTTTCGTGGGAGTACGCGGCGACATTCCCACGTTTAAATTTCTGGTTGTCCAGAACTGAGATTTCTCGCTTCGATAAAAATTATCGCAACGTGAGTTCCCGCCAATCAAATAAATTTCCGCGTAACCACAGTGTTTCCTGCCTTGTGTTCTGATTGGCGAGTTTAGCGACACTTGATGGGACCAGTAAGCGTAATCGGATTACTAAGAAATTGGTGGGCGTTATGCAAAACTATAGGCTCTTAGAGCTGGCGTTCCCTTCCCCTTTCCTTTACTCCCTCCCCCGCTCCCCTTTTTGCGCCTGCCACGCAGTCTATATATTTAATTGGACTCTGGCACTCACAAAAAGAAAAAATCGAGTGCCAGATACATTCCTATTTAAGTTTCATATACACCATGCCGTGTTTGCCTGATTATGTTAACATTTCCTTTAAAAATCTCTAGGTATGGCGAAAGTTTAATATGTGAAAGCCATATATATTTGAACAGCGGAGAAATCAAGTTAAGATGCGGATCATCGTAGTTATTAATAACTTTACTTGAGCAGTAACAAACTAATTCATGCTTGAACATAAGAGGATTCGATCCCAGAACCTCTGGCGGACCGGGGCAGTGCTCCGCCAGTTCTGAGCTATCAAGCCATCGGGGAGCGGGTCATTCTGGTAGTTCTGTGTTTTTATTTGAGTGTTATAACATTAAACGTTAGCTTAAGCATCCGGTTTTGGGTTTTATACATTTCACAAACTATGCTGGGATTGATATCTCTGCCTCAATGACGGGAACTGTCTATTTTTGCACAGCAACAAAAAATCGTCACAGAAGTTTACATCCGCAAGTACTGTATCAAATCACAATTAATTTGCTACCTTTTGATACATTTTCACTGATGGTTTTTTTTTTTTGTCGATCAAAAGGATTAGAAAAAGGTTCATTCAGTGTTATCAGATGGAGACATGTAAAAGAGTACGATTACCTCGTTTGGTAAATTATCCCAAAGATGATGGGATCAGTGTCTTCCACTAACCAATGACAACCACAAACTTTTTCCCCGTTAGCTTTTGCTGGAAACCTTACAAGTTTCTGAAGAAAGCGAAGTGTCTTTTCAATTTTTACCCTTATCTCCTGTTATCAAATATGCGAACGATATTCATTAACACGAGAAGAGTTTATGAAGCTAGAGTGACCTATTCTCAAAACAACGCGGTTAAAGAATCCCACTGTTCACTGAATAAAAAAAAAAGTGATCGAGATCAATCATATGTATAAGCAGGCAGTTTACAAACTATGAAAACGTGATCTTCCAACACGATGTTTGACAACGCTATCTCGAAACGAACCTGTGAAAAATGAACTGGTTACTCTATTAAAATGCCTGATATAAATCCCACACAGTACTTGGTTATGCTGTTGTG
>NC_090883.1:25878042-25881345 GCF_036669925.1 Montipora capricornis | reverse complement strand
GTCTATTTGAATTATGAGCTCGGTGAATGGTTCTGTCACAACCTTGAGCAGCTTTTGGTTTGTTTTCTTGCTTTCAGTCAGATCAAGAACTTTGATAATCCGGCCAGTTAAACGCCTCAAGTACCCACTGCTAGCCTCCAATGGTAGAAAGAAAAGCACTGAAAGCCAGTTGAAACTAACATGGACAACTGCACCTGCAAAAGCACGACGGAACTCATTTCGCTCAACAGCTTGAGCCAAAGAAACAATGGTGCTGGTGACGGAGGTTCCAATGTTTGCACCCATCACAATGTAGACGGCTGGTTCAACTGGCAGGACTGAAATTAAAATGTTGAAAAACCATTAATGTTCCGCTTGAAATCTATCACGCTCACCTTTAAACAAACGTTTTCCCTTTTGACTGCCACCAATCCTGTTTGAAACCACAGGTAAAGGTAAAGTCGCACGCGAGCCAAGTAGGGCCCATTCGGCCGGAGCTTATCCTGGTTTCATCATAGCATGAAGCAACTGGGAGAATTATTACTCCACCCTGGATGGAATTGCTAATCAGGGTTGCTGCAGGGTTATCCCCGCCAGCAGTGTATCACAGATACACATGGGTGAGGAGAGACAGCGTGGAGTAAAGTCTCTTATCTAAGGGAACAACCCCATGTCAGAGCTAGGCCTCGAATCAGCGACATTCGGAATCGAGAGACAGGTGTGCTATCTACTACGCCACCGTGCCTCCACGATGCAGCTACAGGTGGATTCTAAAGGAATAAACTGACAAAGTAGATCAAAATCACTTATCACAACTGTTGAGGTGGCTCATCAACACATTTTGCTTGACTGATGGCAGTGACCAATGAAACCCTAAAAGCGCATTGTTTTGTAACGTCGTGTCCCGTTTTAAGGTCTTTTACTTTTTTAAGCTTTGGTAATAAATTCAGTTCAAAGGTAACAAAACACACTCTTGAGTGAAAATCACTCGTTTCTTTTTTAAAAGGGGCTATGTTACTCAAAATGATATATTTCCATGATTTGGGGTGCTGGAATGGCGCAGTGGTGAGAGCACTCGCCTCCCAATGTGGCTCGGGTTCGATTCCCAGACTCGGCGTCTGATGTGGGTTGAGTTTGTTGTTTCTCTACTCTGCATCGAGGGATTTTTCTCCAGGTACTCTAGTTTAACCCCTTTCCTGAACATGTCACTTGACTTGCGTTCATTGTTAATTTCAGTTTCCAGTGTCCCAAATCAGTGCTCCAGCGCTAGAACGAATAGACACTTAATAAGTTGCTTTCCATTCTTTTTTTTCCGAAAATGTAGAATGAAACATTGCAATCGTATGAACTTGAAAAAGTGTTCGCAATTTGTTTCACGGACCAATGTTTGGCAAGATTAAAACAAACCTTCCCCAATTCTCCCCAAGAAAACTCCCAATATGGGCAGTAAACAGTTCGATTGCCCAATGCCATTACTGCATTTCAAATGACGTCAATGCGAAACTTTCCAGAAAGTTCTATGGAGAGATGACGTTGTTTGCATCCGCGTTCGCTAAGCCAATGAAAATTCGCGCTCGTATGTTTTTGTTCGATAAGCGAATTAAATGTTTTGCATTTTTGTTTACGTTTATTTTTCAAGGTCATATGAAAGTCGCTCTAACCACTTAAAACTGTTGAACAACAAATAAGAAATACTGCAAAAGGAAAGAGAGGCATGGATGGTCATAAATGTACAAGATTGAAACGGATTACATTTGGGTAATCTTGAAAAAGGGGAGGTGTGGTGGCCTCATGCTTAGAATGCTCGACTCCGGATCGAGTGGTCAGGGCTTCGAGTCCTGGCCGGGGGCATTGTGTTGTGTTCTTGGCCAAGACAATTTACTCTCACGGTGCCTCTCTCCACCCAGGCGTATAAATGGCCGGCGAAAATGCTGGGGGCAACCTTGCGATGGACCAGCATCCAACCCAGGGGGAGTAGAAAAACTCCTAGTCGCTTCATGCTACGAAACTGGTGATAGGCGCCTGCATGATGGGCCTTCCTAGGCTCGTAACAGAGACTGTATCTTACCTTTTACTTAATCTTGAAAAAAATCGGCGCGCCGTTTTTCAAAATTATGACAAATCGCTTGGATTTTTTTCTCAGAATCATTTTGTTTGTGATGTAACGATAATTTTATCGGTAAAGGAATTCCACATTACCATTTTCGAGTTTTAAACTCGTGATTAACTAATTTTCCCGAAACACCCTAAAATAACGTGACAAAAGCCGGGAGTTACGGTGTAGCACTTTTATTTCGCGGGGTTTCATTTTTGCGGATTTTGAGGATATTACTTGATCCACAAAAATAAATTCAAGCAGAAAAAAACAGCAGCAAAATTACAAAACCGTAAAAATTTACTCCCGTTAATATAACTAAGAATGGCTTTTAGTCCATATACATTGGGGTCAAAAAGATCGTTTATTTTGATATGTGCATTGAGAAAAAGAAATGAAGCTTGTTACAAACAAAACTACACGATAAAAGGTTAAGTCAATCCTTTCCCAGTCCGGGCTGAGGAATAAGAAACGAACTCAAAGCAGTCAATCAAAAGGTCAGACACGTTAAAAAGTAATAGAAGTGCAAAACAGTCTTGATGCTCGAAAAGAAAGCCGCAAAAATTAGTTCCGAGCGCAAATTTCAGTCAGTTCGCGCCGCAAAAATGTGTTCCCGTAAACCTCATAAAATCGCCAATTCACAAAATAAAAGGTCCGCAAAAATTTCATGCTACACGGTAACAGTGAAAGGCAAGCCAAAAGGCAGATCAAGAAAAAATAACAGTTTTTATCTAAAACTCTGAATTTCGAATTCTCAGCGAAAGATTAACGAGAATCGATCGTAAGAACACTAAAATTCCTGGGGAAGGGGATGATGTTCTATCAGAAGGAAGAAATTAATCACGTGCTAGGCAACCACCATTGAAGGTGCGCGCGATAACCTTGTGTGAAGAATGTTAATCGTCATCGCTTTTCAACGTACTTTTTAGGCAAGAAACTTACGTCTTTCGTTTTTCAATTTTTTGGTAATATTTAACGGAAAATTTATGTTTCGTCTGTCGGGTCGGGAAGCATTCTTTGCCGGGTTTATTGACCCTAGACCGTACTCTTATCTGGAACAATGTTGATCAATCCCTTCACTGAAGAACCATTTCTTTCAATAATGAAGCAAACAATAGACCTAATCGGCTAACTCAGTGTTGTACCCAATTCAATTCTCCCGGGATTAAGATTCTTTGTGTGTTGTATTTGCATAATGTAGCATTCATATGTAAATGATATGGAAATAC
>NC_090883.1:25845542-25870542 GCF_036669925.1 Montipora capricornis | reverse complement strand
TTTTCAATTTCCTTGGCAACAATAGCATGCTGTGCACGACTGAACACACTTGACCGCACATTGTCTTGTTCTGGGCTAATCCCTGGAGCGAACTCTATTCTCACTCCTTTGAAAATTCTAATATTGTGGGATCTGAGGTTATATTACGCCATTCGGACAATGCGTTGACAATTTGATCAGCCTTAAAGTTTGGCTGATTGCGGAATAAAGCGTGTACTGTGTTATCATTGTCATCAAAACAAGCTTCCGTAGTTTTGCACATACCTTCGTTGGTGTGATTAATTTGGTTGAGAAATGGAGCCGATTTTGTGAAAAAAACTTAGGAAGTCGTCGACAATACGTCAGTTGCGTTGCAAGCACATGTGCAAAATGAGTCGCCCTTGCGACAGGAGACCAAGGAGAAGAATAATCTTGCAGAAAATGAGAGATATGTGCTTTAACTTTCCACGGCCATCGAGTTCTGTTGGCACGCAAACACAAAATATGGAAAAAGGCTATTCATTGATCCAGAATTTAACAAATTGCGAGATGCCCCGAAAACTGAAAAAACAAGGCCGTGCCGAAATAAACCAAAAGCAACTACCGATATTTCAGACGAGAAAATCGATATTCTTTTTCAAAAACAAGTCTTGGGAACAAGCTCTCCTCAATCGTTCTTAAACACTGTCTGGCTAAACAATACCATACACTTCGGTCTCAGAGGCTGTGAAGAACAACGAATAAGAGCAGACAGGGGGACAACCCTCGCAATGTCAGGTCAGTGAAACCGGCCGAGAATGTATGAAAACGAAGAGATTCCAGCCGAGCGAAATCCAGTGAATGTTTATAAACTGTACAGAGGTAAACGTCCTCAGTCCATGTTAGAACCAGACGCTCGATTTTATCTTACGGTCAACCACTTCCAGTCTTCTGTTCAGGGACAGAAGGACAACTGTACCTGGTTTAAAGCACATGTGCAAAATGAGTCGCCCTTGCGCTGTGCTATCTCATGGGATCTCCTAGTCTCAGGTCATGTTATAGAATAACTTCAGTTATGAGATTTGTTTACATTGGTTTACATGAGCTCATGGCTTATAAACATTACACCCCAAACTACTGACATTAACATATTCGGTTTGCAAATGATTGCGTAAACAAATAAATGACTAAAATACATCAGTAAAGATGACATCTTACTTCCAGAATCAACCATGGTCACGACGAGTACTGTGGTCAAAATACCAAGACTCAACAAGAGGTTTCAGGTTCAAGAATATCTTAACAAATAAAACGAGCATTACTCACTTTCAGCAGCAACCATGCTTACGACGATGGAAGTTGTAGTTGATGAGCTCTGTACGAGTACTGTAGCCAGAATACCTATCATGAGCCCAGCGACAGGGTTGCAAAGAATTCTATCGCGGGAAAACATTTCACCAGCGGTTTTTCCGCCCAGCAATCGGAAGGCACTGCTTAGGAAATCCAACGAACAGATGAACAGGTACAAGAGACCAAGAAGAAGAATGATCTTGCAGAAAATGAGAGCTATGCGCTTTAACTTTCCACGGCCATCGAATTCTGTTCACACGTAAACGCAAAATATGCGAGAATCAGAAAAACACAATACTTCATAATAATGTAAACATGTGCTTGGATCTTACCAGACCAACTTGGCCCAGCATCATTGAACTCGGGGAAAGCCCATGGATCAAATGGTTCCTCCCTTTCAGTGGCTCCTTCATCTACTTCTTCATCCGATCCTTCAACCAAATACGCTTGGTTGTTTATCTATAACAAACAAAAACGATGTGTCAACGAAGAGAAGAGTTTCCAGAGTAAGTTTTCAGGGTCGCGTGAAAAAGTAGCGTTATCGCGAATTTTCGATCTACCCCTATGCTCAGATCCTCCAATTCAACTTCCGTCGGTTGGGACGAACTCTTCGAAACGTCGGCCATATTGCAACTGTCGGTTGAGTCAAAGCGCGAGAGGTTTTGCACGCTGTAGACCGTAACCAAGTTTTCGCCCAAGTGCGGTCACGTTTCCTCATTCTCGCACCCGATTCACGCAACCCCTATGGGTGATACCCGCTGAAAGTGCACCAAATTACGCGGGCATCACCCGCTATAGTACGTACTATAGTACAGGAAATGTGATAATAATGGCGGCCTATCGAGCGAAGAGGAAATCGGAGAGTAAAGAATGAATGACATTTTTATTCTAATTCAAATACAGTGTATTACAGGATAACATAGGTAAATATAGACAGTCTATGTAGTATTACCGATATGCACACATTCCGATGGGAAATTAAACCTCGACGAACAGTATATTTCCACAACATTTGAGTTGAAATTTATTTGCCAAGTTAGCTATCAGATTTAGCTTAAATAAACATATTTTAACATATTGGAGGGAACTATTCCCTAAAATGTTTCACTGAGCCCAGCTTGCAGCGTTTTTAGCTCACAGTTGCAGGTCAGAATTCGCTAATTACTGGGTTGCCAGTGTGGCAAACCCAGTCGAGGTCTGCGTTTAATTTGTTTGTTTCTTTTTTTCTTTTTTTTTTTCCGTGTCGGTAAAAGTCTTGCCTGTCACTCCCCTGCTAAATGGTGTCTTTCTGCATAGAGCCTTCTCCGCGTATTTTCTTAGGATCGAGAGGGTAGTGGAAAATGCGTAGATTTCTCTGGTGGACACAGTAGGATGATTAACTTAACCGGCAATGGCGTCGAAAGTCATGTAACGCGAATGGCGTTTTAGTGGATCTTTGAACAAAATATACCCTTATGAAGCTCAATAATGGAAAGTCATTTGGATACTGAACAAGACAAGAGGTGGAATCTTAAAAGCGACGAGTAATGGACTTCGACAACAATCTGTCGCCCGTCGAGCCGAAATCAAAGTGAGCTGCATTTCTAAGATGTTACCAAGTGTGCTGTTATGTAGAAAGTTCTGTAGAACACTGAAACCAAATGGAAAATTCTCTGGTAACTTATGGGTTCAACAAAGACAGAGAACGAATCGAACACCTTAAGTGGATCTGTGATCAACTCTGCACAGTCTTCCGGTTAAAAAAAATTGGAAATGTGACAGCCAAGAATTATTTGAAAGAAAGTTTTTCGTCTATTTTGTGCTTCATTATTCAAGGAAAAGGTTCTTCATGGAAACGGTTTAATCCTGAAATTTTAGTTTGTTGTAATAGTGCGCATATTTGACACGATTGAGTTTTTTCTCTTCACGCACGCAATGAAATAGGAAGGGGTTTTTGCCTCTAATAGCAAATATGTTGTTTGTTTCAAAAAATTGTTCGATGGAAAAGGTGGCCTTTATGAATTCATCATGTTTAATGATACGTGTGCTGGATAGTTTTTATGGCAATAGTAAAGCATTTCCTTGTTATTCAAGGAAAAGGTTCTTCAGGAAAGGGTTTGAACCTGAAGTACATGGTAATTTGACACGATTGAGTTTCTTGTCTTCACGCACGCAATGAAATAGGAAGAGGTTTTCGCTTCTAAGAGCAAATATGTTGTTTGTTTCAATAAATTTTTCGCTGGAAAAGGATTCTGTGGTATTTTCTGCCTTTGTGAATTATAATATCATGTTGTGTATTGAATTTTCGAGCTTAAGGTTGAAATGTAATAGGGGAGAAGTTTTTTAGTATTGCTCCGTAAGCAGGAAGGGTTCACAGGCCTGTTGGAAGCGTGCTTGAGTTTCAACAAAATGAGCCCCAAAATCAGTGAAGAATTGTGACGCAGTTGAATAATAAAGTAGCTGCTATTTCCAAAATGATGGAATTACCTGGTTAGAATAAATAACGTCGTACGCGTCTTGGAGTAAATTTTGACTTTGCATAAACAAGAGTTGGGCGATTGTGATCTTTGTTTTGACTTCGCTCATTTCATTGTCAAACTTTATAACACTTGACAGAAAAAGAAACTCACAAAAAACCGGTACCTTGCCATCATTTGACACAGATACTTCACTGTTTGGCGAGTAAACATGCCGCGGTAACTTCGGCGCCCGCTGAATTCCGGCGATGTCACTTTCGATTTTGCGATTTATTTGTACAATAACAAAATTGAACGTTGCAAAAATCCCCCAAAATGTTTGTCGCTGATCGTAACTGTTTATATTCTATATTCACGGTTCAAAATAAATGTTGTTTTCATGTCGTAAATATGTTACTCTCGAGCGATCGTCCTGGAAACTTCCTTCTGCTCTTTCTGAAAACTGTGTATCAATATTTATTTACTTTTGCATCAATATTTGTTTTTGCATAAAGCAAGCTAACAAAATCTGTACTGAGTTCGCATTTGTTAGCGTTAATAGTATTTTCGGTCCGATGCTTCTGTTTTATGAGGAATATATTATTTTGGTCTCCCATCCAAACACTAACCCCGCCGAAGAGGGTTAAACTTCAGTGAACTTCGGTATTACAGAGCTGTCAGATGCTCAGAGGGCACGCTTAAACTTGTGGTGAAAAGAAGTTTATCAACATGTCAGCCCAGAAGCCAATGTTTCTCACTTCCCATTTATTTTCTTCAATCCTTCTGGGTTCATTACTTTGCTAGTAACCACATGTCTTCTCAGACTATTTACCCAAGACTTCTACCATGGCACTAATAAACAGGTCTGTTGGAAGCGTGCTTGAGTTTCAACAAAATGACCCCCAAAATCGGCGAAAGATTGTGACGCTGATGAATAATAGAGTAGCTGCTGGTGATAAATAACCTTTTTGTCTTGGAGAGTAAATTTTTGATTTTCCAGAAACAATGGTCAACCTCTGAGAGTTGGGCGATAGTGATCTTTGTGTTGAATTCGCACATTTCTTGTCAAAATTTAGAACAATTGAAAGAAAAAGAAAACTAACAAAAACAAAAACCCGGTATCTAAGCATCATTTAACACAGATGCTTCACTGTTTCGCGAGTAAGCATGCCGCGGTAACTTGATCACTGCGCCCGCTGAATTCGATGTGCGATTTACTCGGTGCAGCCAAAAGTACAATTACAACAAAACAACTAAAATCACCCAAAAATGTTTTTCGCGGATGGTAACTTTTTATATTCGTGGTTCAAAATTAATGTTG
Source organism: Montipora capricornis (assembly GCF_036669925.1). NCBI lineage: Eukaryota > Metazoa > Cnidaria > Anthozoa > Scleractinia > Acroporidae > Montipora > Montipora capricornis. The sequence goes on along the minus strand of NC_090883.1, from coordinate 25,865,478 downwards.
TTTTTATGTCGTAAATTTTGTTACCGATGGCAAAATATTTTATTCTCGATCGACCGTCCTGAAACTTCCTTCTGCTCTTCTTAAAAACTGTGTATCCATATTTTTTACTTTTACATCAATAATTGTTTTGCATAAAGCAAGCTAACAAAATCTGGTTCTTGCTTGGTTCGCATTTGATAGCATTAAAATATAATTTTCGGTCCTATGCTTCTGTTACTGAGTGATATATTTCTTAGGTCGCCCATCCAGTTACTAACCCTGCCGGATAGAATAAACTTCAGCTGTCAACTTTTGTTTACAAATCTGTCAGATGCAGTCAGTGCACTCTTACACTTGTGGTGGAAAGAAGTTGCATGATCAACAAGTCAGCCCAGAAGCCAATGTTTCTCGATTCCCTTTTATTTTCTTCAATCCCTCTGGGTTCAGTACTTTGCTAGTAACCACATCTCTTCTCAGGCTATTTACCCAAGACTTCTACCATGGCACTACAATGATAGACAATACCAAAACAATATCGTGTACTGTTCGACCTACGCATTACGCAAAGACAACTGTCAACATGTCATCCCAGAAGACAATGTTTTTCACTTCCCATTTATTTTCTTCAATCTTTCTGGGTTCAGTACTTTGCTAGTAACCACTTGTCTTCTCAGGCTATTTACCCAAGACTTCTACCATGGCACTACAATGATAGGCAAAACCAAAACAATATCGTGCACTGTTAGAGCTACATATTACGCAAGGACAACTTGAATCTCCTGGAAGACAACACACAGTTCAGTTGACATTATGGAATAAATCGCTGTGTTACTTCACTACCACACGTAAGCACTGCGTATCAATTTTTTTAAAGAGGACAGGAATTTCTTCTTTCTGACAAATGATTAATTAATAGGCCGGTAGCCAGGTTTTTAACCTCAGAAAAGGATCTGTTTCGTCGTACGAACGTGCGAGGACGTGTGAGGACTTGTGAGCCAAAGGGACTCTGCTGGTTTGACTACTGGGTGAGCCCTTAAATGGTCTTAATGACCCCCCAACTTGAAAAATATTGCCTGGAACGCTGCACGTACCACGGGCAACCCAGTGTACCCTCACGGAGGGTCTAGTTATAATAATAAAATGAGTTAACTTTATCCCTTTTTTTTCCGTGTCGGAAAAAGTCTTTCCGGTCCCTCCCCTGCTAAGTATTGTTTTTGTGCCTCGAGGTGTCTGCCCTTATCTTTGGTAGGTTTCGCGGGGTGGTAGAAATGCGTAGATTCCAGTAGATTTTATTCGGTAGAGACAGTACAAGTATGCAATGGCGGCGAAGCCGAAGTTACGTAACGCGAATGGTGTTTTTTATTGGATCTTTAAACAAAATACACCCTTATGGAGCTCAATAATAATGGAACGTCAATTCGATAAACAACACAAGCGGTGAAAAATAAATATCTGGAATCTAAGGCCCGTTTTAAACGTCGCATTCTACATGTGCCGGACCTAATACAAATGAGAAAAATCTATTGTTTTCGCTCATTTGCATTAGATTCGGCACATGTAAAATGCGAAGTTTAAAACGGGCCTAAACAGCAACGAATAATGGATTTCGATAACAATTGCATCTCCGTATCAAAGTGAGCTGTGTTTCTAACATTTTAGTCACTGTGGTGTTATGTACAACACTGAAACCAAATTTTGTATGGGTTTAAGAGTTATACTCGTTGAAGGAATCGTACGCCTTTAATGCATCTGTGTTTGCTGAAGTCGCATCTCATGTTCTGTCTGTTGTCTGTCTATTTACATTTACTTTGTACTCAACTCTGCACAGTTCAGGTAAAATAAAATTGGAAATGTCAATGTGAAGAATTATTTGAAAGAAAGCTTGTTGTCTCTTTTGTGTTTCATTGTTCACGGTTGTTCCGAAAATGATCTTGAACTGTGAGACTGAAATTTATTTAATTGCTGTTGTGTTTCTTGTTTGCACACACGCAACTAAAATAGGAAGGGTTTTTTGCTTCTAATAGCAAATATTTTGTTTGGTTCAATAAATTTTACGCTGGAAAAGGTTTTTGTGACATTTTTCGTCCAAATGAAGGCCCAAAAGTAAAGCTTTTAAGCGATCTTTTTAAGTGGTCTTTCTGTCAAAACTTTGCATAAGAAGCTTGAAATAAACATCGCTATTATTGAAAAAGATGGTTCTTCAGTGAAGGGTTTGATCAACAGTGCTCCAGATAAGAGCCGGGTCTCGGGTCCTCCGGTCAATAACCCGACAAAGAAGACTTCCTGACCCGACAGATGAAATGTAAATATTCAGTTAAATATTACAGCAAATTCTTATAATGAAAGACGGAAGTTTCTTGGCTAAAAGGTGCGTTGTTTCTGAAAGCGACGAACGATTAACATTCTTCCTTATAGTTTATTCAATGTAAACAAGAATCTTGACACACGGTGATCACGTGCACCTTTGTGGTTGCCTAGTACGTGATCAATTTCTTCCTTGTGACAGAACAGTATGAACGGCAGAAATTTTAGTGTTTTTACGATCGATTGTCATTAATCTTTCGCTGAAAATTCAGAGTTTTATATTAAAACTATGTTATTTTTTTTCTTCATCTGACTTTTGGCTTGCCTTTTACTATTAACTCCCGGCTTTTGCGATACCATTTGGTGCAAACGTAAAGCCGAAAAAAAATTGGACCTGGTATCAGATTAGACTGAAAAGAAGAGGAATTATGAAGCGGAAACAACATGTTCAGTCCTTCCTTAGTGTGTGGAATAAACGTTTGCTTAGTTCAACTGTGAGACATGCATGACATGCAGGAAAACGTCTGTCAGAACAATTTGCCGCTGGTTTTTTTTTGCAGAGTATTTAAATTAAACAAGAAACGAGTGAGTTTTATTCAAGAGCGTGTTTTGTTATCTTTGAACTGAATTTATTAAGTAAAAGACCTCAAAACGGGACAGGATTGGGACATTACAAAATAAGTCAACGTGTGAACGAACGTGTGAGTCAAAGGGCCACTGCTGGCACCTCTGTGTGACCCCTCAGATGGTCTACATGACCCTCCACTTGAAAAAAAATAACTGGAACGCTGCAGGTCAGTACCACCCAACTCAGTGACTTGTGTTTTTTGTGCAACATGTACCACAGGCAGCCCAGTCTACGCTCATGGAGCGTCTAGTTTTTACACGACTCCTTACTTAACCACTTTCCTTACGGAAATGCTGTAACTTTGATTGACACTTTATTAAGATGAGAGTGTAACAAGATATATATATTTAATAGCCTGCGTAGCAGGCGTCGAAAGGGGTAGGGGTAGGGGATAGGGAATAGGGAGGAAGGTAAAAAGGGGAGGGGGATTGGGGAGAGGGAGAGGGGACGCCTGCTCTAAGAACCCCCTTTTGTTCATATCTGCGGACGCTGGCGTCCGCAAATTCCTGATTGGCTGAGCCGTAATGAGTAACATATTGAAATGCGCGTTTCAATTTTCAACAAACAGTCGAGATGGCAGCCGTAGATGTGGATGTTGTAGAGAGTGCTTTGAGAGATGTGAATTTATCAAGTGGTAGAGAAATTGTTTTAAAACCAGAGCAAGAATCAGCAGTAAGGGCTCTTTTAGCCGACAGAGATGTCCTGGCGGTTTTGCCGACCGGATACAGCAAGAGTTTAATTTACCAAATGTTTGTACGCGCGAAGAACTACGAGCTAAATGGTAATGCGGCGATTCTCGTCATTTCGCCACTGAAAAGTATTATCGAAGACCAGTTGCAGGAGTGCCCGAATTCTCAAAAAAGCACGAACAGAATCTACAACGATCGTTACATCCACCATCCTTTTTTCGTCCTCGTTTTGAACTTTTCGTGGGAGTCGCGGACATTCCCACGTTAAATTTCTGGTTGTCCAGAACTGAGAATTTCTCGCTTCGATAAAAATTTATGCAACGTGAGTTCCCGCCAAATCAAATAAATTTCCGCGTAACCACAGGGTTCCGCCTTGTGTTCTGATTGGCGAGTTTAGCGACACTTGATTGACAGTAAGCGTAATCGGATTACTAGAAAATTGGTGGGCGTTATGCAAAAACATAGGCTCTTAGAGCAGGCGTTCCCTTCCCCTTTCCCTTTCTCCCTCCCCCCTCCCCTTTTTGCGCCTGCCACGCAGGCTATATATTTAATTGGACTCTGGCACTCATAAAAAAAGAAAATCGAGTGCCAGATACATGCCTATTTCAGTTTCATTATAAACCATGCCGTGTTTGCAATGAGTATGTTAACATTTCTTTAAATCTCTAGTTATGGCGAAAGTTAATATGTGAAAGCCATATATATTTGAACAGCGGAGAAATCAAGTTAAGATGCTGATCATCGTAGTTATTAATAACTTTACTTGAGCAGTAACAAAATATTCATGCTTGAACAGGATTCGAACCCAGACCTCTGCGATACCGGTGCAGTGCTCCGCCAGTTGAGCTATCAAGCCATCGGGGAGCTGGTCATTATGGGAGTTCTGTGTTTATATTGAGTGTTATACATTAAACGTTATCTTAGCATACGGTTTTGTTTTACATTTCACAAACTATGCTGTGATTGATAGCTCTGCCTCAATGACGGGAAGCTGTCTATTTTGCACAGCAACAAAAAATCGTCACAGAAGTTTACATCCGCAAGTACTGTATCAAATCACAATTAGTTTGAGCTACATTTTGATAACATTTCACTGATGGTTTTTTTTTTTTGTCGACAAAAGTATTAGAAAAAGTTTCATTCAGTTATCAGATGGAGACAATTAAAAGAGTACGATTACCTCGTTTTGTAAAGTATCCCAAAATGAGTGGAGATCAGTTTCCACTACCAATGACAACCAACTTTTTTCCCTTAGCTTTTGCTGAAAACCTTACAAGTTTCTGAAAGAAAGCGAAGTGTCTTTTCAATTTTTACCCTTATCTCTGTTATAAATATGCGACGATATTCATTAACACGAGAAGAGTTTATGAAGCTAGAGTTGACCTATTCTCAAAACAAACCGGTTAAAGAATCAACTGGTCACTGAATGAAAAAAAAAATGATCGAGATCAATCATATGTATAAGCAGGCAGTTAAACGATGAAACGTGATCATCCAACACGATGTTGGACAACCTATTCTCGAAACAAACCTGTTTGAAAAATGAACTGGTTACTCGATGAAAATGCCTGATATAAATCAAACACAGTAATTGGTTATGCTGTTGTGGCCTCCCTGCCCCACATTTGTTGGGGCGAAGTCAAATAAAATAAAATAAAACATGTATTGAAGCAAGCGGCTAAACAATGAACCGTGATCATCCAACACGATGTTGGACGAAAGTGCTTTGGACATTTTGAACGGTTGGAAGGGGCCTTAGGTTGTTTACCAGTAACAAGCGGAAAGCGGTTGGTACTCAATTTTCTCAAAAGATAAACACAAGTTCCCTATTGGAAAATTGTTTGGGAAGGGCGTGTACCAATCACACAACTCGCTCAAATTTACCGAGGGAGTCTGCGAAGAAGCTAAATCATGGCGAAAAACAAGTGATAAACACGGTTTCCATTGCGAAGTTTCGGATATTAGAATTATTCTGGTACCATTTCGGTACCATTGCCATTCTTACCGCATGCAGTTTCCGAAATTTTTCGGTGAACCTTAGTTCCCGCGCAAAACCAATTAATGTGACGTCACCCTATAACTAATTCAGACACAACGGATGGCATAGTGCAAGGATTCAAATATCCAATGATCGGATTTAAACGGAAGTTTCTGCTTCGTAGGTTTTCGTTCTGTTTATACAGTGTATATGAATGCAGAACGAGACATCAGGTTCTTTAAAAAAGATTTATAAGCATCTCGCATGGAAAATCGCTGCTCAACAGAAATTAGGCCCAACCTTTCATTGTAAAATTCATAGCATAGTCATGAAGTTTGTTAACTGTCTTTTTCATTTACTTTCATGGGTCCTTTGTGGGCTCCTGTTTTTGTCTGAAACATTTCTCCCGAGTGAGTGATGGATTCAGCCATCGTTTCTCAGGTGGAAAGGGGAGAAGGATAAGGTCCAAGTGGTAAAAAAATGGAGGAGTTAGTCACTGTGTAATTGGTATTTTGTCGAGTTTCATCATCGCTGGAACCTATCCAGGATAAAAGTAATTCGGCACTATTTTTCATTTCGAACACTCTTGAGCACTTTTTCGCTTTTAGAGCAAAATAGGAGCATGTTTTCACGTTTTGGGAAACATTTGAGCTCTTTCTTCGTATTCTGGGCTAGTTCTTGTTCACGGCAACATTTTGTTTTGAAGAACAGTTTTCAGCAAACCGAGATGGTAAAATTGAACACGCAAAAACTTACATGGTTGTAATGAGCTTGTTGTCAGAGTATAAAAGCAGTTAGAGACCATGTCAGTCTTCAAGACGTATATTAGTGAAGTATTTTTTGTTCTACAAACAGAAATGTTTTTATTACTTCTCTGAACGTTTTATAAACAACGGTAAAAAGGAGGCCTACTGATGAAAATCTCCAAGGGAATGTTTTTAAAAAGTTCTACCATCTTTTGAGCATTATTTCTAAGTTTCGAGCACGTTTTTTGAAAATTCGAGCACTATTTGAGCACTTTTTTTGCCATTTTTTGGAGCACTATTTTGAAGTTTTTCAAGCGCAATCGGCGTAGGCCTACCAGTAGCACCAACTCCTTCTCAATGATCTCAAAATGATGTTGCCCAAATTCACAACTGAGGCTGTGATGTCGATCTTCTTGATGCCGGAACACCTAAATAGGGAATCAGTTACGGCAAGCACTACAGTAAGCATTAGTGTCGCAATCATCAGAGTGTCTATCAGACCAGAAAAGACGAAGAAGCGAGGATAGGCGTTTCATGTACAATTTTGGAAATTCGGCTACCACATATTGCATGCGCCCTCGCGTGCGCAACTTTTGAGGTTTGCACATGCGCATCGTTTGAATGTTTGCTGAATGCCGTTTCATCGTTTACAATCTATCATTATTTCTCAATGAATACTTCACTCTTGTGCTTTAGACGTTCCTATTCGTTCAATCAATTTCGAGGAGCTCATTATCCAACACTGTAAATACAGAAAAAAAAAAACACTCAAGAAACGAGTACAAATATTTCTCGATAACAAACACGGATTAAGGTAATTCTCATTAAAAAATAAAATACCGACCAGATTTTTGTCAAACTTGGCACAGTTGATATTCAGGCACAGGATATTTAAAAAGAGCTATAAAAAGATGTGGTCACCGGGCTTGTTCTCGCGCTGCATGCCCTTTATTCCGAGTGTTTTTTTCCGAAATAATGCAAGAAGCGTTCGAAACTTAATCAACCGGAAAAATTGTTCTTATATACTGGATATTACTGAAAACTTGAACCTAATTGTCTGTCCGGGCTAAAATTTTTCAGTAAAGTGATTTCAAATTGCTCAATTTTGCAAAGCAATGCGAGAAATTGGACCGCTAAATGTGCTGCACGGCCAACGTTTGTAAAAACGTAATCTTTCCTTGTACTTGTACATGTTCATTGCTGTGACTTTAACATCTTCAGTTCCCACAGCCTGCTCCCGTCTGATCTTGTAGCTCAGTCAGTAGAGCAGCGGTGATCTAACCCGAAGGTTGTGAGTTCAATTCCCACCCTGGTCAGTGTGGGCCCATTTTCATTAGTAGGGCTAACGCTCACATGGTTCATATGGGCACAAAACCAGCACTTCACATTAAACTCCAATCAGTTAAGTCTATCTGCAATAAGGATGCGCAATGCAAAACCAGGCAATGATATTATCACCTTTTAAGTTATTTGTTCTAGTCTGGTAGTTTGTGCTGTGGAAGGAACAATCACACTTCGTTTCCACTGCGCTAATAAGGCAAAGACTGTCCGTGACAATCCCGAAAAACGCTATTTTTCCTATAAATTCTCTATTTGAACAAGTTGGGTAATAAACCGCTTATTAGATGCTTTGGCGCTAAGCATCGCGAGTATTTTTTAAGCGGTTTGAATTTTGATTAACCCCACGAACCTTTCCAACTGACAGCGAAACTCGTAAAAACACTAACAGAAAAAACATCACAAAAATTAATATGTGTCTCAGCTGATGAGCGCATAATTTCTGAACGCCTGATACCTTTATTCTTCTGCGCGCATGCTGCTCGACAATATAAGCTTAGATCATTCCGATCGGCTGTTTACTCGGGCTCTTTCTTGCTGTCTCTCTCTCGTTGTTTGTCACTGATATTTCGCCTGTTTTCTCGTGCTATCAGTCGCACTTCCATGTTAAGTATCGCTTACTCGTCCCCGATCTTCCTGTTTTTCTCTCTTTCTCTTTCTCTTCCTCTTCTTTCCTCGTTGTACGACATTTTAAGAATAGTTTGCTTGTTGTTTGGTTGTCCTCAAAATTTTTGCTTGTTTTACTAAAACGCAGTGTCAAATGCCGAACGCTGACCGTGCAACTTCCAGCCAGAAAAAACCCCGCGGGAACCAGCCTATGCAACTTCCCGCCAAAAAACGAGCATTGTGATATTTCGCAGGCTTACATGAAAAGTTGAACGAACGCACGGACGGTCGTGCGATGACATCATAACCAAACTAAAGTTTCTCGGAGTTACCTTTGGTGCTTCGCTCTTATAACAGCGTTTTGATTTACTTTTTAGTCTATTAATATCATGAGAACGGAAACTAGCAACTGAGACCGATGGATGGCAACCTCGTCTCCAGGGTCCTTTTTCCTGGCTTTGGGAAAAGCGCCCTGGGGACGAGGTTGCTATGGATGGAAGTGTTTTAGGAGAATGATTTTTACCAGAGCCAGCATGACGCAAGAGAGGCTCTCTTCACTGGCCCTTATGCATATCCACTATCCAACAGACATTTAATCTGGAAGAAGTAGTTGATCTGTTTGCTAAGAAGTACCCAAGAAGGCTTGAGCTTGGCACACTACTGGAAGATCACAATTCTCAGTACTTCTGAACTTCTGATCATCATCATTTGCTGCAGCAAACCCAGTGAATAATACGGATTTTCAACTTTATTTCTATTTTTGTTCTTTTTAAATAGTGACATAATTTCTCTAAAACTGTAAAATACATATGTAAAGTAGTCTCTGCGCCAAAATAAATCCATTTTAAATTTCAAAAGTTTTAATGATATCCGCGTTTTTAAGTTCGCTTTGAGGCTGCTGTTTTCTCATCATACTGCCTTCAAAACGCACGAAATGTAGTGTCAGACAACCTAATTTTCAAAATTTACCGGGGGAACATACCCCCGGACCCCCTAAAGGCTCGCGCCTCCGGCCCTAGTTTGCTCCATCTCCTCGTTGGATCGCACCCTCCCGCCGAAAAAAAAACCTGCCTACAGGTCTGTGCTTGGGACAATGACTGACGGGACTGAGAGGATCTTTTATACTTACTTGTTATGAAAACATTAACTTTCATATTTAAGAAATAACATCAAAACACCTTATGCGGCACACGTTGTTAGGATGTGATACTCATTGCGATAATTTGAAGATTTCCCTCTTCTGAAATGCGCATAAATAAGATGAGAAGTTTACCTAGGGTGCCAGTCGCACCAAAGCTGAAGTATCTGCGTTTTACTGTACTCTGTAGAAACTCAATTATAACGAGATGAAATAATGAAACCGAGAGAGGAAATGGAACATATGGTTGGGATGTGTGAATATCACAAATTTAAAGTTAACTTTAGAAGTATCTGCCTTGTAATAATTATGAAGATGCTTACAGTCTTCCAGAAACATGTTCCACACAGTTGAACCCCTGTTACTCATAGAGTTTTGCCCAAAGAGTAGCCAAACTTGGTGAAAGGCGAGTTCTCTCACCACTGCACGGTGCCAACCGTTGGCACCGCGAGGTCTGACAGAGACTCTGTCAAACCAGCGAAATAAATGTTTGGTCAACTGTCCAATTTTTCTTACATGTAAATGTGAGTCCCGTTTAAAAAGTTGGATACTTTTTAGTACGCCCGTATTCTCCAGTACGGCCCGCTAAATTTTCTTAACATTTTCTCAGTGGCAAGTTTTCATGTTGTTTATGTGGAAAACAAACTTGTGAAACTGTTCGAAAGTTGCAAGCAACTGTTACAAAAGCCAAAAAGATTTATTCGTTTGAAGTTTGAAACATGCCTATCATTTGTGGCAGTTGAACGTCAAGGCTTGAATTCAACTAGTTTCCTTTCCCACGCGCCTACTGACTATCACGTAGAGATAATAAATGTTTTTGAGAGCTCGCCTTACTTAGTCGTACTTAGTCCTTACTGTAAGTTAAGGATCTCGTTTTTTCTGTATGATTTATGCCCCATGAATACGCGGAAAAAAAAACGGTCCGTAACTTACATTACGCTTCTCTGAACTCGGTTAGTAAGAGGTTTGTAGGTCAGTGTTGCAAGTTAATTAAATTTAGATTCCGCAGGTTAAAATGATTTCACCCTAGGTTATAATTAGCCTAACCAGGTTGAAACTGAAGGTAGTAAACATCAACAAAAATCCATCAGTTATTAGCAAATACGTGTATATGTTACCGGTAAAATCGGTCTGTTCTCAGGTTGAATACGTTTTAGCCTAGGTTAATTACAAATTGGTGATCCGCGTTTTATCTAGGTTGAATAGGCACTCAGATGGATTGAAGAAACTTTTTTGGAACCTAAATTAAGCCTAGAGAAAAATTAGGGAGAGGTTAGGATCGAACCAGTGTGTTCAATTGGCCATTGTGCCAAACATTTTTTGAATCTCGAACCATTGTGTTCATTTGGTCATTGTGAGTCAACACCCGCCTTTCGTACAAGGCACTGTTAGAGAATTCCAACGTCATTTCTCCCAATATAAAAATCAAAAATGAGAAAAGAACTTTAGGAAAAAGCCTTTAACAATCAAATACAAAAAGAAGTCAAGTGAAAACAAGAAAACATTGATGGCTTCGTTACTGGAATAGTCTCTCATCCAAGTTTAAACCCCACTCGTACGGGCTTAACTTCACTCTCGGGGAAACGAGCCTTGAAGCATTTAAACACGCAATCCGAGGTATGGACATAAAAGGATTATTGGACGGGAGCTGTAATTGTCAAGTGTGCCAGTCCTGACGATAACTTCTGATTTTAGTCCCTTTTTAAATTATTTATATGTTTAACTAAATTAGTAATGTTAGTAGCATTGTAAATAATTAACTCTTTTTACAGTTAATCGTTAACTGTATTTAAATTTGTAAATCTTTACATGTATCTATCAATTTTATCTTTTTAATCTTAATTTTATTGATCAATTTTAATTAAGTGTCCCCAATTAGCTCTTAGCTAAGAGCTAAATAGTTATAGACACTTGAATAAAGTTTATGTATGTATGTATGTAGATGAAAGGCTGTCCTAATTCGGTAAAATTATACGTAGTCGGCTCGGTAAATGAAATAGAAATGGCAATCAGGCCTAGGACGCTCACATGCTGTATGAGACAACACCCGCTTAGGAATCAAAAAAAGGCGAAAGAAGATCGGAAAGTGGACTTTAACATCCACAAAACAACAATGAAATCAATTAAATAAAATAAGTAAAAAATATATATATAAGATTAGAAGTCTTCCGTGTGGACAATACACAGTGGTCTCCCATGAACGGACTTTTTGTGGAAATCGATCGAGTAAATGATATTACCAAACCAACAACAAAATGAATCCATTGCCATTACAGGAATAAAAATAGATGTAGAAAGAAGATAAGAAAATAGCCTTCAACGGCCAAACAAAATAAATATGAAATCAACTTTACTGAAATGGTTAGATATCGTCGTATCGATCGGGGACTTGGCTGTGCATGGTCTCCCGTTCAAGTAATAACCCCATCCGAATGAGTTTAACTTTAGTAGACACTTAGACTTACATCAAATTCGACAACAAAAAATAACTTCATTTCCCCAAGTGCAGGAATAAAAAACATGAAAAGGATATTGGAGAAAAAACCTTAAGGCCTGGCCAAACGCTCGCAACATTTCAACGCAACATCCTGCAACATTGTTGTATGATGTTGCGACATGTGTTGAACGGGGTGGCCAAACGCGCGCAACATTTTCATCATTTTCAACGCAACATGTCAATGTTCATGTGCCCCAGGTCCATGGCGCGCAAGAAGGGGACCTAACGCGCATGCCCTAGTGCAACAATGTTGCGTGAACGTGGCCAAACGAGTACAACATCATGTAACATCCAAAATGATGCACGAAAAATTTGACCGTTTTCAAATTTGATCCAACATCACCCAAGATGTTGCAACATATCGCAACAGTGTGGCCAAACGTATGCAACATGTTGAGCCCAACAGTGTTGCAAGATGTTGCGCTGAAATGTTGCGAGAGTTTGGCCAGGTCTTAATTAAACAACCAAATATCAAAAATAAATCAAATACAAAAAGACGTATTACTCTATTTCTTTTATACATAAACCAAAGCAAACAAATGAAGCGGCGTCGTATTCCAAAAAAAATCCACCCTTTTATCCGGAGATTCCTCAAAAAGCTTTAACAAAAGTAAATTCTGATAGTAATGCTGTGTTGATTGTTGAAGCCCCTTTAGTGGAGGGAGGAATGTAAGTATCTCGTATCCCATTCTCTTTGGCCTAAATATTATCCTGTATCCCTTTAATTTCTGTGCTTTGTATATCTATATATAATATCAGTTCGGTTTTTTTTAAATATCCCGTATCCCGTTGATTTTCCCTCGAAATATCCCGTATCCGTATAATTTTACCTAAATATTCCATATCCTGATAACCCCTAATAGGGCCGCGTTGTTCCCATTTGCAAATTTAGTAGTATTAATAATACGAGATAACCTCTTTCTGTTTTTGCAGGAGGGGGAGGGAGGGAGGGGGGACTTCTAGTTAAATTACAGATTTATCTTTCTGGTAATCTCTCGCCGTTTTCCAAAGTTTACCCGTAGTTGTACTTCACTGTAACTTAACACTTCGTGTTAACTGTTTGTGCATCCCACGGATACGCCATTATAGGCGTCTTGTTTATACTTTTCATTTTGAGTCCCTCCCAAGGGTTTTGGGAAAAGAAAGAACATGGCTAATTGGAACTGGGGAACAGGGGAACAGTGACAAAATATCTTAGCCCGAACAATGGTACATAAAAAATTTTAGGGATCAAAAAGTTGTGAAAGTAATTTCGGGAACAAGGGAAAACAAGCCAATGATTTAAAAGGGAAGAAGAAATGTGGGGGATCTGGATTCCATAAAATGGATTCCGGATTCCAAAGCCTCACATTTGCTGGAATCCGGAATCCTTCACATCGGGCGAAGTGGTGGTGTTGGTTGTAGTAGTAGCAGCATGCTTTTAATAATTGATAATGGAGTATTTAAATGACTTCTGGATGCTCAGTATCTGATTAAAGGAATTTATCCTTGAAATTGCTCAATTTGAAAGCAATTGTTGGCCTAAACTAGAATTGCGAGGACTGCCAAATTGGACGCGACTAACAGCCTCGTCTAATTTCGGCAGTCCTTGGAATTTTTTTCTTGTGTGCTTATTTTCAAATTGGACAGCTCGGAGTTGTATTACATTTACAAATACGTCTACTTTAACACTGTTTTCTACGGTCGTCTACGGTCAGATCTCGGTTGTTTATTCCGGTTCGATTCGGTTTCAGGAAAAAACCCCTCAACTGATATATTAATTTTCATCAATATTGTGCATTTCTAATTTTTGAAGTACTGTATTACCCCGAGGGAGGGGATCAAAAGTGTAGTTTTGACGTACGCAATAGGACATTTGCATAATGACGCCATTTGACTACAAGTACCAGGATCCTTCAGGTTTCGCTTGTCTCATGTTAATTAGAGTTATTATTATTTTTACCCCACTGGGAATACAAAATTTAAATATGAAAAGAAAAACAAACTGGATTGTGGTAGTTGTAGTCAAATGACGCCGTCTTGAAAATTGCCTATTGCCGCACATAGCGGGCAATTTGCTTCATTTACCGTAGAAGGCAGTTTCTGATCTACGGCCCCGCTGTTTCCCGGATATGGGGGTGCTGAAGCTTTCTACTGACTAGTGCATAACGTAAGGCTGTGCAGGCCGAGAAAAAAAGAGGCTCGTAAAATATTGATAATATCTCTGGATCAAACAATAACAACGAACATTGGAATTACTGCAGAATGGAATTCGCTTAGTAAGCTTATCATAGGGAGTGTACTATTTGAGGTATGCAATGAGGAGCATTAGCTCACATTAAATTCAATTACACTTAAACATTTTGCAAGGAATCTTGATGCAAAGAAAACAACTACAAGGTTTCTTGTTCAGTTCACGCCAGTGTGTCGAAAGATAAGTAGGCAAACGGCCAAAAGAAAGTTGAATGGACTTCGCCTCGTACGTAATAAACGCTGAACTATGGACTATGGACTAACTCATAATTGTTTTCAGAAAGGTCATTTACTATAAGGTTAATGCAACAAAATCATACGGCGAAACAAGAGGATTAAAACCTCCAAAGTGGACTTGATGACGAAAATAGTCTGGCCGGACGCCCCAAAAGGGAAGATTAGATTTCCTCTTATTGGTAATTTTAACGGGTTATGTCTGAGGAGTTTTGCTATTTTCCGGCAAAACTCTTTTGTGCTCATAAACTTTCTTTAGATTCCGGAGACAGGTAATAAATTCTTCCTGCGGGAAGACATTTACATGTATCTTTCATTGTTACGTGTCTTCACGATATGGAGTGGAAATTTTAAAAACTAGGCAATTTTTTTCGAATTTCAAAAGGCAATCCATTTCCATGCTGGTATAACTATGAAAATAACATAATACACTCTTTATTTAGAAAGGTTGTGACAAGACAGATGGCACTTTTTTGGTTTTTTTAAATTTTATTAAGAGAGGGGAAGACCGGAATTCCCGGAGAAAAACATCTCGGCGCAAAATACGAGAGAAATAACAAACTCAATCTCTTATAGAGTCAACTAATTAGGTCTTAATCCAGGGCCACATTGGTTGCTACATGCTGGGAGGCGAATACATGTATGTCAAACTGAAAAGGAATCTTCGAATTTGCAGTACTTCGGAACTGTAACAGTGTTATGTAAACGAGTTGTAAAACGTGGTTTCCATTGTTTACTGCCATTTTCACCACAGTGTTTGCCCTCGTAACTGTGATTATTCAATAGTTATTCACTGTTGTACGAGGGCAAATACTGAAATCTTTGCAGAGATTGAAACTAACGCATAGTGGCTTATCCACCGGATAAAGTTATCTGGCCTATGAACAGCTAGGGCCAGTGCCATTTGAAATGTAGGATCGACTGCAGTAACAATAGCATAACCTGAAACAAAGAGGATTTGATTTTTGATTAACTTTGTCTAGACATGAGAGGTTGAGATAAGTAGCTCCACAGTGGTTTCTTGATTCACTCATGAAATTCAAGATTCACCTAGAAAAAAAGCGGAATTCAGTGATATAATAATTTTATATGTGAACAGAGAATGTTTGAATGATCACGCTAAAAAGTTAAGCAGTTACTACAAAAACTATAAAAAAAAAGTATCTTTCTGAACTAATGTTTTGGTTAATCGCTTTATTCATATCAAATGACGGGGAAAAAAAAAGATTGTCCCTACCACTTAGCTCAACTGATTATGTCACAGACGAATTCAAACAAAGAATGGAGCGGCTTCGAGTCCTCTGTTCAGTGTCTGTTGAAGGGCTTTAGGAGTGGCTTTAAATTGAGCTGACGATAAACGTGAAAAAGATCGCGCTGCGGGCAGCTCAGTACATTTCTTTTTCGTCCTCTCCAAAACAACAACGCAACATCGCCAAATTTGAGGTTTTGACGACATATCGTATCACTGTGCCTTTGAACAAGCAATCTTTCATTATATGGCTTCAACGGAGTTTACTATAACAGTCTAATTGTAGGTTATTCGACTGGCGAGAAAAATATTTTACAACTACTTTTATACACGGACAAAATTGGCACAGAACTCCAAAATCGTGGCACGGGGCCAATATTTGGAGGGCTCGGCACCCCGCTAATTTCTGGCACGAGTGTGAAATATGACTTCTGTTAAACTGTTCTGTTTATACACGACACGAAAGATTTACCGTGCCGTGCCCGAAAAAACGTTGGTACGGTACAGTGATTTCGGAGTGTCGTGCAGTATTTTAGTTCTGGTGTAAAGCGGGTGAAAGTTCTGTCACTATTGCGCAAATTTTTTTCTGCTTTCAAGTGACCTTTTAGCCGCTGGCGTTACCGTCGTCGTAAAGGCTTCCGTGGCAAAGTCACGAGCGATATGAAACGGAAGGGAACGCCCTCAACAAACCCCTCGCTGCACAGACTAAAAAAATAAACAAGCCAAAGGTCTTTTTTACAATTACGCAATTGTAATCTGAGGGGCGATTCTAAAATTAAGCTCGGGTGAGGACTACCTCGCGATCCAACTAGAAATTTGTCTCCGTTTTGTTCGTCAGCCGGTGATTGGAAGCTGCACGTGACTGAACATGAGGTTCATCATTCTTTCCTTATGACGAGGAAACGAAAAATGTGCACAACTAATCTTGGGACTAAGGAGCAAATAGCTGGAATAGCCAATAGTGACCTTGAATGAACTTCACAGAATAAATGCGGAAGCAGCAACAAGAATGACTCTCGACAAGTTAGATTACACACTTCAAGATACTTCAGTAAGAATTGCCAACTTCATTCCATGAAAACAACCCACGCAAAAAACTTTCAATTTCTGTGCTCTGCGAGTACTGTTTGGGTGTTGGCTCAGAAAACTCGAAAATTAATCTTGTTGCTGTCGTCATGCAAGGCCATGAAAAAAATTGTGACTGAGGCAATGTCTATGGTTAAATTCTCTCCGTGGCTATTTTAGGCATTTATGATGAGTACATTTTAAAGCCAATACTGGAATCATGCTTTATTTTAAAAAAAATCACCAAAAAATGACTGAGGCAACTGCCTCGGTTTGCCTCGTACTCGCTACGGCCTTGTCATGATGTAATTTTTCTACCCCAGTCGTCAAATCTGTCACCGCATGATCCACAGCACGACCTCTTCGAAAGCGTGAGCTGTTTATACCGCTCTTTTTAGAACTAGAAGTTACTTATAGCAAGCGAAGTGCTGCGAAGTGAGTTATAAAAATAAAGTTAACAGTAACAAAGATGATGACTGATGTTTATAATAACAATTTATTCCTGGACATTTTGTTGCGCATTGAGTGAAAGTAATGCCTCAATATGAAACATGAAGAAAGCTAGTGATAGCAAGGGAAGGAAAGAGTGTAAATATAATAGGTAATCAACAACAGAATGCAACTATAATAACTTGTTTTATTCCACATATTCTCCTAGTCATGTAATAACAATAGGGCCGTTTATACGAGAGTAAATAAGCCGCGGCTAACTCTGGCCGCGGCTTACTTAAGCCGCGAAAGGAACTATTTATACGAGTATTAACTCCCCGGCCAGGATAAGCCACGGCTTGAGAAAGCCGTGAACGTAGATTTTGTACCATTTATACGGGGTGTTCGCGGCTTACGTAAGCCGCGGCCAGAGTTAGCCGCGGCTTATTTTCTCTCGTATAAACGGCCCTAATGTAACAGGAAGAAAACGTGGTATCAATGTTCTCCAAATAGACAAAGAGTTTTTCGAAACACAATGTGAACAAATGTAATCATACTGAGGTGACTGTTCTCCTTTAAATATGAAGATAACAGATACATTTGGAAATAGAAGACACCCTTTCATTTTAAATACAAGTTGAAAATGTAATCACAGTGAGGTCAATGTTCTCTTTTAAAGGGTAATATTGTGAACATTCATAAACAGAAGAGACATTTTTCAAACACAACTGTAACAAACATTTGCAAATCAAATCCTCAAAGAACAGTTATGTTAAAGAAGAGTATATATTTAAAAACAGTTAATAAATCTAGGTATAACACGGTTTATACCGAAACAATTTTCCAAGGAATCAAAAGCTCGGAAGTCTCACGAAATAAATTTGGTCTAAGACTTAATTCCTTTGCTAAGTTTGCGCTGCCAATTAAATTTGATAACATTTTCTTAAGGAGCATGACCAAATCGAAAGCTTTCACTCTAGAAAATGCTTATTATTTTCATTTGATCAATCCTCTGTAGAATCAATATCAGATGGCATTTCGCTTTCTTCTGAGCAAGGTTCAAAGTTCTCTAATTGACTTAATCCCAAGATTACTTTCTCTTCTCCTCTAGCTTCTTTTAAAAAGCTCAGAGAATCTAGAAGTAAAGAGTATTGGCTTTTTTAAAACCTTGATCCATCTTATTGCATTCGTTTAATCCATCTTAAGTATCGGAAGGTAACCTGATTCTGTCTTGAAGACGGGTAAGATTTCTGAGGGCATCTCCCTAAAAAGTGAACAGAATGTACGATTAGCCTACCGAAACTGAGGATTAGAAAATTAAAAGAGGGAGGAAACGAGCATTATTAGTGCTCATTTTTTTTTATTAAGCTCACTGATTCGTACCGATTAATGCAAGCTCTCCTGAATTCGCTCAAAGCCAAAAAAGAGAGGTTGCGCTTCCTGTGATGATCAGACATGTGTCAGACGCTGAACGAGACCTCGTTGGGCGCCCCCAGCCGATCACGTTTATGATGAATTTCGCGGCAAAATGCAACGCAGAAAGTTGTTCCGATATTCCGGGTTGGATGATACCGGAAGCTCTGGGCTATTCGTTTCCCCGAAAAATTTGTGTCCCTTTCGATTTTTTACCAGTAATTTCCAGAAACTTTGGTCGAATCGAAAGGCCCAACGGACTCCAACCACACAGCGATGAAGAATCGATTGGCAAGGCGCCTAACGGACAATGATCACTGTGGTGTCTGTCTGAAGGAACTGAAGCAGCACGTTCAACTTTCCTACGTTTATTAAAATTTCAGCGAACTCGCAAAAAACATACGGCATTTATGCCATCTAGCTCAAGGTGAATTGACAAATATGTTTCACCTGGCATTGAATTTCATGGATTAGTAGATTTTGGCAGCCTTTTTTCCAAATTGGCACCGCGCTGTATTCAATATCGTTGTTGTTTTTAACTCATTCAAACACGAGAGATTTTAATAGATTTTGCCAGTCTTCTGTTTAAATAGCAACAGGCAGTAGTTGATAGTTTCTTGCTTTTTCAGATGGGAATAAGAGGTCTAACGTCAGATGGGAATAAAAGGTCTAAAAATGTATTGGCTGTAATCACAAGTTGAGTTAATTTCCAGAATTTTTTTTTAATGATGGTTCGCCATGCACACTAAATCTGTAAATTAACCTTTGCCGAAAACGAACAAAAGAAAACTCGTCATTTAGTTTCCACTTGTCAGCTTTACCAACTACCAAAAGAAAATACTAAAATGGGTGAATTCAAAACGTATATTTACTTTCATCCAAGTCTTAGTGGGCTTAGGAATCCAATTTACTTTCGAAATTTTACTGAGAGTGCACGAGGGGTTCTCGATACTGTCACGAACTGAAACTATTGTAGTCATTGTTCAAACACATCTCGGAGGTCTGAAGTCTGAAGTACGCACTTGGGCAATAGAGGGGGTTAACAGAGCGTTTAACGACGGGAAACCATAGGCTACTGTTTATTCTAAGTGAAAATTCACTTATTCCAACTCATCTCTTTGCTTTACCAAGAAGTCGATCGATATCTGTAGATAACAGGCATGGAATCGGACAGAATCACTGAAACAAGTTTCTTTGATTTTTGGCAAACGAAAATCTCAGCCAACGCGTTAATAAATCTCCCTAATATTGGAATGATTCCGGTATATCATTGTTGGTATTTTAGCCACGAGGAAACAAAGACAACTAAGTGAACTTGACATCACAAACGGAGATAAAAGAACGGCGAGGTCCAAGTTTTCTGGGTTTGGAAAACAAGACCTCATTCAACAGTATTTCGTGATCCAACAGA
>NC_090883.1:25830542-25833042 GCF_036669925.1 Montipora capricornis | reverse complement strand
AAGTTGTGTTCGTTATTATTGTGTTATTTAAGCTATTTTTGATCCTGAAACCTGTAATATCGAGTCTTAGTGGATGATAAATTCTAGCTCCACGGTCATCGAAAAATTCAACTAGAAACATACGGCAGGTTGGTGTTATTGAAACTTGAAGGGGTTACAACATGGCCTGGGCAGATATTTAATCTATAACACGCTCAAATCTTGATGTGGGCTTTGAACCGGATATTATTACTATATTTTCATTAACCCCATGGTCCCATGAGACTTCTAAGTTCATTCTTGCATTTTGATTAGTCTAGTTTACATCATGTCACTATGGTCACCCCATTCATGGGCAGTAAATTTAAAAATGCATGAAGTACATTAATATTGGCATTTTTACCAACGAGAGGTAACTGTCATGGAAGAAATTCAATTCTGAAGAGCTTAGAAGATGCCACTGAGTTGATGTGATACTTTACACATATGAAAGTTTTTTATTTGTGTTGCAGACAAAATCAATGCACAAATAATATTATCCAAAAGCATGGAATTATACAATACGTAACTACTGTTGATATTAAAGTTTACATCTCTGGAAGGAGAACAGGCCACAGTTTTTACCAAAAAATGAACGTTGGCCATGACAAAGTCACGGCTGCACAGGCCGACGGTGAAAAAGGATTTGTTGAATATCGCTCACCTTGTGATATTTTGTCAAATGGAATAGAGCTTGTCTTTATTTTTTTGTTAAACCTCGTTAACCAACATTAAATTTAAAGTGAAGTAAACAAACAATTTAGCAAATGTATTTAGAGATTTTCTGTTAAATTGAAGCAGAGCACTCACATATTAATACAAATCAAAAGGGGTTTGCAATTTTGTTTGTTTTTTGTACCGGACATATAAGTAGTACTAAAGTGTATTAAGACGGAAATCCACCAGAACTTCAAGTAACAAGTGGACAAAAACCTATTACCAAGATTATAAACATCGTATCGCAAACTTCTGTACGACTGTTTTAAATATCTTCTCAAAAAAAAAATCATTTCTAGCAACACCAAACGTCAAAAACAACTGTTGAACTTCGTAAGAAACACTTGAAAGTACTGGTGAAATGAAACAGAGGATGAAATTTTACCTGTGTTTGCACAATTTCTCTGAACGTTGAAATATAATTTTTCTCGTTCCCATGGGAAATTGTTTTCGCTGTTATTTCAGGCAAATAGTTCTATCTTTAGCTTTCAGGAAATGTAAAAAGGACTGTAAAATACTTAAAATTATTCTGGTACAAGATTTTGTCCACTAAAAACTGAAATTGCTCGATTTTCTACCGGATTTCGTCTTAATTTTTATGTTGAATCTTTTGCAAATTGTTGTATACTGGAACTACACTGATTTATGAAAACATGATAATAACAAATGCACACCAATGTGTCTCATTCATTCTTTGTTATTGCCTCTACATACTTTTCTATCAATAACTAAATTGTCTTCTTGATTAATGGCCCATTCAAACTACAGTAAAAACTGGATCTAGGCCGGGTAAAAAGTGGTTCCAACCAATTTTTTTTTTTCCCATTTACACAGCCACCAATTTGGTTTGGCCTCAATTTCAGAGTCTGAACCAGATTTTTATTTAAGTTGGAGCAGAGACACGTTTACACAGCGCTCTTGACCCATGAAAAAGAATCTGATTAGTTTTTTTATGGTTTTGAGGTCATAGCTGCCTATGGCCCCAAAACCAAAAAAAAGTGGGTCTGGATCCATTTCATAAAAAAAAAAAAAAAAAAATACGGAATGGACCCATTTTTTTTTGTAGTGTAAATTTGCCTTAAATAGGTGGATGTCAGTTGGTTCTAATTTTGTCACATTTACTACCTTATTCTACTCAATCAAGGAGTATTTTTCATTTTTGGTCTAGGGTATTTAAAAACTCAAATTGCAGTTTATGGTTTCATTAGTCAGGCAGAATATGTTGACGGCTCACCTCAGCGGTTGTGATTTTCATCCACTTTTTCAGTTTCTGCTTTTTAGAATCCACCTGTGTCTGTAAATGTGATTGGTGGCATTCAAAAGAGAAAACGTTTGTTTAAAGGTAAGCATGATAGATTCTAGCAGAAGATTAATGATTTTTCAACGTTTTAATTTCAGTCCTGCCAGTTAAACCAGCCATTTATATTGTGATGGGTGCAAACATTGGAACCTCAGTCACCAACACCATTGTTTCTTTGGCTCAAGCTACCGAGCGAAATGAGTTCCGTCGCGCTTTTGCAGGAGCAGTTGTCCACGACATTTTCAACTGGCTTTCAGTGATTGTCTTTCTACCATTGGAGGTTATCAGTGGGTACTTGAGGCGTTTAACTGGCGAGATTATCGAAGTTCTCAATCTGACTGAAAGCAAGAAAACAAACCAAAAGCTGCTTAAGGTTGTGACAGAACCATTCACCAAGCTAGTAATTCAAATAGACAAGGATGTCATCACAGACATTGCTCTTAAGAAAGCAGATTCTGGGAAGGT
>NC_090883.1:25815542-25818042 GCF_036669925.1 Montipora capricornis | reverse complement strand
GGCACGACCTAACTTCGTCTTTAGGGAGTTAAATCACTTAAATCCCTGAAGAAGTCCGGCCGTGCCTGACGAAATATTGGTCATACAAAATATATATATCCTCACAGCCGTACAACCAGCCTTGCATAATTGTTTTGTTTTTAGTCTAACTATTATTTTCTGGTCATGTCTCCCATGATCCGGCACGTGTACTTTATTCAGCTGGCCCTTGCATAAAAAACTGTGTACATTTATTAAGCTTTCTTCTGATGTAAAGTTTGTTACGATTTTATTGAAACTAACGCACGTAAGAACTTTTTCCAGAAGCACTCCCGCCATTTCATGTGTCTACTTTCTGCGGGAATTTTGCTATTGATCCGTTCCGAGTTTTGTCGATCCGATCCAGTCCGGTCCGGTCCAATCTAGGTTTTGACAACGGCACTTGTTTAGTAGTATCAGTTGTGGCAGTCCTCAAAATTTTAATATACTTTTCAGATGAACTATGGAACTACATGACAATTTTCCGTAATTTTCCGTTGCATTTTACAAATGTATAATTTCTGTCGCTATTTCCGCTGTTCTTTGTGGAAGATGCGGTTGGCGCATTTGCACTCTTTTGACTAACAATAATTACCCAGGATGACTTCCCCGGGGCCGGGAATTTGAATAGAAAAACTGATCTGAGTTCAAATCCCCCGCCTATTTACACGACAGCGATAGAGACAGTTACCGAAACCGTGTCGATTTGAAACCGCTGCCAAAAGTGAAACGTTTTCAAAACCATGCGGTTTCATCTGTAGTGTAAAGGTTACTAAACAGCGAGACCTCCTCGATTTGAATACGGTTACTATTTTGGCGCGAAATTTGCTTTGTTCAGTTCAAAACAGTGAATTTAACACGTAGTGCAGCGCTCGCTTATACCATCACAACTTGGATCTTCTGGCGAAAACGGTTCCGTGTAAACACTTCCAAACCGCATCCCTTTTGACACGGTTTCGAAGTCATGAAACCGCGTTCGTGCAAACGCTGCCTGATTCTAAGATGGTCCAGGTCGCTCGTGTCAAGCATTCTTCTCTCTTTGCCGTATGAAGGACTTCATTCAAGGTCGTGTTCCTGACGTCATGGTTCTACTGTTTTTACACCAATCAAATCGAACTTACCATTTTCTCAAAAGTCAGGAGCTTAAGGAATGCAAAAGTTTTGTAATCAGAATGGCGGAAGACCTGAAAGGATTTCAGGGTGCTGGTGAGAAAGTTTGCCAAATCTTTGGTGTGGAGAAACTTTTCCCGGAACGGATTAATGCTCTTAAAGCTTTCATTTCAATAGAAGGTGTTTTTTATATTAAACTTGCCAACGGGGTTCGAAAAGTCGTTGGTGTTTACAGCCAATCCTATAATTATTGTCAAACTATTGAGGACTACCCAAACTAGTTAAAAGCGGTAGCGGCATACATGCTTCATCTTGGTCACGAAACGATTTCTGTCACTGGCTTTTCAATCAATGGTAGCCGAGCACTATGATATGAGGTGAGAAAAACCGTATATTTGAGGGTTTACAGTCATGAATCTCGAACAGAGGGTAACATTAATACTTCCAAGTGTAACGTTTTCTAGCTTTATTAATATTTTTTCCTGCCTAGCGCATCAACCTCGAGCGCACAAAGGACCTGGCAATGGGAGCTTAAGTCGTTTCTTCGGGGTCCTCGATATTTAACAATTATTCCATGAGCGCGCGTTGAATATGAGATGGTAAATAGCCAACGAGGCGCGTAGCGCCAAGTTGGCTATAACCAGTCTCATATCCAACAAGCGCGTATGGAATAATTGTTTTATTAAATCCTTTAAACTCCAAAAGTTCAGAAAGTACGAAATGCGAGCGAAAAAAACGAGCAAATCATCCGAGTGAAATCGAAAAAACTTGATGAGAACCGATGCGATGTCGTGTAACACCTTGTGGTCAGACAGACGCAGGCTCATCACAAAAACATTTCTTACCTTTTCGCGTACTTCTAAACGTCGGAATTTAACCCAGCTGTCCAGCTGCTTTCTTCAGAGAGAAATTTCGCTTTCCGGCGAAAAAACTTTTAGCTTGGCAACACTTAGATCAATCATTTACCATATAAGGTCAAACTAAGGTATATGAGCTGATAACCGAGATTGAGTGAACCAATCAGAGCACGAGAATTGCATTATCCGAGGTTGAGAATTTAATAAAACTGGTTATGTAACAGCGGCATTTTGTAATATCACGCAATGCTACCTCAAAGAACATTGTGTGACATCCCAAATTTTACAGCTGAGGAGGTAGCCCACAGAGCAGGCGTTTTTGTGACGGCAAACGCTTATAATAGTATTGTTTCGAGCACAGCTCATCCATTTTGAAACCAGAGCGGTGTTGGCGCGAGTGACTGACTGGGAAAGAGGGAGAAAAAATTTTCTTCCCGTAGAATATTCTTTGACTCTCCTCAGCTCTCTATCACTTTCATCATCTGAGATGGCGGCATGACCTCTCGACATTCCGA
>NC_090883.1:25800542-25805542 GCF_036669925.1 Montipora capricornis | reverse complement strand
TTCCTCATGTTTCATGATCACATCCTGACCCGTGGAAGCTTTATAAATCGTTTTGTTATCTCGAACGAAGAAACATGTTGGTTGGATTAAAAGGAAAAAAAGAACACAAGTAGACGGTCACATCATGATCAGGAGACGAAGGATCGAAAGTATTTCATCAATTTATTATTGTTTAACCAGGGAACTTTTCATGTGCAGATGACTGTTTTCTTGACCTTAGCTTTCCTATTTTTATTGATTCTCTGAAACAAATCAACCGGAATCAGTTTTTTTTAAGTATTGGCTTTAGGCATCTTTACAGTTAGAAATTTATAATGGGGAAATTGATATCACAAGTATGGGCTTAATTCACATTATTTTTTGTCATACAACAAAGAATGCAGTTTGTTCATCATTTTGTAAACTTTCCCCCGCTTACAAGGGATTGCAGCTTAAATAACTCTCTCTCAATCAGTAAACTCGACTGAGTTTATAACTAAGTGTTTTATCAACCTCTCGAGTTCGTCTTACAACGGGTGTGTAAAACTACTCTAACAAAAAAAGCAAACCTAGACTTATATGTTCATGTGTCGCATAATCTAATGTCTTATTGGTCGTTGAGAATCAATGAAAGTCCATTCAAGGTTACATCAATTAATGGCGCTAATTAAGAAAATGAAGCCTGGCCTAATCGAATTACGGAGTCTCCTACACATGTAATAATCAACAAAGTTATGTAATAATCTCTTCTAAAACTAGAACACAAAACGAACATGTCTTCGTTGAAAGAACTTTGTCTTTTACAATAATCAATTATTGTTATAAGACATTGAGTTCTCGATTTATTGTATCATGTTGTGAACACAATCAATTGTTCGTCACAAGACATTTCCTTTGTTCGTATACCAATCTTTCCATCTAAGGTCCACACCCCTTTTGCAACGCAAAGGACAAAAATACAGTCTTGTCATATAGAAGCAACATTGATTTTAAACATGGTACAAGCGTTGCATTTTTGTTTTAGGATTTATACACCATACTTGTTGCATATAGATATTTTTAAGCAAAGGATGGACACCGGAAGTGAACATTTCGCAAGCCAGGACAGTCGTCTAATCGTCTCTCACAGAGGAAAAAAGTACTTATCACTATATAAATATAAAAACAGCTCACTTCCGTTTGCCGAATCTTCCTTTTATACAATTAAATTTGGTTGTTTAGTTGTTTCTAATCTCTTCTCTTCATTTTAGCATTGTAGGCCAGATTACCACATTTATTTTTCTTTAAGCTACTTTGTTGTCAAAAAAGGCATCCCACGTAAACGCCATTGTTGGGGCGTCTTGTTTCATGTACTTCATCTCACAAAGAAATAACAAAACTCGAGGAATGTGAGCTAGAAAATGATGCTGGAAACCAAAACAGACTGCAACAAGGGCCAAGTCGCACTATAGAGGGCAATTTAAGATTTATTCTAGACCAACAAAATATGAAATCGGCCAGGGACAAAAAATTTGGCAGGATAGCTATGGTCGCACTTGAGAGCAAATCTGTAAACAAAACATCACGCCATGCAGTGAGCGATGGACTGGGAATTCCTCGTTCATTTGTAAACATGAAAGGGCTAGGCAAGCCAAGATAGATATGTCTTGGCGGATATTGTGGAAATTGTTGCATTTCGAAGCGAAAATATTGGTCACCGGGATTCCCGACGTTGCATGATCAGAGTCCCTCTCCCCATTCTCCTCGCGGCTTCGCCGCTCGCTTGTCGGCTCCGCCGCCAAAACTTTATTTCGCGGGCGCTTACAATACCGCCAGCTACGCAGGCTAATGATCAACATGCAACGTGATCAATTTTACCGCGATATCTATTACATATCACCTGTCAAATCATTTCCGAACCGGCGACACACCTTCTTTGCTTTTTGTTTTCCAAGACTGTTATCAGTTTGGCATTCTCGTTCCCAGAGCTGCGATCCTCTTGGCCATGCAGAGCTAGTCGACGGCATCTGTGAAGTTTGTCCGTGCACCACCAAACCGGTCGACTTGGCTTTTCATTGTGATGACAGATTTTTGACATAAGTGAACACTTTTGTCCTCAAGTGTGACTTGGCCCAAATGACGTCAATTATTTATAACCCACTTAGCAAACAATATTAAATGTCCATTAGCCGGTGTGACGTGTTTCTTGTTGTCGGAAATTTGTCTGTTGTGAGGGTGCACGTACTTTTGAGGACAGTATTACGTGGAATGACATGCATACCACGTTATATAACCAGTTGAGTTCTTTTTGATCATAGTCACAAATGTGCATACCCCAGGGATAGGAGATTACCCTCTTGATAAGGTTCCCGTATGATACAACAGGGGCACCCAACGTCAATTTTCGCAAAATATCTGTTCGGAGGACGGTTTGAGGTCTAGAATTTTCCTAGAATTTTCGGAACATTTGTTGCAAAATTTCTTGCTTGCCTGCCTGTCCTAGGATTTTCGAAGTTCTAAAAAATGGTATAATTGCTCATTTTTAGCGGATTTTTACCCCAAAAAGGTCACCTAGAATTTTCGGAAGCCTTTTTCCTGGCTGAAATTTTCGAAAAGGTGAGTTTTGATCCGTAAAGTTTTCGGATCACTAGACTTTCAGTTAGGAAATCCGAACAGATGAAAAAATTCTAGGGGATAAAAACATGCCTATATCTACCGTTTAAATACTAAAATACGTTTAACGATGCTATGTCTAAGTGGTTTTGAATAATATTCTCGTTGGGTGCCCCTGATACAACCGGAGCGATCGCGCCCCGAACTCGGCCTAACGACCAGCCTCCATCTAGCCAGCGAGCA
Source organism: Montipora capricornis (assembly GCF_036669925.1). NCBI lineage: Eukaryota > Metazoa > Cnidaria > Anthozoa > Scleractinia > Acroporidae > Montipora > Montipora capricornis. The sequence continues at coordinate 25,802,728 of NC_090883.1, read as the reverse complement.
GGCTCTCCGAGAGGCTAGCCTTCATCGGGTTTAAATACACTTCTGAATAAACCTGACGAAGGCTGGTATTGGCCAGCCGAAATATCAATCGTCCGAACTATAAATGTTCTAAGTATTTTCGCTAAAAACGGACATTCAAATCTCGTACTCGTCATCCGAAGGTCCCTCTTAAAACATTTACGGGTTCCTCATTTCGGGTTAAGCCAGACGATAAAATGTAAACAAATGCAGTAACCACCCGCATGTAAGAACCTAGATTCTTTCCAAGCTAGGGCTAAAAAAGTGAATTTTCAGAAGCCTGGCCTCTATTGTTTGAATGCAAGTAGACCTTCAGGCTTCGCAGGCCTATTGATTTCATTTTAGATGTTAAAAGGTCTAGATAGCAGCAACAATATAGATATTCGTATAAACATAACAACTTTCTTTAATTTTCCAGCCACTAAGTACCAAGTGAAGCTTAAGGAATCCATGTATATAAAATGGGAGAAGCCCGATCTCAACCAGCAGGTGAAACACATTAACCTGACTCTCTCCCTGTAAGGAACTAAGCGTCACTTATTTAAATTTTTGAAATTAATACGCAATATTGACAACGCAATGTAACGAAGTTTGTAAGATCGCGCGCGCTTTAAATTCAACGGCGATTTCAAAATATGTAACACTGAAGATGACGGATGTACCGTCGAAACATGTCTGGAAAATTAAAGAAAGTTGTTATGTTTATACGAATATTTTAGATGTTACAGTTTTATATCAACATTTCATGTCTAGAACATTGAGGACATACATGTAAAGAGCAAAATATGCTGTAGTTTTGCTTTATGGTCATTATTTCAAGTACCTAGAAAAATTACATGCCCTTAGCCTTACAGCCAATTGTCATAGCCTAAAACTACTGTAAATACCATTTTACAAATCAAAGTCGTTGTTCCAGTCGCATGAAATTTCAAGGGTGCTCTAAGATGAAATTTTTAGTCTAACAGGTTCTTAAATTAAATATACTAAAATTGCAGTCAGGAATTTGCATAATGACTATAAGAAATGTTGGATACTGACTTATTTGAACGTCAAACGACCGAAAACCGTCGGTCATCCTCGCTTTGAATTCGACAAAAAAGCCGAGGATGACCGAAGGTTTTCGATCGAAACGTCTTTATCAACTTTTCAGTGAACGTCGTTTCACGTTCAAATAAGTCAGTGTCCAATATTTCTTATAGTCATTAGGTTCTTAACTTCTAGGTTCTTATATGCGGGTGTTCACTGTGTATAATGAATAGCGCTATGGTGTATAGTGATGTTGACTCAAGCCTTGCAAATAAACTTTCAGCGTTACGACTAAAGTTAACTTCGATGGAATCACGAAAAGTCAAAGATCGGAAGACAGCTGAAGGGAGATTATTTTTGGGGGTACTATTTTCACTAACGAACAAAACAAGCCTCGACTATGAATTTGAAAAATCTGGTTTGCTTTGATCCCCAAAGGGTGTACGGCTTCATCCCCATTCGCTATTTCTGTTGTTCAAGTTTATAATTCTCCACAATAAAGGTTGGTTTAGAGGGAAATACAGTTACATTAGGAGAACATGATTGAGTGGGAATTTTTGGTTCCTATGTTTAAAGCTAAGTGATCTTTAATTTTATAAGGGAATTGAAAATTGCATTTTTTCTGCATATTTTCCAGTTTGCAAACGCAGGAAAACACTCAAGAGGCAAGCAATCTGAATTTCCGGCTTCAACCCGTTTCGCCCCAAAACAATATTGCTAAACAATTTTCAAGGACCTTGTCTTCTCAACTGAATGCACCATTGCACATATCATTCGTAAATATATTATCCCGTTTTTTTTTTAAATCAAATGAAGCTCATTGCCGTATTAGCATTAGTTGCGCTAGTGACAATTACCTTGGTTAAAGTTAAAGAAATACATTCATCGTGGGGGTCACTTAACTTTTAAATCTCAGAGACGCTTGCTTTCAAAGCGGTTCAAACGGACTAAAGTTAACTCCATCTTTCCTGCTATTTTCCGTTGCCATATAGCAATTGTAAATAATGATCTTCGTCGTGTTGCTGCAAATTCTGAATTGTTTTCACAACTCAAGGAGTTCTGAGGTTCAAAACTGAAAGAAAAATGTACTTTGACCTGTACTAAATGTGTCATCAAAGCGTGGCGAACAAAACAAGACAGGA
>NC_090883.1:25793042-25795542 GCF_036669925.1 Montipora capricornis | reverse complement strand
GACTCTTCAGCAAAACGATTTAACAGGGGCAGCCAACGATAATATTCGGTGAAATATGTGCTCGGGAGAGTCAAACTGTTCTATAGATATCCGAACAGATGAAATTCTTCTAGTTGCTAAAAACATCTCTCTTAGACAGTCTTTATGCATTACAAGGGTGCCCTTGATTTAACACAAAAGCGGCCACGGATAGTTGAACACGCTGTAAACGCTTCACTACATAAACTGGAAGAGGGTAGGACACCACATCGTTGTAGTCAATTCTTGATAAAACAAGACTTTCAGCTAGAAGCTCTTTAACGTGAAAAGGTGAAGGTTCTATATTTCTATGACACTAACAAGACAAAGCAGTTTCTGGCGCGAATTGACTTGAACATCTTTTTCAACGACGAAGGAAAGTTTTGAGTGACATGCATGAATTGGTGACTAAACGCTGGTTTGTGGTGGTTCTGAAACAAGGTTTGTTCACTGTTTCCCGCTGCTGAAAAGGGAAGCCTAAGAATAAAACATTGAAATTTAAAACTAACGTAAATCGCCTTAACCACGCTCTTTTGCCAGCTAAATTTCGAGTCTTTGACTACCTTTCATAGAAAGTACGCTACCTACATTACACTTGTGAAGTATATTTACTATTACTCCATCTTCCGGAATGCAGATCAAAAAAGCTTGTTCTTACCCATCACGTGCACCGGGCTCGCACCATATAATTGACCAATCACAACTCGCATCAGCCGGACATACGAGACAGACATGAGGGGCTGTTTGTCAGGCAGGAGACTAGCTGGTCCGAGGTGGCTTGAGAGTGTTGTATGCTCTGAGACCTGGTGTTTGGTGTCGATTCTCAGGTGGTCAGGTACCTGTCCAGTCGAAAGATGGGTCCGGGACTGGAGTGACTGATTAGTGTTCAATCGCAACGGGCGGCAGTGTTGACAAATTTAGGATCAATCACTCGCGAACAATGAGGTAGGTCGCGAATTTCGGGCGGGGGGGGAATGACAACCGCTTTTCGGGGCAAAAAGAACTTTTGGTAAGGTTCAGGGTTTTCTTTCGCATTAATTCCTGCGTTAAAAAGATCTGTTTTCAAGCATGAAAGAAATGGTTTGATAGTCCTCCGAGTTTTGCGTCCCAAATTTGGTCAAGACGCCATTGCCTATAGAGGGGCGCCTGTCCTCTTGGAACACCATTTGCTCGTTCAAAATTGTTTCTGTTTTAGATTGCACGGAAACAGTGAAATCCTTTTTGAAAAATGGTACGCTAAATGTTATGCTTGTTAACGATTTTATTTCAACGTTTAAGCCCCAGCAAATCATCAAACATTTCATATATTTGTGAGGAGGGGAGGCGGGGTAACTGGACTTTTTAATTTTTTAAATGCCTATTGGTATTATGAGTGATTTTATTATATATTCTCTTGAATTGTAGTTTTATGCATTTTTTTATCATTTTCAGTCTATCTAATTTGTAATTTTGTACACTACCCCTACAATCTTTTATCTTTGAATTTAATATCTTGTATAAATTACAGGTTGTGTTGTATTGTATTACTGTATTGTGTGTTAAAGTTGTTTGTTTTTTCCTCTTTGTAGCCGCAAACACAGTGAAGGTCGAAGTTTGGAGTAGAGGGAGGTGGGGAGGCGGGAACTTTAAACGAAGAGGACCCAGAAATCGCGGAAGAATTTGATCCGTGGGCTTTGCCTGAACTGCAGGATCTTGGGCCAAAGTGGTCAGGTAAGATTGCATCACATTTTACGATGAGCTGTGTTTTTCGGTGAGTTTCCTGCGTTAACATTTGAATGAAACCACTACTTTAGCTAACCGTCGTTCCAACAGAACTCTGATGGGCCGTTGGAATAATAGGTAAGACAGGCGTAGCTCTTGGTGAACCTCAAGATAGGTCTTCTCCGTGTTTTGCTGTTACCTGTTCAGGGCGATTGATTCGTTTGGATGTCCTAAGCAGTGCCTTGCCGATTGCTGGGGACGGAAAAGCCTGCTGGTGAAGTGGTTTTCCTCCAATAAAATTCTTGGCAACCCTATCGCAGGGCTCATGATAGGTATTCTGGCTAACACGTACTTGTACAGAGCTCCTCAACTACAACTTCGCTGCGTTGTGAGCATGTTGTGCTGCTGTGAGGACAGGTAGATAATTTACTATGTCTTGTGAGTTGTGATACGATTCTACTGACGCTACGGTGCAAAGAAAACGTGCACAATTTTTTTGCATATTTAATGAGCAAAAACAATAGCTTTGCACGCTCCTGCAACGTGCATTTTTAGTTTTTGTACATTTCTTTCACGTTTTCGGCAAATCTACCACGTGAAATGACCGATTCTCAATTATTACGGAGAACGTGAACAAAAGGCAGCGAATTTGAATTTTCTGTCGTAGATTCAATACCGCACCTCCTACTGCAGTTCGTGGAAGGTTACACTATTTTTTTATAAGATAGACAAGCCGCCATAACGACGAAAACGATTAATGAACCTGAACTTGCAATTTTAA
>NC_090883.1:25784196-25787326 GCF_036669925.1 Montipora capricornis | reverse complement strand
ACTTCGCAATCTCCTGGAAAATTCTAGCCAAGGCCAAATCTTATAGCAACCTTACTAAACGATGTAATCTATGGTACCGAGAAAGTCTATATTGTATATAAACCGGACATGGCGACGCTCAACACGTAATGAACTCGTATCGACTTGCAAGGCACAGCGAAATTTTATCCTTAGGTTCAATCGCATCCTCAACAACCAATCATAAATTTACAAATGCTTTTTTACTTTTTTTCAAGTTTGAATCTTGTAACGATCACGCTACTGATGTATATAAACCCAGCGATGCTACAGTGTAATTGGAATTTAAACTGATGAGTGGCCCACTCCTTGTTGGTCTACGAAACAGACCTGTATTAAAGTCCATATGAAACTATATTGAGTATAAAAACATTGTTATATATATATATATATATATTATATATATATATAGTATCATCTACGGGCTTTATAATCGACCGACTCACTTCGCAACGTAGGGGTTCTCAGCTATGAAATTTCGCACCTTTTGGTTTTCTTGCATTAATTAAAGCATGTTAAAAGCCAGCTTTTCAAAACACGCGGATTGCGGTTTGACAACTGGCTTTTCGGGACCGAAAAGTTCTCGGGACTTTCTAGAAAAAGGCCCCAGGCCTTTCTCGCTACCACTTAAGTAGCGCTCATACTGCAAGGATCATAAACTGAAAGTTCGGAACTGAAATATTCGTGGGTAATGTGACCAAAGACAATTCTATGGGAGTTAGATCTATATATATGATGTTAATACCTGAATATCATTATAGAACTGCAGATTAAATAATCTGTATGATCCTTGCGGTTTTTAGCTTTACCTAAGCAGTAGCGAGAAAGGCCCGAAAATTTCAGGCCAGAACGGGGATTCAAACCCTGACCTCTGCGATGCTGGTGCTGTGATTTACCAGTTGAGGTATCAGGCCGACAGGGAGCTGGTCTATGGCCGGGAGCTGAAAGTTCCTAGTTATGGTCTCTTAAATGAAAGTGCTACAGTTTCATCGGGTAGTGAGGATCGCATAGCCATATTATTGATAGTGTACCAAAGATCGGGCCACAATCCCTAAGAATAGTACACGAGGTGCGAAGCCAAGAATATTACTTACCCAAGGTGGCCATCATTGAACATAACATAAATGCAAAGCCGCCGCTTGAATACTTTATCTCAGTGGTAATTTCAGTGTGGCAACGCCGACAAGTCATTTCTCTTGGTTCCTTCCATAAGACTTGTCGCTCCTCATCAAAATTAACTCGGTAACGTTAACACTGGTGTCCCATTGGCTCCAACTCCGGCAGTATTAGCCTGATTTTGTTGAGCAATCACAGCAAGTTGGCTTAACATAACCTCCAGGAAGCTGCGAGTAGGGTAAGAGGGAATGTATTAGTCATGGCCATTGACCAGCAGTTGTGGACAAAACAATTGGTTTGGTGACGAGGGGTTCTCTCACTAGCGGGCGCAAAAATCAAGATTTGAGAGAAAAAAACAAACAAAAACAAACCAAAAGCCTGTCTGATTATGGTGTGGCATCGGTCAGAAAAGTGTTTGGATGTTGGGTAAAAATGACGCAATATAAGGCTGGCGTGAAGGCTGGAGAATACCTTGAGTTCGAGTCATTTACATTACATCTATGTAGGTTCCGGTTGCTTCGAATTTTCGTTTACCAATTTGATGCCACTGTATATTTTAAGGATGCTTTCATTAGCGACGTAAGTACAATCTCATAAAGACCATCATGCAACGTGAAAACGAATCACTAAGCGTGGGACAAAGAATTTACTAGTTCCATGCTCTTTCTTGTCGTTCCCCTGTTAAAACCAACCTCGTTCCCAGGACCTTTCCATTGACTTGTGGCCAAGGGAGAGGTCCTGGGAACGAGGTTGTGTAAAAACCAGCGCTGTGAGCACGATATGTAAAGGGTGTTTTCATTCCAGGTGTCAGTTTTTTATCAGTCTGTTATGCGCTATAACAACGAAAACAATTTGTTTGCGTCGCTCGCGACAAACCAGGCCTTATACTAAAGCAAATGAAAAATGTAATTAGTAGTAATAGTTTTCATTACATCTGCCCCCGCCTAAGATAATACGGATGGCAGTTAAGGTGTTGTCTAATTAATATGTGAATAACTGTTGTAAAAATGATCGAAGATTGTTTGAAAATGTTGATACTGAGACTGCTTTTGCTCTAGCAGTTTGTGGCCGAGTCTGTCGCCCTTATTTCTGATTTCATTTGTATCTGACAACGTCGCTGAAAAATCGATTTCTGACCCAGGCAATATGGTTTTCTTTTCAGATACTTTTCAACTTTAAGCTAAGTCGAAGTCGCTAACAGCCATAAAACACTTCTTTGGACGCGATGGAAGAGAATAAAGTGAGAGATGTAACATTGGTGAGCGATCGGATAACAAAGAAGGTCTTTATTAAAGACGGCCGGAGCCGACGACGATTGTTCTTTAGTAGGGTATGACAGACAAATCCGACAATAGGGAAGGGCATTTGACCACAATTTTGGCCCGAGGGGCGCGAATTTGAACGATCCAATCTTCAAAAGTTCAAATGTCCGGGAGTAAAGGGAGTAAAGATTTTCAGTCAAACGGAAAATGTTGTGAAAGAGATTACTGTGCATGTCATTTCAGTTTTAGTTGTAGATTAAAATTGTTGGTTCAGTTTTAGTTGTTGATTAAAATTGTTGTTTAGTGTTTGCAAGGCTTATTTGTTTACTGTATGCTGTTAGCTCAGGTCTTTGATCTGTTTGATCACTGCAATAAGAAAACCATCGTTCTGTTATACTGAATATGCCCTGAAGTATTTGGGTTAACTTACATTTCTTTGCCTTTACTTCATGGTTTCATTTAAAATACAAACATTACAACCAAAATTATAACATCGTATTAAGAACATTCCTCAGGCTGAGACTGAGTCGATTGAGAACGTTTTTATTTTGGTGTTTGTATTCTTATTGCATGACACACATAGGCCTTTACACAAATATCCGAATGTTTTTTGAGACATTTAGAAGTTTCCGAGATATTTTGAAAAATTTAAGATATTTAGAGAAATTTTTCTATTTTCTTGACAGCTAGAAAAATCCAGTTCAGTGGATCCAGAAGAGGTAGAGCGGATATTT
>NC_090883.1:25766696-25779196 GCF_036669925.1 Montipora capricornis | reverse complement strand
TAACAAAACTCGAGGAATGTGAGCTAGAAAATGATGCTGGAAACCAAAACAGACTGCAACAAGGGCCAAGTCGCACTATAGAGGGCAATTTAAGATTTATTCTAGACCAACAAAATATGAAATCGGCCAGGGACAAAAAATTTGGCAGGATAGCTATGGTCGCACTTGAGAGCAAATCTGTAAACAAAACATCACGCCATGCAGTGAGCGATGGGCTGGGAATTCCTCGTTCATTTGTAAACATGAAAGGGCTAGGCAAGCCAGGATAGATATGTCTTGGCGGATATTGTGGAAATTGTTGCATTTCGAAGCGAAAATATTGGTCACCGGGATTCCCGACGTTGCATGATCAGAGTCCCTCTCCCCATTCTCCTCGCGGCTTCGCCGCTCGCTTGTCGGCTCCGCCGCCAAAACTTTATTTCGCGGGCGCTTACAATACCGCCAGCTACGCAGGCTAATGATCAACATGCAACGTGATCAATTTTACCGCGATATCTATTACATATCACCTGTCAAATCATTTCCGAACCGGCGACACACCTTCTTTGCTTTTTGTTTTCCAAGACTGTTATCAGTTTGGCATTCTCGTTCCCAGAGCTGCGATCCTCTTGGCCATGCAGAGCTAGTCGACGGCATCTGTGAAGTTTGTCCGTGCACCACCAAACCGGTCGACTTGGCTTTTCATTGTGATGACAGATTTTTGACATAAGTGAACACTTTTGTCCTCAAGTGTGACTTGGCCCAAATGACGTCAATTATTTATAACCCACTTAGCAAACAATATTGAATGTCCATTAGCCGGTGTGATGTGTTTCTTGTCGTCGGAAATTTGTCTGTTGTGAGGGTGCACGTACTTTTGAGGACAGTATTACGTGGGATGCCATGCATACCACGTTATATAACCAGTTGAGTTCTTTTTGATCATAGTCACAAATGTGCATACCCCAGGGATAGGAGATTACCCTCTTGATAAGGTTCCCGTATGATACAACAGGGGCACCCAACGTCAATTTTCGCAAAATATCTGTTCGGAGGACGGTTTGAGGTCTAGAATTTTCCTAGAATTTTCGGAACATTTGTTGCAAAATTTCTTGCTTGCCTGCCTGTCCTAGGATTTTCGAAGTTCTAAAAAATGGTATAATTGCTCATTTTTAGCGGATTTTTACCCCAAAAAGGTCACCTAGAATTTTCGGAAGCCTTTTTCCTGGCTGAAATTTTCGAAAAGGTGAGTTTTGATCCGTAAAGTTTTCGGATCACTAGACTTTCAGTTAGGAAATCCGAACAGATGAAAAAATTCTAGGGGATAAAAACATGCCTATATCTACCGTTTAAATACTAAAATACGTTTAACGATGCTATGTCTAAGTGGTTTTGAATAATATTCTCGTTGGGTGCCCCTGATACAACCGGAGCCATCGCGCCCCGAACTCGGCCTAACGACCAGCCTCCATCTAGCCAGCGAGCAGGCTCTCCGAGAGGCTAGCCTTCATCGGGTTTAAATACACTTCTGAATAAACCTGACGAAGGCTGGTATTGGCCAGCCGAAATATCAATCGTCCGAACTATAAATGTTCTAAGTATTTTCGCTAAAAACGGACATTCAAATCTCGTACTCGTCATCCGAAGGTCCCTCTTAAAACATTTACGGGTTCCTCATTTCGGGTTAAGCCAGACGATAAAATGTAAACAAATGCAGTAACCACCCGCATGTAAGAACCTAGATTCTTTCCAAGCTAGGGCTAAAAAAGTGAATTTTCAGAAGCCTGGCCTCTATTGTTTGAATGCAAGTAGACCTTCAGGCTTCGCAGGCCTATTGATTTCATTTTAGATGTTAAAAGGTCTAGATAGCAGCAACAATATAGATATTCGTATAAACATAACAACTTTCTTTAATTTTCCAGCCACTAAGTACCAAGTGAAGCTTAAGGAATCCATGTATATAAAATGGGAGAAGCCCGATCTCAACCAGCAGGTGAAACACATTAACCTGACTCTCTCCCTGTAAGGAACTAAGCGTCACTCATTTAAATTTTTGAAATTAATACGCAATATTGACAACGCAATGTAACGAAGTTTGTAAGATCGCGCGCGCTTTAAATTCAACGGCGATTTCAAAATATGTAACACTGAAGATGACGGATGTACCGTCGAAACATGTCTGGAAAATTAAAGAAAGTTGTTATGTTTATACGAATATTTTAGATGTTACAGTTTTATATCAACATTTCATGTCTAGAACATTGAGGACATACATGTAAAGAGCAAAATATGCTGTAGTTTTGCTTTATGGTCATTATTTCAAGTACCTAGAAAAATTACATGCCCTTAGCCTTACAGCCAATTGTCATAGCCTAAAACTACTGTAAATACCATTTCACAAATCAAAGTCGTTGTTCCAGTCGCATGAAATTTCAAGGGGGCTCTAAAATGAAATTTTTAGTCTAACAGGTTCTTAAATTAAATATACTGAAATTGCAGTCAGGAATTTGCATAATGACTATAAGAAATGTTGGATACTGACTTATTTGAACGTCAAACGACCGAAAACCGTCGGTCATCCTCGCTTTGAATTTGACAAAAAAGCCGAGGATGACCGAAGGTTTTCGATCGAAACGTCTTTATCAACTTTTCAGTGAACGTCGTTTCACGTTCAAATAAGTCAGTGTCCAATATTTCTTATAGTCATTAGGTTCTTAACTTCTAGGTTCTTATATGCGGGTGTTCACTGTGTATAATTAATAGCGCTATGGTGTATAGTGATGTTGCCGCAAGCCTTGCAATTAAACTTTCAGCGTTACGACTAAAGTTAACTTCGATGGAATCACGAAAAGTCAAAGATCGGAAGACAGCTGAAGGGAGATTATTTTTGGGGGTACTATTTTCACTAACGAGCAAAACAAGCCTCGACTATGAATTTGAAAAATCTGGTTTGCTTTGATCCCCAAAGGGTGTACGGCTTCATCCCCATTCGCTATTTCTGTTGTTCAAGTTTATAATTCTCCACAATAAAGGTTGGTTTAGAGGGAAATACAGTTACATTAGGAGAACATGATTGAGTGGGAATTTTTGGTTCCTATGTTTAAAGCTAAGTGATCTTTAATTTTATAAGGGAATTGAAAATTGCATTTTTTCTGCATATTTTCCAGTTTGCAAACGCAGGAAAACACTCAAGAGGCAAGCAATCTGAATTTCCGGCTTCAACCCGTTTCGCCCCAAAACAATATTGCTAAACAATTTTCAAGGACCTTGTCTTCTCAACTGAATGCACCATTGCACATATCATTCGTAAATATATTATCCCGTTTTTTTTTTAAATCAAATGAAGCTCATTGCCGTATTATCATTAGTTGCGCTAGTGACAATTACCTTGGTTAAAGTTAAAGAAATACATTTATCGTGGGGGTCACTTAACTTTTAAATCTCAGAGACGCTTGCTTTCAAAGCGGTTCAAACGGACTAAAGTTAACTTCATCTTTCCTGCTATTTTCCGTTGCCATATAGCAATTGTAAATAATGATCTTCGTCGTGTTGCTGCAAATTCTGAATTGTTTTCACAACTCAAGGAGTTCTGAGGTTCAAAACTGAAAGAAAAATGTACTTTGACCTGTACTAAATGTGTCATCAAAGCGTGGCGAACAAAACAAGACAGGAACTTCTGCTATTTGTACGCACAGAATTTGCAGTACACGCAGGGACTTTTCGATTCAGTTTCGTAACATATTTATTGTCAAATTAACAATACTTTCAAGTGTTTCAAAATCCACTTCTTTGTTGTATTACAGATCTTTGAAGTAAACAACCCATACCAAAAGATTCAAGTTTCGAAATGATGTATTACGACCTAATTAAAAAGCTTGAGAAAGTACCAAACTATGGAAAGCACGGATACATGTTTCAATAAAAAACAGAAAGAAGAAAAAATGAACCCCATGGAACTCGAAAAGTCGGCAATCAGGGTTGTTTTGGCGCCCTGGAGGTAAAGATTGCGCGGGATTTATGATGGAACTGGTGATAATTCGCAGCTCACTGACAAATCGCGATCTGTACACATTTGCAAGTTTAAGGTAAATCAGATTGCGTAAAAAAGCGCTGTTCAAACTTAGGTAGTGACTTGATTCAGCGTGTTTAATATGCAATAATTTTGTGGTCCAAGAGTTTGAATTTGGAACAGATAAGTGCATGATCAACACAAACGATTTCAACTGAAGCGACTGATCCCTACCAAGTCAAAACTCAAAACGTTCCTGATGTCATGAAAGGACCTGCGAATACTTGTAAAAAGAGCAGAAGGCAATTCTCGGGCTGACGACGGAGAACAGCATTCTAGCGCGAGATCTTCTGATTTTGGGTGACCATGTGGCGCGGAGATTCCATCGACCAGTAGATCGTGATATCATTAAAAGAACATGCAAGAAGTGAGGAAAACAAGTGAAAATAATGAAAAAATTTCTTTGCACCAGCCTAACGCACTCAAACTAGGAAATATACGTGGAAATATGGGGTGTGATCGCATGAAGTAACTGGATGACGTCATTATAAGTCATTATAAACACACAGATGAGACTGAGCTAATTCTTGCCGCCAAAATGTTGAACAAAATTGCAAACACACATTGTCATGTCACTAGAGTTTACTACTGACAAGTTTCAATCAAACGCAGAGCCCAACAATGGTTTTGCAGCAGTAGAAAGCACTCGATTTCGACTCAGGTTAATACGTTCAACAACCAATCATCGCTTTCTTAACGCAAACTGATTTGGTACAGAATCGCAAAGTAGCGAGGTAGGAACAAATGCCTACGGGTGAAGTTTCTTCTTTTTGAGGGTCTTACACTTGCGTGACCAGATAGAATTGAAGCTGGTGCTAAAAGCCTAACGAACTTTTTAAAGATTATTATTATTATTATTATTATTATTATTATTATTATTGTTATTATTATTATTATTATTATTATTATCTATCAACAAATTGAATGTCTCAAGAACTTACCATTTCGCGCTGTTGATAGCAGAGATCCTGAGAGGGAAATTCGTTGCGATTTAACCTGTAACATAAATTGTTAACTGCCTGAGATCTGTTGTTTAAAAACCTTCAAAATATAGCCGCGTCAAATGCAAAGGACATTTAAGTTTAGCATTATATTCGAATTCGATTCGAATTCACTACTTGCACAAATCCCATAACACACCTCTTTTACCCCCAGAAAATCTGCATAGGCATTGTTTTCGACTTCTCTTGGGACATTTTCATGTCCAAAGAGAAATTGCAAAAAATGGTTATGCAAAAGTCTTGGCGGGTAATAGAGGTGTATTATGGGATTGTGCAAGTAATGAATAAAGGAAAAAATATCTGCTTTTTCTCAATTGACCAGTCACGGTGCAATACCATACCCGCGCAAAAAACTCAATTAATCGTGGGTGAAAATTTAACACTTATCAGTCTATTGAATGGACAATGTGTTAGAAAAGATTCAATTACTGCTTAAAGAAAATGCTTTTAGTCGTTACCAGATAAATCCCAATTTTTACGCCTGCTAAAAATATCAAAAGCTACTCTTGGCGTTTTATCAAATGCGACCGGCGTCAGTTTTATTAGGGAAGAAACTCGTGAATATTTTATAACTGCTGCTGGTATCAACAGAAAAAAAAGGCGATTGCAAGCGATCAATGGATCATAGAGCGAATAATAATAACAATAATAATAATAATAATAATAATAATAGCAGAATACCACCAGAGCTTGAAGAATGATCTCAATGAACATTTAACTGGAAAGAACGAAGAAGAGACGCAATATCTAATAATGAAGAGCCAGAAATGGATCATATCACAAAACGTTGAAATAGTTAAGAACTTTTATACCTATAAGAGATAGGAAGAACGGAGCAGAGCGTTGAAAGGAATAGTATAACTGAACATTCATATTTATAAATTATATAGCATAGCCTAGGACTAGTCTCGCTATGCTATTGATCATGTAAAACCGCGATATCAATAGGTGTCCATAATAATAATAATATGGACCACAAACAGAAGATTGTCACCGTCATAAAGATGAGTTGTACATGGGTGGACAACAGCAGAGCTGCAAAAGACCAGGATAAGACAGAGAAGTATGCCCCCTTGCGGCTGGAACTAAAACAACAGTTCAAAGGATACAGCATAGACCAGCACAACATCATTCTAGATGTACTGGGAGGATACTCCAAATGACTTGAGAGAACTGTTAGGGTTTTAGTGGGAAGGAAGAGTAAAGAAGTCTTGATAAAGATGCAGACGTCCGTGTTAGCTTCAAGAAGTTACACATTGCCCGCCACTTCAAAATAATTACATAAGATGAGACACTAGTAGAGCATTTTCTAAGTATTTTAATGTGACATCTCAGACAAGTATTTGTAAAGTTTTTTTTTTTCAAGCTCTACTTAGAAGAAATTTTAATGTACTAGTTTCTACAATTAGTTTTTTATTTTAATGTTCTTATTTCCCGTTGGCCTTTAGGTTACGCAACAGCGCCCTACTGTGCCTTAGCTATCGTTTAGCATACACAAGTTTACACTGCTTTATCATAATAATAAGAATAATAATAACAATAATAATAATAATAAGAAGAAGAAGAAGAAGAAGAAGAAGAAGAAGAAGAAGAAGAAGAAGAAGAAGAAGAAGAAGAAGAAGAAGAAGAAGGAGAAGGAGAAGAAGAAGAAGAAGAAGAAAAAGAAGAAAAAGAAGAAGAAGAAGAAGAAGAATGATTTATTGACATTCCACGAGGTGGCTCTTCTATGCCAAATAATGACAATAGATGCTAAGTAAGTACAACATGTTTCAAAAATGAAAAATTAAAAAAGTCAAGTCAAGTCAAGGAGTCAATTTTTATTTAACTCACTCAGAATATTATGCACAAAAAAGTTAGGATAATTTACACAGTAGTGTTAAAACAAAATCGTAGATACATACTGCAGAATAGAAAAGAATTACAATAATTTACAATGCCTATGTAAGAGTATTAAGGAGAAGAAAGAACAAAGGTTACTAAATCTTTGTTATGTGTGTAGCGTTTGGGGCACCTAGTTGGTAAACTAATCGAGTAGGAGCCTCAAATTAAATACAAATAATAATAACAAATTTTATTTAAAGAGTATTACTTCTTATATCAACTAGTAACTTTAAGTTTAAAAGAGTTATGTTAAACATATTACGTACAATACGCAAGAATCAATAACACTATTATAATCGTCAATCATAGAGTTCTTTATATTTTGACCAAAAGTAGAAAAGGGAGTAATTTGCTTAACATGACTTGGCAATGAATTTCAGAGTTTATTTCGACGCTAATAAAGGGAACGAATACCAAACTGGGTTTACAAAAAGTTCTCGATTAAGGCCATGTTTACAAGCAGATAGGGTAACCCTAGTGCTAGGGTTACCCTAGCAAGAGGGTTACCCTAGCACTCACACATTTCTTCTTTTATTCATCGACGTGTTTACAAGGCAGCTAGGGTTACCCTGGCGCTAGGGTACCCCTATTTGAGTGCTACGGTCACCCTAGCGCTAGGGTAACCCTAGCTGCCTTGTAAACACGTCGATGAAAAAAAGTGCTAGGGTAACCCTCTTGCTGGTAAACTCGAGCTATGTTTTACCCTCCTGCTAGTGTAACTCTAGCAGTAGGGCATCCCTACCTGCTTGTAAACAGGGCCTATGACGTGATTGACGAGTATAATACGAATGGACGGAAGATATTAACTTAAGAATATCAGTAAAAACAAAAGTAAGAATTTTAAGGTGAATGATATCACAAAAGTTTTAAAGATTGAGAAATTTGAGGGGTCTTTAAGGAAAGGTTCTGAATCCAAAGCAAGTTTAGAAAATGTCATGATAAGTATTCGCTTTTGTAAGGTGGTCAGAGGCTTTAAGTAGGTGGAGTATGTCAGACCCTACACATGAATACCATAAGTGAGAAAGGGCTAGAATAGTGAATAGTAAAGCATATTAAGTACATCGTTATTTATATAGTACCTCAATTTTGAGAAAATTTCTACAGTTCTTTGATAGTTTGAGGCAAAGCTCGTCAATATAGTTCTTCCAGGTTAAGTTTGAGCTTAGGTAACACCAAGTTATTTAACTGCGTTAACTTGTTTGATGTTTACAACATCAATTTTTTAATTAAATGCCTCGTAAGGTTTCATTTTCTTACAATGAAAAAGAAGAAAATTAGTTTTTACTATAACTATAACTAGTAACCATATATTAGGGAAAAGATTCTTTTTTCCAATAATAGTCATACCAATAGCTCTAGTGAACAAAAATACTTTTTACACTTATTTGTAAAGTCTCGACGATCAGTAGTATTCCTGCATGTTTGCTGGAAGCTTGTTAAATAACCGTTAGCAGCACAGTCTTTTAGCGTACCAAAAACTTCAGGTACTCTAAGCTTTGCTCACTGGAAGATCTGAGTGTTTTAACAGGTGCGTATTCTTCAAGCTTCAGATATGATATGATGGCCAGTGTGAGTGATTTACTGTATGATGCCTTGCCGATTAGTTTTTACAGATTTAAGTCTCTACAGTAGGTAACAGGTTGTCAATCAAGATCTAAGACCTCCGACTCTTCAGCAAAACGATTTAACAGGGGCAGCCAACGATAATATTCGGTGAAATATGTGCTCGGGAGAGTCAAACTGTTCTATAGATATCCGAACAGATGAAATTCTTCTAGTTGCTAAAAACATCTCTCTTAGACAGTCTTTATGCATTACAAGGGTGCCCTTGATTTAACACAAAAGCGGCCACGGATAGTTGAACTCGCTGTAAACGCTTCACTAGGTAAACTGGAAGAGGGTAGGACACCACATCGTTGTAGTCAATTCTTGATAAAACAAGACTTTCAGCTAGAGGCTCTTTAACGTGAAAAGGTGAAGGTTCTGTATTTCTGTGCCACTAACAAGACAAAGCAGTTTCTGGCGCGAATGGACTTGAACATCTTTTCAACGACGAGGAAAGTTTTGAGTGACATGCATGAATGGTGACTAACGCTGTTTGGGTTCTGAAACAAGGTTGTTCACTTTTCCCGCTGCTGAAAAGGGAAGCCTAAGAATAAAAACATTGAAATTTAAAACTAACGTAAATCGCCTTACCACGCTCTTTGCCAGCTAAATTTCGAGTCTTTGACTACCTTTCATAGAAAAGTACGCTACCTACATTACACTTGTGAAGTATATTTACTCCATCTTCCGGAATGCAGATCAAAAAAGCTTGTTCTTACCCATCACGTGCAACGGGCTCGCACCATATAATTGACCAATCACAACTCGCATCATCCGGACATACGACATGACATGATTGGTCGGAGACTAGCTTCCAGTGCTGAGAGTACAACCCTTTCGTTCATTCAGTAACCCGTCAGTCGAAAGATGGCCGACCGTCTGAGTAGTTCATCGCAACTGGCGGCAGTTGAAATGGAGGATCAATCACGCGCGAACAATGAGGTAGGTCTCGAATTTCGCGATGACAACCGCTTTTCGCGATAACTTTGGTAAGGTAAAAGGTTTCTTTTCGCATTAATTCCTGCGTTAAAAAGATCTGTTTCAAGAATGAAGAATGGGTTGATAGCTCCGAGTTTTGCGTCAAAATACGGTCAAAACGCCATTGCCTATAGAGGGGCGCCTGTCCTCTGGAACACCATTGGTCGTTCAAAATGTTCTGTTTTAGATTGCACGGACATGAAATCCTTTTTGAAAAATGTCGTTAAATGTTATGCTTTTAACGATTTTAATTTCAACGTTTAAGCCCCGCAAATAATCAACATTTCATATATTTTTAACTGTCTTTTTAAATTTTTAAAATGCCTATTGTATTATGAGTGATTTTATTTTATTCTCTTGAATGTAGTTTTAATCATTTTTATCATTTTATCACTAATTTGTAATTTTGTACACGACCCTACAATCTTTTATCTTTGAATTTAATATCTTGTATAAATAAAGGTTGTGTTGTATTGTATTACTGTATTGTAAAGTTGTGATTTTTTCCTCTTTGTAGCAGAAACACAGTGAAGCGAATTTGGGAAGAGGAGAGGCGGGAACTTTAAACGAAGAGGACCCAGAAATCGCGGAAGAATTTGATCCGTGGGCTTTGCCTGAACTGCAGGATCTTGGGCCAAAGTGGTCAGGTAAGATTGCATCACATTTTACGATGAGCTGTTTTTCGGTGAGTTTCCTGCGTTAACATTTGAATGAAACCACTACTTTACATACTCGCCAACAGAACTCGATGGCCGTGGAAAGGTAAGACGCGTAGCTCTGGTGAACCTCAAGATCATTCTTCTCCTTGTTTTGCTGTACCTGTTCATCTGTTCGTTGGATTTCCTAAGCAGTGCCTTCCGATTGCTGGGCGGAAAAGCCGCTGGTGAAGTGTTTTCCTCCAATAAAATTCTTGGCAACCCTATCGCAGGGCTCATGATAGGTATTCTGGCTACAGTACTTGTACAGAGCTCCTCAACTACAACTTCCATCGTTGTGAGCATGGTTGCTGCTGAGAGTAAGTATTAGGGAGTTTAAGATCTACGACGCGACGGCAAAGAAAACGTCACAAATTTTGCATATTTAATGAGCAAAAACAATAGCTTTGCACGCTCTGCATGTGCATTTTTAGTTTTTGTACATTTCTTTCACGTTTTCGGCAAATCTACCACGTGAAATGACCAATTCTCAAGTTTTACGGAGAACGTGAACAAAAGGCAGCGAATTTGAATTTTCTGTCGTAGATTCAATACCGCACCTCCTAATTCAGTTCGTGGAAGGTTACACTAGTTTTTAGAAGATAGACAAGCCGACATAACGACGAAAACGATTAATGAACCTGAACTTGCAATTTTAAATGACGTTTTCGTTACCGTCGCGTCGCAGATCTTAAACTCCCTAATGTTTAACACAGGGGTTGGTGTCAGTGTAACTTGAAGGGGTTACAACATGGCCTGGGCAGATATTTAATCTAAAACACACGCAAGTGTTATATTTTTGTCAACCCCATGGTCCTATGAGAGTTGTACTTTTAGTTCGATAGATAGAACCTATATTTAATCACGAAAATCTCATCACTTTCATTGTTAATTTCAGTTTACAGTGTCCCCAATCAGTGCTCCAGCGCTAGAACGACTAGATACTTAAATAAAGTTCCTTTCCTTTCCTTGTGCTAATTACAATATCGTGACAAATATATAACACTACAAATTTAAAATCTTAAACTACTGAATACAAGCTATTGATAGTACTTATTATCTAAGATAACAATGTAAAATCTGCTTTCCATGAGAGCCGTGCTATATCAATAATTAATTAATTAAAAATTAAAAATTAACTAAACGTCGAATGGCAAACAGCCCTTCATTCCCAAAGAGAATTACCTTGCCACGGCCAGACCGTTAATGGTTTTAGCATGATTGCCCAGGTGATATGGAAATTTATATTCTTGCAGTTTCATTAGTATGGCTTTCATCATGTCACCATGGTCACCCCATTCATGGCCACTAAAATGTAGAAACGGATGACGTCCATTTTGTAATTTTTACCAAGAAGAGATAATTGCCATGGAATAAATTTAATTCTGGAGAGTAGATACCTCTAAGGTGCTGTGACACTTTACATAGGAGAGTTTTTATTTGCGTTGCAAAGACAATCAAATGCACAGAATTCAAAAGCATGGAAGTATACAAAACGAACAAATGTTTATTGAAGTTTTCCATCTCTGTGAGGAGAACAGGCCACAGTTTTTTCAAGAAAATGAGTTTGATGTTGTGAATTGCTCTAGTAACGGCACGACAAAAAAAATTATATCTGTGAAAGCACTTGTCGCCTGAGTTAATATACTAAGACAATAATAACATTATTCATTAATTTATGGCTCAGTGAATATTTTCATATAACACAAATCCTATTCAACCGGTTAAATAATCCTTCATAGTTCCTTTGTTTGAGATGAGAATGTTTTTATGTGTCATTTGTTAAACTTTCGCTGCATACCATGTCCCAACCTGTAGATTGATAGATTTGTCTTATTTAAGAATGGTGTAGGAGGAAGAAGATGCATGTCATCCCAATAATGCTGTGACAGTTCTAAGTAAACGTTCAAGAAGAATGTGCAAGCTTTAGTTATTAATTATGTGAAATTTGTGTGGCTTTTAACAAAGAACATGGAAATTTACAATCAGCAAAGGTCACCGCGCATCGGTGGCTCAGTTGGTTGAGCATCGGTCTGTCATGCAGGAGGTCGTGAGTTCTTCTCCAGCATTAGGGAGTTTAAGGTCTACGACGCGACGGCAACGAAAACGTCATTTAAAATTGCAACTTCAGGTTAATTTATATTTTTCGTCATTATGTTGGCTTGTCTAACTTCTAAAAACTAGTGTAACTTTCCAGGAACTGAATTAGGAAGTAAGGTGATGAAGCTACGACAGAAAATTCAAATTCGCTGCCTTGTGTTCACGTTCTCTGAAAAACTTGAGAATTGGTAA
>NC_090883.1:25756696-25764196 GCF_036669925.1 Montipora capricornis | reverse complement strand
CCATGCATTTTCACAGATAATTAACCTTCACTTTGAAAAAGAACGCTATACATTGCTTTGTATTTTAAAGCTTTTTACAAATATTGTTGATTAATTATCTTCGGAAAATGCTTAGTTAGCCCCAATTTTCTTTTTGGATTTCAATGACACTTCTCAACGGTGAAATTGTTGCTTTCTCGTGTATCCACTGAACCGCGCAAAAATACCTTTGAATTAGTAGGCACCGTCTTTAGGGTACTCAACTGCACATTAGTCACTGCCATCAATCAAGCGGAATGCGTTGACGGGTCACCTCAACAGTTGATTTTGATCCACTTTGTCAGTTTCTGCTTTTAAGAATCCACAGGGTTCTTGCTACTCCTTGAAGTCCTTGAAAAGCCCTGGAATTTAATTTTGGACTTCAAGGGCGCTTGAGAAGCCCTGAAAAAAGGATTTGGTGGAAAACTGCTTGAAAATGCCTTGAATGCCAAAGAGACACTTTCAAAATTGAGCCCAAATTGAACTATTGGGGAAAGATTAAATGCGAAAATTAAACTGCCCATGCGTGGAATTGACTCGCAGGACGTGGAAAGAGTTTCTGAGTTACACATTGCATTGTGAGATTCTTTTTTTAATCACGTGATGAAACGGAGACCATTTTGTTTTATGAGATGTGTTCGTGTGTAGTCATGGTCTGGTGTTAGAGGTATTTTTCCATGAAGAAAACACTGAAGCACGTATGTACGGCATTGAAATCGTCCTTCAAACTCTCCTTGAAAACTTAATTTCTGGTTCTTGAAAACTTAAGTAAATCTATGATCCTTGCAGTTATGAAGGTAATTTTAGCAATTGCGCAAAGAAACCTGAAAAATTCAAGGTTTGAACCCTGGACTTGCCATGCCGGTGCGACGCTCCAACCAACCTAAGATATGAAGCCACTGAAATTTGTATGATTCATTTCATGTATGGTTTCATTCATTGATTCGCTCATGACGGGATCATTTCAACCCACAAATGACCATCTTCCAACATCAGTGGCTTCATAGCTCAGTTGGTTAGAGCGTGGCACTGGCATCGCGAGGTCACGGGTTCAAACCCCGTTGAAGTCCTGAATTTTTCAGGCTTTTCTACGTAATTGTCAAAATCGCGTTCATAAATGCGAGGATCATAGTCCCGGAATTTTATATACAAAATCCAGCATGAACCCTGAATCAACCTGTGGCTGCAAACGTGATTGGTGGCAGTCAAAAGGTAAAACGTTTGTTTAAAGGTAAACGTAATGGATCTCAAGCAGAACATTAATGGTTTCTCAACATTTTTGTTTCAGTCCTGCCAGTTGAACCAGCCATCTATATTGTGATGGGAGCAAACATTGGAACCTCGGTCACCAACACAATGGTAGCTTTGGCTCAAGCTGCTGAGCGAAATGAGTTCCGCCGTGCCTTTGCTGGAGCAGTTGTCCACGACATTTTCAACTGGCTCTCAGTGCTTGTCTTTCTACCGTTGGAGGTTATCAGTGGATACTTGAGGAGTTTAACTGGCCAGATTATCAAAGGTCTTGATCTGAGTGAAAGCAAGGAGACAAACCAAAAGTTGCTCAAAGTTGTCACAGAACCATTCACCAAGCTCATAATTCAAGTAGACAAGAAAGTCATCACAAAAATTGCTCTTGGCAAAGCAGAGTCTGGGGACGTGTCACTGATCAAGAATTGCAAAGTGGATATAATTGTTGAAAACAACAAGTCGTTTACAAATGAAACGACAAACAAAGTTTATTATAAACTGGTGAATGAAACAGTTCCCGGAACACCAAAATGTTCATTCCTTTTTGCAGACACTTCATTAAGTGACACAGAGGTTGGTGTTATACTCCTGGTGATATCCATAGTTCTTTTGTGCATATGCCTGATATGCATCGTTAAAATCTTGCACTCGATGTTGCGTGGCCAAATGGCAAAGATTATCAAGAAAACTATTAATGCAGACTTCCCTGGACCATTCAGACACCTGACTGGTTATCTGGCCATTCTGGTTGGAGCAGGCTTGACTATGTTAGTCCAGTCAAGTTCCATCTTCACGTCAGCACTTACACCCCTCATTGGAGTTGGAGTCGTGTCCCTGGAGCGTGCCTTACCATTGACCTTGGGTGCAAATATTGGAACAACTGCAACCGGCATCCTGGCTGCCTTGGCATCTACTTCTAACTTGGGTAAAGCCCTTCAGATTGCCTTCTGTCATCTGTTCTTCAACATCTCTGGTATCATAGTATGGTATCCCATCCCTTACATGCGAAGAGTACCAATCAGTTTTGCAAAGACCCTTGGCAACAAGACTGCTGAGTACCGCTGGTTTCCTGTGGCATACCTGGCGTTGGCCTTCTTCCTTCTACCAGCAACTGTCTTTGGTTTGTCACTGGCTGGTTGGCAGATTCTTCTTGGTGTTGCAATTCCCTTCATACTTCTCTTCCTGTTCATCATCATTGTGAACATCCTGCAGCGGAAAGCCCCCAGACACCTACCTAAAGCCTTGCAAGACTGGGAGTGGTTGCCAAAATGGACTAGATCCCTAGAGCCACTTAATCGCATGATCACCAGAGTTGCTGGGTTTAAAAAACTCTTGCGTCTCCGATAAAAGATCAATTGTCCCTTCCCCTTCTTACAGTGCCGGTCTGTAAGGGACATGCGATGCAAAATTTATTTTGTAACTAGCACTGTCACTTAATTATCTAGTACTGCTACTTATTATCTAGCACTGTCGCTTAATTATCTAGCACTGCTACTTATTATCTAGCACTGTCGCTTAATTATCTAGCACTGCTACTTACTATCTAGCACTGCCACTTACTATCTAGCACTTCCACTTACTATCTAGCACTGCTACTTACTATCTAGCACATAAAAGCTAACCTTAGGCCTAATTAGGCCTAGATAATAAGTAGCAGTGCTAGATAAATAAGTGACAGTGCTAGATAATAAGTAGCAGTGCTAGATAAATAAGTGACAGTGCCAGATAATAAGTGACAGTGCTAGATAATAAGTGACACTGCCAGATAAATAAGTGACAGTGCTAGATAAGTAGAGTTTTTGGATTTGATGTCCCTTACAGGGCACCGTACCTTCTACTTAAAATGTAGAAAAAAATTTGCTTATAAGTGTGAACTGTTCATGTTTGTATCTTCCCATGTTAACATTTAGAATGTTAGTTCTTAGTTGCAAATTGAGCACGTGACCAATGACTTCCGGTAGATGGTTTTGAACTTGACTATTTGTTATTGTTAATAGGGAGCTTCAGCACACTGATGCGTTTTTGAGACGCACATGGCAACCGGAAGAGAACATTTCACGTGCCATGACAGTGATGTCTCCCAGATTTTTATATTGATCATCACTAATGGAGAAAAAGATGCTTGGAAATGTAACTGTGGTTGTGTGAAGACAAGTTGAAAGGGAAACAGCTGACTTCCGGTTGCCATCCACGTCTCAAAATCACTGTTTCCTCTTCAGCAGGAGTTTGTCACCAGGTCTTCTCATACCTAGTTATCTTAGGTTCATGTCCCCAATATTTTTCCTTTTTATCAAGTGCCTAAGTATGTGACATGACAGGTACATGGTGTGTTGATCGAGGTACCATTCTTTGAATACTATTTTAAGTATAAACAGTTTGAAAAAAAAGGTCCAAGGAGTGGTGTTGTGATTGGTTTAAGCCAGTTTCACAAAAACACTTCCGACAAACGGTGCCCTTCAGATGGATTGAATCCACACAACTGTATCATGTAATGGTAATCAAATGGTCCTAAGTCATTTCGCTATTTTACTGCAAAGACCTGGAACACGATACCAAATGCAATACGCGCGCCAAGGCTGGCACAAGAACATTTCTTCATGATATTCGTCGCCTAAAATTCTAGAAATTTTAGCTTTGGATTTCTTGTTTTTAATTACATGTACACCTTTTTTAATGCGACATACTGTTTGTATACAAATATTTTACTTCATGAATATAGTTTCTAACATAGGTTGTACTTTTATTTTGCATATTTTTTAGTTGGTTGTAGGTTAATGTGAAAAGTAGCTTTTAGGTAAGTGTAGTAGTAGTAGTAGTAGTAGTAGTAGTAGTAGTAGTAGTAGTAGTAGTAGTAGTAGTAGTAGTAGTAGTAGTAGTAGTAGTAGTAGTAGTAGTAGTAGTAGTAGTGGGCATCCTTCTGTCTCGGGAGACAATGGTTGCGCCCTGTCTTGTCAAATCAGTCTGGTAAGTGTAGTGCTATATTAAATAAAGTACTATAAACAAAAATAATATTTTGGCCTATTAGATTATCATAGAAAAAGAACACCCATCTAAAAACACTCTATATTGTCTCTGAATCTACTCCATGTCACTCAGTTGGTTTTTGTGATATAGGCAAGATTTTTCCTTTTCTGTTGCAATGGTACATCTTTTCAAACTGTGATTAGCATCCTTCTACGGGTAACACCGATTTTACACGTCATTGGGACGCGATTTAAAAGTCAATGGTTAAACACCTCTAATCCTATTTACTTTGAGACCTAATTAGGTGGAGCAATGTTGCAGACTCGATTCTTCTAGTAAGACATTCCAATAAAATTGGTTTGAGCCACTGTAAAGGAAATAATGGACATATGTAGTCAACAAAACTAACGTTAAAATTAACATTAAACTATTAATTTTAGTCAGTGACAAATTTACTGCCTATTGTTAGAGTGGCGTTTGGTTAAAGAAAAATAGGACTCATTTCGTTGCATTAATTTATATATATGTTTTTCTGAAATGCATATTAAAATTATCACCATGCTTTCTCGTAGGCCAAGACAAATATTAAGTAAAATCGCCTAAATATGTTTCCGAAAATTCCAGATTTTTTTCACTAAATATCTCGATTTTTCTCTAAATATCCTGATTTTTTTCCCCAAATATTTCGAAAATATCTGCCTTTATTTCCATAAATAATACAGCAATAACCTAACAAACTATAAGGCAACACATGCAGGAAATTCGACGGTGTTCTTTTAAGGCATACAACAAAACTCTAAACAATTTTCTTTCAACATAAATGATATTATTAAATGGAGAATACTGCTGTATGTGATTACTGCAGGCCCATAGAAGAGAATTTATTAATTACGTGGGATGCCAAAGGCATACCACTTCAGAAAACCAGTTGTGTGTCTTTTTTTAATTTTTTTCTTCGTAGTCACAAATGTGCATACCCCACGGATATTGAATTAAGCTCCGATCGGGGATTCTAATTTTATGCCCTTCTTTATTTCCAAACTTCCTTAAGACGAATAAAACACCCATACTTATCCCAGCTTTCTGGCATTCTGAAAGCGGGTTTAACCACTCGGCCACAGTGACGTAGTTCCCATTTTGCGATGAGAGCAAACATTTAGTTTGGAATCCTTTCCGCCCGCGATGATTAGCACAGTATTAAACTTCACTTCTGACTGTATTTGATAAAATGGACAGATGATTTTTCTTTGAAAACTGCAAGCTTTAAGGGTAAGGGGAATTTTCTACGTTATTTCTAAATCTTGCTTCGTTCTTGTGTGTTCCACTACAAACATTATTGCATAGACCGAATACTCCAATCGACCCGTTTCTTGCGAACCAGTTTGTTCAGTCGTCCCAAAATATTTTGTGAATCAAACAAGTGTGTTCAATTGGCCATTGTGCCAAACATTTTGTGAATCAAACCAGTGTGTTCAATCGACCATTGTGTCAAGCGACCAATTGGACATTGAGTAAACACTCGCTATTAGGAAGCACAGTTTGGGAATTCCAACGCCATTCTTCCCTTTGTAGACATGAAGAACACATGCCTTGGCCCGTGCGCCACGAAGACAATCAATTACACATTTTGCTATTTACGGTGTATTTACGGTATGTTGGATGCAAAAGAGCAAAAAAATTGCTTTTCTAGCTTAGATGGAAGTTGCGGACCGCGAACGGTAGTGATTTTACAATCATTTAAATTTAGAGCAAGACGCCTGGGGGCGTATACATGCATGTACTAGTCGGGTGTACTGATTGTGTGAAATGAAATGATGTAACAGTTTCATGTTAAAGATTAATTCTTGTAATTGACATCGTCATCAGACAAGCGATACAACAAGCAAAAGTTTTGAGCGGACGATGACAATAATAAGTATTGTTTATGGCAGTAAGATAGTCAAATGGAACTGAACTCACTCAAGATAAGTATGCCCATTCTAAAGAGTTTGTTTAACTCTAGCTATCTCAGCACTCAAATCGTCTGTTAGCCCCCTCCAGTCTTTAAGGGTTAACAACTTTTTTTTACAAAAAAGAATGTACACAGAGAACCATTTCATATCATGTCTTCATCCTTTTTGGAGAGCAAGAGATCAATTCATAATCACTGTTGATGTTTCTAAAATAATGATGTGGTGCATACAAAATGTAATAATAGTAGTTTTATGCTTGCTGTTAATATGTACTCCGGTATGTTACTCTAAGCAACACATGTAGTCATGATGGCTTTCACCACTAAGAACAATTCTCTCATACATTTTAGGTGACAAGGCCTCTTGTCTGGAGAGCAGATGAGGTATCCACTTTTTTTCATGGTTTGGACTTGTACCACAAAGAAAGGCTGTCGAACCCGCCGAGGAGGCAGTGTGTAAACAGGAGGGTTGGCTCTCCAAGCGACAGAAGACATAATGAAGTGCCAGAGAAAACTGTTCTGGGCCATTAAGTTTAAAATCTGGATCATCGAATGTCCAATCGAAGACAAAATAAAACAGATTTGGTCGCGGATTTCACTTGTAAGAAATCCTTGTCAGGAAGGATTTCAGTTAGTGAGATCCGCGACAAAATCTGTTTTTCAGGTTTTGTTCTGGATTGGAAATCCGAAGATCCAGATTTTAAGATCAAAATCTGGATTTCCCAATCCAACACAGCCTTAGTCATCACTGTGACAGTAATCAAACTAAACTAGGCTGCACCTATGAGTCCACAGCAAATTGAATTAACAGCGGTGTGTTGTGTTTACTACCTGAGACTGTATAATAATTATACAATCCCACGTAAAGACTAATATGTTGGGGTTACACTGTTCTTTGCCTTTTTGTTTTTACTCTTTGATTGCACTCATGTGATAAGACGGCCATGTTGGTGTCAAATTCCCAAAAGACTTTTTCGCTATTGTTCTTTTCACCAACATGGCCGCCGTTACTTCAGGTGCAATCAAAGAACAGTCTTGCAGTTCACACATTCAAAACATTTGGCTAATACACCCTTGTTTACTGTTTTTTTTTACTTTCATGATAAAAATGATAAAATGTATATGCAGGGTTAGGTATAGTATTTGCAACCGTGATACAAAAACATCTCCATATAATTTGTTACTTAATATTCATCATGATCTACCACTAAAATAATATAAATAAAGTCAGAAGTGATAATATAACCCAACTATTTAATTCTTTTTAAAAAAATGGCAATGCTGTGCCTTTAACTTAACATCATCATGCCTTTTCACATAAC
>NC_090883.1:25726696-25746696 GCF_036669925.1 Montipora capricornis | reverse complement strand
AAGGCAAATTTCATGCTCTAGTCGTGAATGAAAATATTTCAAGTAAGAATGCCCAAAATTTCGAAATAAATACTTGCTCTAATTTTTGTGACAATACTTGCTGATCTAGAGCAAGTTGGTGTAAATCCATACAACTGCAACTTTGATTAAGGAAAGAATATTATATCATTGAACTTTTTTCTATGAGGGCTGTGTTTAAAACAAGGATCATAACACAGGTAAATTTATTATTCCATAATTTGCATCAAGTGAATTATTTAATAACTTCATTATAAAGTGAATGAAAGAAAGAAATTTGTGGTTCACTTAAAGGCACAAAGGAATAAGCCATTTCCGAGTTCATGTCTGTCTTCTCTTCAAAGCCAGTCTAAATATGAAATTTTTGTAATGGTAATTAGTTCTACTTTACATATGAATGAAAACTACTTTTCATAAGAAAAACTTCGCACTTAGACTTGCTTTGAAGAGGAGGCAGACATGAACTCGAAATGGCCCACTGACCTGGTTTTGGAGGAATATTAGGGTGTGTTCAATTGGCCACATTCCGGAATAGGAATACTTGGAATAGAGGCTAGAAATCCCTCGTGTTTTTGGAGATTCACATTAAAATTGCTAAAATGCTGTTTTAAACATATCTTAATTGTTATCCTTCTTGCTTCAAAATGCCAGACAAACATGTACCGTTTTACATCCACCTATTCTTGTTCCGGAATAGGGTCAATCGAACGCACCCTTAATTAATTAATTAATTTAATTTAATCAGTTTGGATTTATGGAGGTAGCAAGAAATGAGTGAGGACAATGTGCGAACCATGGCAGTGAGTCATGCAACCAACATGGTGAGCCGTGCAAGTTACACAGTTATTAAAAGCTAACTGTTTTAAAATGGGTGCTTAGACTTAAAAACTGTTTATCAACGCTATTTGAAATGGGTGCTTAGACTTGCAATGCAAAATTCACATGGCTCGCAGATTGCCCAGTCCCGCAAGAAATGGGAGAACTGTATTGGATAACTTTATTTACTGAGGGTATTGTACATGTAATTGGTCACTTGATCAAATCACTGCAAAATTTTACAGATATGTCCAGAAATGCCCCTATTTAGATGCCTGGGAGTTTCAATGAGCGTCACAAAGTGTCCCCTCCCTCTCCTCCCCAACTTCAACACCACTCAAGTCTCAGAATACGGACATTTAACATCACAAAGTTTCCCCCAGATGCTGCGCCTCAAGTGAGAATAAACAGCTGCATTTGTCCTAAGGCCATCCCCTTTTTTTTCGTTTAGCGTCGAATGAGTTTCCTGATATTGGGTCGGTCGGTCGGGTTGAAAAAGTGGTTGGTGTTATAGATGGTTTTCACTCACGTGACTTGGCGGCCATATTAGTGTACAAAACAATACAAAATGTATGCATGGAATATGCATAAAAATAGAGTTTGGTTCTCATAGGAGATAACGTCTATTGTTCTTGTACACCAACATGGCCGCTGTGACGTCACGTGAAAACGATCTATTGTAAAACTAAGACAACTTGGGTCGGTCGGACGACGCTAAACGGAGAAAAAAAAAAAGGATGGCCAAAGCTTAAAATAACGCTGACCTTACCCTTGTCTAATTTTTGGAAATAGGTAGCAATGGCCAAGAAACTTAATGGAACACTTTGTGTTGGATGTAAAACAAACAAACTAAACAACATATTTGCTATTAGAGGCAAAAACCCTTCCTATTTCATTGCGTACGTCAAGTGAAAACAAGAAACCCAATAGTGTCAAAATTAATTAATGATACGCAACAAAATAAATTTCTCACTGGAGTTCAGTATCAAATCCTTTTCTGGAGAACCTTTGCCTTGAATAATGAAGCACAAAATAGACAACAATCTTTCTTTCAAATAATTCTTGACTGTCACATTTTCAATTCCTCTACCTGAAGACTGTGCAGAGTTGAGCTCAAAATACTATAAATAGCGACAGCACTTTTCCACCGGTGATGGGTAGCGGGGAAAAGATTAATGATGATTTTTTTTTAAGTTAAGCCACCGAGTAGCACTTCTGCGAACAAGTAGTTATATAACTCTTTTTATTTTCCCATACGCATTTGGTGTGACTAACGTACACTTCCTCAGAAAGTTTTTTTTTTTTTTCATTTCCCGGCAAGGAAATTGCTGCATGTATCACGTTCATGCGTAAAGGATAAGCTTCCTACCGGTCTGTTGGCTGCACTGTGTACCGCTACGTACGACCAAAGTACGGGTGGTGAGGAGAAGTGGTAAATTTCGAATTTTGGACACGTCACAGTAGCAGATTAAAATACCTACGGGATTCACAGGAACATTTCGGGTATCTACGCTAATGTTCGGAGGTTTTCTGAACGTTTCAGGAAACGAGAAACGTCGCATACTGTTGCAAATAGCAGTTTAATGAGGTTAGTTCTTTCACCGCCACCCGTGGTGCTGCCGTATAAACAGCCAGACAATAGTAAACACAGATGCATTCAAGGTGGTCGATTGTTTCGCGGTTTGTTAAACCCATATCCAGCCAGAGTTACAAGAGATTTTGCCATTTGGTTTCAGTGTTGTATATAACATCACAGTTAGTAAAATATTCCAAATACAGCTCACTTTTAACACTTCAGATATTTATTTTTCAGCGCCTGTCTTGTTTATCGGGTTCATAAGGGTATATTTAAGATCCACTAAAACGCCATTAGCGTTTCATCGATTTCGACGCAATTGTAGGTTAATTGAATATTCTACTGTGTCCACCGGATAAAATCTATGCATTTCGATTACACTCTGAAACCTACTAAAGATACGCGCAGAAGTCTCTAGGCAGAAAGACAATGCTTATATGCGCCGGTCAACTTGAAACTCCATCATCCCCCCACCCCGGGCAAAGCCCGGGCATTTGAACT
Organism: Montipora capricornis; assembly: GCF_036669925.1. NCBI lineage: Eukaryota > Metazoa > Cnidaria > Anthozoa > Scleractinia > Acroporidae > Montipora > Montipora capricornis. Next base: position 25,743,785 of record NC_090883.1, on the reverse strand, counting down.
TTTGAAGACTGGATCGTTCAAATTCCCGCCCCCTCGGGCCAAAATGGTGTTCAGATGCCCTACCCTATTGTCGGATTTGTCTGTCTTACCCTACTAATGAACAATCGTCGTCGGCTCCTCCCATCTTTAATAAAGATTTTTTGAAGACCTTTTAATTTTTGTAAGCCAATCGCTCACATGATGCTACATCTATTTTTTTAAACTCTTCCATCTCGTCCAAACACGTGTTTTATAGCTGTTAGCAACTTCGGCGCCCCAAAAAAATCATTTGAAACCTGACACTACCGGTTCAATTTTCCCCACCCCACGCAGGCAAAGGTCAAATTCCCCACTCCCTGGACACAAAAGATATTCTAATGCCCGGGGGGAGGTTGAAGTTTCGATTTTATCGGCGCATTAGCAGGGGAGTGACAGGAAAGACGCTACTGCCGGCGCAACTTTTTCGATTTCCGACAGAGGAGAAAACGGAGAAAAACCACACAGATTTTAAATTTGGAATGGATTGCTATACGTGGCAACCCAGTAACAAATTGTTTTCTTTTTAGTTTAGGTTTTGCATATGAACTGCAATTTTTCTTTGCAGTACTCATATGTGTACTACGATTATTGATCAAAAGATCGCTGCAATTTATCATAATGAGACAAACTCTGAAGTCTAAACATTTTTGCCAGATTTAACAAAGGCACTAAAAATGTAACTATAATATATTTAGCATATGTGCCAATATTCACACATTGCCAGAATAATGTTTGCGCTTCAGTTTTATGATTCTAAATAAACAAATCTCTGTAGAGCGTTGCTGTTGATTATGTTATTACAACATTAGGGAAAGGATCTTGCAAAGGGTTTGCGGTACTCAGGTCAAAATTAGAACAGAAGGAAATGCTGGGAGCAAATCTCGAAGGTTCACAATAGGGTTCTCAGATCCCGCGGGCTTTCCCGCCCATTTTTCCTTTTAATCCCGCCATTCCACCCATTTGCATGGGAATCCCGCGGGATCCCGCCCACTTCTCAAAGACGTTTTTGCTTTAATTAGTAATTTGTTAAATAATAATTAACGCAGCAACTTTATAGAAGTAAACATTACAGAAAAGACCATGAAAGGCCTACGTGTATGCCATGGGTAGCAGATAAGTAACCAGAAATGATTGTTACATTTCCTTATTTAATTAAACGCTTCTCTGTTTTCTTTCCACGTATCAGTGAAAGAAAGAGATTGTTCACTTCCACATTCCTAGTCCTCGTGTCATTTTGAAAGACTATCAGCTGAGTATTTGAAGGTGTGTGTTAGTTCGTGCGTCTGACATTTGATGGGGTGCTAGCTCAATGGTCCCTAATCCCGTTCTGCTGTATCGTGTTTTTTCTTTAGATAGGAAGATTTGGTCCATATTATCTCCATCTATAGAGTTGTCTAAACATGCATCGTCAAATTGTCAAAAAAATTTAAAAAATGCTAACTGAGTATTTTAGCAGAACATTAGCCTGCTATTGAACCGAACAGCACGGCCAAATATAGACACTCTTCCTAGCAAGAAGTTCGATTCCCTATCTAAAGTGGAAACGCTTTGTGATTGGTTCTCCCCGTCGACTTCCCTCTGCTCCTCACTGCTACTTCTCTCATACCCGTCTACATCTTAAGAACGATGAAAATATCCTGCAACATCCAAAACTTTCTCCAGGCCCAATTTCTCTCGGTGAAAAACAAATTGGGCAAAGTTCCTGCTCTAGCCAGGGTTCTCTGGCGAACTGCGGCTCCAAAGATGTGTGCCCATTCCTTCATGAGCTGGGAATCTTGAGAGGTAATCACTGCAGGTGGAAGTTGTGGCGCTAGTGGATATTCAAAGAGTGACGCCGCACGATCTGGCACGGGGTACCACGACTTCGGGTTGGTAAAATAACAACAAACCACTTAGCGCTCGTAGACAGGTCGAAAGACTGGAAAAACTAGAAAAGATCGGGACTGAGAACACTGAGGTCAAGAGTACACACGCAAATGGACAAATGTCATTTATGTTAGAGGCCAACACAAAAGATCACAACAGGACTCAAAGACGTCATACGGTTTGATACTTAAGTGGGGTAAGCTATAATGTATAAGTTCGACAAGTCCTGACAGGATACAGAATCGTTGCTATTCATTCACGGTAAGGCGCGTCGCTCTGTAAGTGCACGCACAGGCCTTTTAAGTTTTGCATTTAGTCGTTCCCCAAAAGTCAATTTTTGAAAAGTCTCTTTAACTTAGCATGATCATCATTTTCTCTTGGCATAATGCAATCTCTACAATTTTCACCCACGCCAAAGTTCAAGTTCTCAAGCAATTTTCCACAAAATCCTTTTTTTCAAGGGCTTTTTAAGCACCCTTGAAGTCCAAAATTAAATTCCAGGGCTTTTCAAGGAGTAGCACGAACCCTGCCAACAGACTGGTGATTTTCTGCAATTCCTCATATTTAGCAACTATTATTCACCCAAACTGGATATTGTTTGAAAATTAAGGAAGCTTACATGTACTACCCACGCCGCTTGAGCTGGAACTAAATGCACAGTTGCACAACTAGTTTTGTGGCAGCAGTCCTGCCAAGCATACACGCTTGAACTGTTGAAACTGTATTCAAGATGTCAGTGTATAAGCAATATGGGAAAACACAAAGTACAATATTGAACTCTTTAACGATGAAAGGAGATATGAAATGGATCATATATGAACTGCAGACATGAAATCAAGTGAAGCTATGATCCTCGCAGTTATGGACGCAATTTTTGCAATTTCGTAAAGCCTGGAAAATTCACGACTTCAACGGGGTTTGAACCCGTGACCTCGGGATACCGGTGCGACGCTCTAACTAACTAAGCTATGAACCCACTGACGTTGTGAGCTGGTCATTTGTGGGTTCTAATGTTCCCGTGAGGAATGAATCAACGATGAGTGACATATGAAATGGATCATATATGAACTGCGGACATGAAATCAAGTGAAGCTATGATCCTCGCAGCAAATGACCAGCTCCCAACGTCAATGGCTTCATAGCTCAGTTAGTTAGAGCGTCGCACAGGTATCGCGAGGTCACGGATTCAAACCCCGTTGAAGTCCTGAATTTTTCAGGACTCTTTACGCAATTGCAAAAATTGCGTTCATGACTGCGAGGATCATAGCTTCACTTGATTGAACTATTTGCCATAACATTTTAACAAAGTTATGCCACGAGTCAAAATTTCTGGTATTTTATTCTTTAACTTCCAAAAGTGCAAAAGCCGAGATTCTCCTATTGAGTAGTTTTAGAGTGTGATCCTGATAGTTTGGCAAGTAACTGCTTTAGACTTCAACTTAAGTAATTCCCGCAATTCAATTGTGAAAATACAGGTAGGGCTCTAAGGTGATTTTCAGATACTGGAGATAACAAAATGAAGTAAAAGCACGACTTGAAGATGATTGGTTTGCTTAAATTTCAAGTGTGATAATTCAATTGTCCCATAATTAATAAAAATATGTTATTTGCCCTCATAATGTTTCATTCCATCCTAAATCAACTCAACCCAATTCCCCAAAGACCTGCAAAAGTGTCTGATGTTAAACAAAGTAGAATCTTTAAGGAAACGCTTTGGAGACTAAGGGTAAAAGAGGACATTTTTCTTAAAGTAATTCCGTAAAAAAAGGTCCCTTGTTCCCGAAACTGCAAGAAATACGACGCTTGCACAGAATGTAAAATTAAGTCATAGGCACCAACAACAAACATTGTATTACAACTTGTTAAGATGAAAAGATCCAAATTAAACATTAAGCTACAAATCGCTAACATTAATTTTGTCCCTGTTCATTGCCGGCATTTGAGTTTGTGTTTGTCAGATCTTCCATGTCACCACTAGGTGCACTGTCCAGTCTCCTTTCTTCTTCAGGCACCCACTCATTTTCCATTTTTACAACATGAAAGTAAAATTAGTGATTGTTTTATTTTTTGATTTGGTGTTTTTGTGTAGTTGTTAATGTTGTCTCTACTCAGTCTAGACAGAAGTGATGCCAAAGTTCAGAAGGATAAAAACACACTGACACATCTTAATTCTGTTAATTGGCTGGCATTCTTATGACCGGTACATACAATCCTGCATGTTGGATGAAACGTAGTCTAATCAGTTATATATTGATCACAGATAAAATACATATTTTTGACAAATATTCAAGTTTAGCCAGGTATTTTGATACAAAACTTAGTGAAATCCAAATTGTTAAAAAAAGTCAACCTTTCCTAAGCAAAAGCCAACCAATGGCAACTTTAGAATAGTCAGTTTGGTAAAATGATTAAAACTACTGGTTGACTGTCCGTTTGCAAGACATTCTCTCAACACAGAATCTCAACGCAGTTTTAATTTTTTAAATTATAGAAGGGAGGATGGTTCTAAAAGCCCAAAATTAATTTGTAAAAGAATGCATTGTAATGTATTAGCATAAATTAGAGGACACGCGATCAAGGGAATCGAAGTTGTACTGTAGGTTGCAAGTACGTTGCGTTATTAAAAATGCTATTAGTCGATCGAGTACAGATCCACTAAATGCATCAAGATAAATTGTAAGATAAAAAGAATTGTATGACATAATTTTTTTGCTCTTGAAATTCTGAATTAATCATGGTTATGAGTAAACTATTATTTAATGTTATAACAGATTAAGCCTTTACAGGAGGAGCCGAATGCTGTGATAAATAATGCTCTGATTGTTTGTCACTTTTTGTAGCCTTCAGCTTCTGGTTGGGATGCTGTTCCTAAAAACAGAGGAAAGAAAATAAAACTTTGAAAATATTATATACCAAGTTACAGCAGCTGCAGAAGTAGAGAACATGGCATAAATTTGTCTAGCACGGTTATCAAGCATTGATCATGCTCAAGGGACTGTACAAAGATAATTACTTGAAGCAACAGTATGGTATTAGAATATGCAGGAGGTCAGATGATCAAGAAAAGCATTATTTTGCTGATCATAAGTCACAGGGAAGTGATACATGTAGTTTCTTTCAAGTGATAATGTAGAAAACATACAAAATTCTATTGAGTTTGAAAGCACAACAAGCTTTACATAATTGTACGTACTGTACCTGCTTCACCAATAAGAGTGCATATTCTGGGGTTTCTTTAGCGACCTTTAGATTGCAGTACAGTACGAGAACAACTACGAGTATGAGTTTTCTGCAATAAGTGAGAGCATTGGGTTCAAAGAACGAAAATTTCCTAAACGCGCATGCTCAGAACTGAGAATTCATACTTGTAGTCATCCAGGTACTGCAATCTGAAGGTCGCTATTAAGGGTCAGTCACCGGACAAACTGACTGGCTGTGGGTCACATGACTTTGCCCTGCTGCTTTCAACATCTCAACGGACTGGTTAAATTTTTTTTTAATACAAAGATTGACTAACAAAACACAGTTTTGCCCTTTTTGTGATCTGCATGCTCAGCTGTTGGGGCCGAGAAAAGAACATGGTCAATTGCCAATATATTTTTCTTCGAATTGCCTCTAGTTGAGAAAAGGCCAAGATGTGAGTGCACTTTTTTGTGTCGCGTTAAAGAATTGATTTCCTTGTGGACATTGGTATCAGATCATTATTGTGCAAAGAAGCTGTGATTTTTCTGTGGTTGAAGAACATTGCTTTGGACTTCAGAATGCAGGAAAACACATCTCTACAACTTGAGAATTTCAAATTTTCTGGTGGACCATGCCCCCAGACCCCCCTCGGAGGGAATGCCCTGTTAAGCCCATATGCCCTCCTGTTTCAAACCTTAATGAAACGCCCCCCATGTTTATTCAGTTATTTATAATACATGTAAGTACAGTGGAACCCCGGTATAACAAAGTGCCATGGTACCAAAAAAAACATTTGTTATAGCACGGTAATTTAATGAACAACAACCAAAAATTCAATAATGTACGTAGAAAACAATCATTATTTTTATTCATTTGATACTGTAAACTGTAAGTGTAACACGCTGACAATCATGACATCGAGTTCATTGAAAAACACTTTCGATTAACTTTAAAATTCAGAAGTAACGTGTCAGCACGCTGGAGCACAAATTCAACACTGCAATTATAGTACAGTACTCAAATTTGTCAAAACCGAAATAAAGCAAGCTGTGATTTCTACTCAGATCTCTTGTTTTTACTGACTGCTGTGAGTGACCGGACAAAAAAAAAATTTTTGTTGTAGCGGGAAAAATTGTGCGTTGGGACTATCAAACTCTATTTGTCATTGCAGGGACTTCGTTATAGTAGGATTTGCTATAGCAGGGGTGGTCGTTGCAGATGTTGTTCGTGATAAGGAGGTTCATTATAGTGGGGTTCCACTGTACCACACAACATGCACTTAGTATCCCTCTTAGTATCCTCTTTTACCGCGCACCGGTGGCTCAGTTGGTTGAGCACCGGGCTGTCACGCGGGAGGTCGTGAGTTCACTCCGGCCGGACCAACACTCAGGGTCTTTAAATAACTGAGGAGAAAGTGCTGCCTTTGTAATTACATCTGCAAATGGTTAGACTCTCTAGTCTTCTCGGACAAGGGCGATAAGCCGGAGGTCCCGCCTCACAACCCTTCAATGTTCATAATTCTGTGGGACGTAAAAGAACCCGCACACTTGTCGTAAAGAGTAGGGCATGTACTGTAGTTCCTGGTGTTGTGGTCTGGTCTTTCTGGTCTGGATAGGGTAGGGTGGAGCACCTCGCATAGGACCTCGAGTCCTGTTCGTGCTCCTTCCCCCTGGGCAGGTTTGCCCAGTAGAAGAGACAAACCAGATGTCTCATAAAACAAATTATCAATAAAGATTGCTTTTTTTGGTCAATGGAACTGACTTACTCAAAGGATATACAATCATGGTACATGTACATATCAATACTAATGTCAAGCAACACCAAGTCAGGTGCGGATCCAGGATTTTGAAATGGGGGGCGAATTTTTGTAATAATGTAATAGAACCAAAGCCTGGTTGAGGTGTTTGAGGTCTGTGCAAGAAGGGGGGCTCAGAAAAAGGGGGGTGAGAATTCACCCATTTCACCTCCCCTGGATCTGCCCCTGCAAGTTTGTAAATTTATTGATCAAACCTCTTCATCCTCGCTTATAACTGCTTCTGGAAGAGTGTGGTTTAATGTTAACATGTCCTTAATTAACGATTTTTGGGAACTCCTAGGAAAGTAAAAAAGACAAAACAAAACAATTATAACTAACTGAATCATCAAGGTGAGTGTTGTCCTCACAAGGACTGATTAGGATGACATTACATGTAAATGACGTCTTGACAACCTCAGTGGAAGTCATGTGATTTGTGTAACATCATCACTGTTAAAAAGTACAAGTGTACTGTAGATGGTATTTAATACATGTACTCTAGTCATGTGATTGGTTGATGAAGTTGCAATGTTATTGGTTGCATGACTGTCAGTTAAGCCTACATGTATGATGTCGTATGCTTAACTGACAATCAGTACAAAATGTAGATAGTAAAAAAGCTTACTTACAGTTTGATGAAATTGTCTTTGTTTTCCTTCTTCCATTCAAGAACATGACCTTTCTTAATGTCCTCTGCCACCTTTTTGTAGGAAAAAACCCCAATATTATCACAGTTCTTGGGTACGGTATTATTGTTTCAAATCTAACTGTTTTAGTTAAAAGCAGTATTATATTCAATTTTCCATAAATTACTTTTCTTAAAATTTTTGACTGAGTACGCTAAAAAATGAAGTAGATGCCTGTATAAAACTGTAAATATTCACATGGGCACTGAAACTAAAAAACCTTTTTCTCACTATAATAACAATAAAGCATAAACTTTTCAGGTGAAAATTTTGTTTTCTGTGATTACAGGTAATATCCTAATTTTCTTTAAACACTTTGAAATATGTATACCACACATTCCATTCAAGACTGAAAAATGTTGAGAACTACATGTACAACTGTACACTAAAAAAAACACCTTAACAATCATTTCAGCTGACCTCAAACTTGTAACCAAAGTCTGTCCAGTCATATACTAGGACTCTGGAACCAATCTCTCTAAAGACAAATATATACATGTAAACAACATTTTAGAACACATAATGATTATTGTTTGAGTCACATCAGGCTTTTAGCCAGGCGACCGTCCAGCCGTCTAAAGGACGGCCAGTTCTCAGAAATGAGAGATTTTCGACGGCCTGTTTTGGGCGGCCATTTACGAACTTCTGTGCTTAATGTAACAAAACGGTGTCTATAAATTTATAAAACTTACATTTCATTGCTCTCAAGAGTTGTTCTAGTGTTGCTGTCGTATTTTTCTTCTATATGAACACTTTTTTAGCGAGTTTCCTTTCTGTTTTGATCAAATGAATCAAAGTTGAGCGAAGCGATTTCATAGGCAAAGCCGCTGTTCAGTGATATTGACTTACCAAGTCGTCTCCAGGCTACTTTGCCGGCTGCTATGAATAAATACGCACGTTGGTGATTATTTATGAGGATATGAGTCAAAGATCATGCGCCTTCCAACTCGGTAAGACGATCTCATGGCTACAAATGTTATTGTAATCGCTTGATTGTATTCTGCTCTGTTCAAGCGAAATCTGGCGGGCATTACAACAAAAAAGCCATTTGGTGTAATAACATGTGCAATCATCGTAATTGCTTTAGGAATACTAATAGTAGGTGAATAGTTAAAGATTGTAGACCAAAATGCAGTTCGACCAACAAAGCCACGCATATCTGTTCTTTCGTGTAAAACATGGCTTTACAACTTCAAATTTCAATCACTCTTCATCACATCTGGAGTTCCTGTCCCAAATATAATTCAATGTTAAACAAGGTAAGTTGAGGAAAGGATAGCTTAGTAAAATTATCAAGGAAAAACAGCGGTTTAATAGGTAAATTGAAAGGCGTTTACAGCTGTCAGAATTGCGGAAAGCATGTCTAAGAGGCTTCAATTTTTCAAAAGCATGGCGCCTGCTCCTAGGGGGGTCTTCGGCCCACATAAAACTTGGACTCCCACTTTCAAAATCCTGGCTAAAAGCCTGAGTCACATGTATCCAAAGATTAACAGTGTAGCAAAAAGATGAAAAAAAAAAGGATAAAAATAGTCACCTTTTGTTAAAAACTGTTCAATTTTTTCTCAAAAACTCAAACAGGTCTTTGCAGAAGTAGAGTATCCTTCCTTAATAATAATCTCTTCATAGTTCATTTGAATTATTTTACGTCTCGATGTAAGGATAATACTAAATTTTATTTACTGGAATTGGACATCAGGAGGGAGAAATATTTAGTATTCTGATTTCAGTGTGCTTATTCTTGTCATACAGTGTACAGCTATACCTCATTTCATCTAAGAACTTTTTATATGATGCATCAAGTTCCTTGAGATAATCCAAAGGAATGCTCTTCTCATAATCCTGTACATCAAATTAAGTGACATGTTTAGTTAGAAAACTACAAGTGTAATCACTTTGGCAGAGGGTATATTAAACAATGTGAACACAACAGGGTTTTCCATAAGAATACAATGAAAGACAACGAAACGACAGAACAGAACAACAACAACTGTTAACAATCCCAACTTGCCGGAGGCAAACCAGTTGGCTATTTACAAGTGCAGCTGTGAAGTTGAACCAGGGACTACCAGGATCAAATTCAACCAGTGGTCAGAGCGGGTCTTGAACCCGGGATCTTCGGATCTCAAGGCAAGCGCCCTAACCACTGGGCCACACTGCCTCCTTCAAAACACAAGGCTTTTTGCTCCAGAAATAAAACCGCAAGAATTTGACCAAGAATTAATTGTAGAAATTTCTCTCTTGTTTGGTTACCGTATTTACCCATGGATACGCCGCACCCGCGTATAGGCCGCACCCCAAACTTTCAATGGTTTTCATGGGAAAAAAAAAATAGTGAGGTCGAGTACAGGGATAAATAAAGCGAAGGTCGAAATCAACAACAGCTAGCGTAATTTCCGGGCGATTACCCCCGGGTAATGTGTTAATATTTTCGCAAACAGTTCTTGGTGCAGGTTATAGGAAGGTGCAGGTAATGTGATAATTTTTAAATCTTCCGGAATTATATATAGTTTTAAAACCGTAAGTAGGGAAAAAATATAAAAGTCATTAATAAATGAAACTGTTCCTAAAAACTGTATATTGCCTTTTTTATCCCGCTTTAATTGCCTAATAAACTTAATTCTCGATGAAAACCCGGTGTTGCTAAAACGAGGGTGAGGGTAAGACCAAGGGTCAGGGTAAGGGCAAGGATACGAATACAGAAAGTATCCTAAAAATGCATAAAAGCTAACCTTAAACTTTTGTTTAGACCTAATTAGGCCTAAGGTTGGCTTTTATGCATGTTCAGGATACTTTTTGTATTCGTATCCTTACCCTTACCCTGACCCTTGGTATTACCCTTACCCTCGTTTTAGAAACGCCAATGAAAACCAATGCAAATTGAGAACATATCAACAAATATCGTTGGCAATCAAAATCGTTTATCACGCATGTGATATTACTTTCTTACTTTGCTAATTTCACAGCAGTGAGTTCTTCCTTTGTTTAGTTGAAAATAAAATATTATTCACTAACTGGAATAATCAACTCAAAACAAAAGAATAAAAATGTGGAATAGCAGGCTTTAAAGTAATTCACACACAAAAACTGATGCCGAAATGTTCACGGACAAAATTTTAAAACACCAGAACATTCGGTGCATCAGTAAAATATTCCTAGCAAGCACTGCCTTGAAGTAGAGAGTATTTTCTCATTTCAAGCTATTTCTTAGAGTCAGTAGATCCTGAGATATCGATTTTTCTTTAGAATGGATTTTTACCAGCGGTATCATTCAATGGAAGATCAAAAACAATAGGTGTGAAAACTTACCAATTTCACACTAAAGGATATTTTGTTAACAAAAACAATGGTCTAGTGTTTAGTTGTATGTGTTGTAAGTTAGTAACAATTGAAAGCGAACATTAAAATGCCAATTTAGCATATGACCTTGAGATCTCTTGCATATTAATGAGGTATCAAAACGCTTGTACCCACTAATAGGCCGCATCCCTAATTTCGGTCCCATTTTTCCGGGAAAAAAGTGCGGCCTATCCGTGGGTAAATACGGTACACTGTTTTGTAGTTTAGTAACGTCCTGGAATGCATGCAGACTTTTTAATCCTCTCAGAGTTTCCTTTTCTTTTATCTCCTCTACTATAATATGAGTACAGCTGTATATACATGTAGCAAAATTAATGAGAAAGGACAGAGAAAGGACTACATTATTACTAAAGGTACAAAACTCTAGAGGGTCTGTGGTAAGGTCCTCCAGGAATGTTTTGTAAATTTGGGCCTCTTGCACACAGAATGCATTTCCTGCATTTTGAGGAAAAATTGTTTTGCTTTTTATGAACAATGTTAGTTTTCTTTTATAGCAACCAGCAACCTTCATAAAAATGCAGCCCTTAAAAGACGCATTGGTTTGCATAGCGACGACTCTGGAGAACATTAAGGTTGTGTTCTATTGGGATCAACCGTTTTTAGTTGGTTGGGTTGGTTGGGTTTTTTCGTGTTCTATTAGGAAAAAACCGTTTTCGTTTGGTTTGGTTGATCAACTTTTTCAACCAGCATCAAACTAGGTTGAAACGGTTGAAAAAGCATTGGCAGCAACCGCTGTTGTTTACGCGCGCCATTTAAAGTCGGCTGCGGGCTCCTGCCATGTTGGTTTCGGGCCTCAACTTGTCAACACTGAGAAGTCTGGTAATCACTATTCCCAGGAGTAACCGCGCTTCAACCGAAAACGGTTGGAAAAGTGTTCTATTGGGAAACCTCAACCGCTTCCACCAGAAATCGGTTGCCGTTGAAACGGTTGATCCCAATAGAACACGACCTAAGTTATTTTGTTGGCAAAGGCCAAGAACTTGAAGGTGATTGACAATTTGTGCCGGCACCCTTGCTTGTCCGAGAGAAATTTGTACAATTCATTTTTGATCAAATTCTTGCAGTTTTATTTCTGGAACAAAAGCCTTGTGTTTTGAAAATACTACATGTACGTTATTTACAGTGTAATGGTATACATTGTAGTAGAGGAGATAAGAGAAAAGGAAACTTTGAGAGGTTTAAAAAGTCTGCATGCATTCCAGGACATTACTAAACTATGAAACAGTGAAACCAAACACCGAAAAAAATTGTATAAGCCCACCGGTACATGTACAATGAATACTGACCTGGATAAAGGTTGGATTTTGAGATGAGGCCCAATTAGGCCTAAAATGCTATTGCTCCTAGTTAATTGAGATTAAGAATAGGATTCATATTAAGATTGAGATTTGAAGCAATAACGTTTAAAGCTTAATAAGGCCTAAAACGACATTTGATCTCAAATTTATCCAACCTTTGTTGGTTAGTATTCAATGTATGGTGGGGTCATACATAGTTTTTTGGTGTTTCGTTGTTTTGTGGCTTAGTAATGCCCTGCATCGCATTGCATGCACTCTTAATTAAATACATACAATGTAAAAGCTGATGGACAGAAATAGTAATCAAAATAGTATACCCTTGCCCTCCCGAGAATGCGCTGATTGCAGGTCTTGGGTTGCACATCAAGATATAAGGTGGTGTGTGGAATTAACATCGCTTCCAATGATTTCTCTCTGAGTTGTTTGTAATGGTCATAACCTAAGGTGAAGTGTGAAAAACCATTAATATTTCCTCCAAAAAGTAAATTTAGTTAACCCATTAGACAGAGTAAAAGACTAAGTATGGCAGGTTTAGCCCGGGTTAGGGGTGAATGGGTGAAATGCTCATTTAACTACTGGGTAAGTTATTACCATCAGGGGTCATCGCCTTTTAGCGAGTTATCTTTTTAGCATAGCCTGCATAGCTACATGTAGAGGTATTTTAGGCGCACCAAATAAAGTTTCGGGGGTGGACTTTTTTTAATGCCGCTCACTTTTATCACCTCATCGACCTCAACTGATCCCAAATAAACAAACCAATAATTAGAATAGACTATTTTTGCATGAAAGATAGGCGTGAAGGCAATTGTCTTACACTTTTGTATTTGCATGCATGGCGAATAACTGAGGATTTACATCAAAGGGAGATAAGCCTACAAAGACAGTTGAAGGAAGAAAAAGACGAGGAAACATTAACGACATTTGTAGATTGTTGGGTGTCAATCTGAAGATCAAATTCGGCAACTTTCAGAAAAGTACCAAATACATTTCCGTGGAAAATTGACTTATGTGTAAACCTTCAGGCCGTGCCAAGAGTAAAGGCAAGACATTAGCAGATCTTTGCTCAGAAATTGGCCTGAACATTGTGGAGTCTAGTGTTCTATCAAGTTGAGTTGAACAGTCTTGTGGCGGGAAAATATTAAATGTCGTTGTGATTTCACCAGTAACAAATTATTCAAGTTTCCTAAAGCATTTTAAATACTAAAGTAATTCTGTATACCTGCTTGAGAAATTGTTCCATGTTGGTAATTTGCCTCAGCAAAGACTGAATCACTGAACACAGATCTGTCCAACAATACTCCTTGACCTACAAGGGTTTTTATAAGGAAAAAAAACAAAACAAAACAAAAACAAACAAACAAACATCAAGAACTGAACTGCACTCTGGAAAATGCTTAAGATGTTTGGTTTCTGGAGAGATGATAGCAAACGTCTTCTGCTTGGTATAGACAGGTAGACATGTACTTTTTAACAATAAACAAGTAGTGATCCTTACATGTATGTAAGATTGCAACAGCAGCTGGATTTTGAAAGATGACATGTAAAATCCTTCGTGTCACATCACTTGTTGCTCTTTTAATAACACCCTTGGATCAACCACAAAGTGTGTACCATTCAATTTGGCGCACAGCACACAAAAAAAGTTCACATTGCAACCAGGTTGACAATATGGTTTGGAGAAATTTGAATGTTACTTACAAAGTTACAACGTTATTCAAAGACCCAATGTTTGGACACTCCTGCTTGAAGTTTCTTCATCAGGCGGAGGGATCCAAAGTCATTGCAAGAGTCCTCTTATACGCTCAATAACTAAACAAAGAGGAAAAGGGGGCAACCATTCCAGGGGCGGATCTAGGGGAAGGGTGCACACCCCACCTAAGATGACCTGTGGTTTTCCAATACAACTGCTGTTTTGCAAAAAAAAAAAACATTCATGTAATGTTACCAGTCAGCTACACCCATCCTAATAAAAATCTTGAATCCGCCCCCGCATTCATTTCCTGGAAATAAGTCAGACCTTAATACTTACCATATTTTAAGACATGTTCTGTTGCATCAACATATGTTTTGAATCTTTGTCGGAAGATCCACAATTGAAGTTTCAAAGCGTATTTCTTAGGATCTCGATAAAACTTTGCCAGGTATGGATTTTTCGTCGTGGGTTCCAGGAAGACTCTGTAATTTAACTGTTTGGCCAACTGACAAGCTAATGTGGATTTACCAACACCAATGTTTCCTTCTACAATGACGAGTTGCGCTGGCGACGCAGTGCCTTGCAAGGTCGACTTGAAACCAATCATGGTTGGTTGTAGAGGTCTTGACGGAAAGATTTTCGAGCAGTGATTTCTGCTGAGAGAACTGAACAGACGGCATGGTATCATTAAGGGCATTAGACAAAATGTGAATCCTTCCAATGAATCCAAGATGTAACGTTCCTTTCGATTCAATCATCTCTCGATGGAATCGACAAACTCCAACGCGTTCGATTTGAACCAAAATTAGAAAACTTTGACATCGTTTCTGAGACCGTAAAGGGTCCACAGTAAGCAAACTAATATTTATCTCATGAGTCTAATTTTGTATTTTCGTCTCAGGACAGCAGTTGCCGAAAGAGACTGGTTAAAAACACGTAATTTCAAACTCACCTCTCTACTGGCGCGTTCTTGTTCAAAAATTATTCGCGCCAAAAATGTTAGCTAGCGCAGTACGTGTTCGCCTCGTTTTCAGAGATCATCTGGGAACGAGGTTGGGATAATGGCGGAAAAGTCATTTTTGTTTTTGAACGAGTAACCTTTTTAACGAACGAGATTTTTTAATACTATCAGCTTGAGTGCCATAGATAGCTAAATATTTCCCTCGGATAGTTTTGCGACCTGTGCCGCGGATAATGTCATTTACAGTGGAAATGCTGAGCTGGAATGAAATTTAAAGGGAATTTCATTCACATTTCCTCCACCTCGTACCTTGTGAGGTGTCTTGAACCTTTGGAAAGCCTCAGTCAGTTACGTATCGGTAAGCTTATAATTATAGGGGAGGTATTGTTGACGTTAACTAAGCATGCTGTTATTTATGTGCCAGGCAGAGCTTTATTAGTTGCCAAAACAACTTTTTGTTCCAATGGTTGGTTGGTACAATGTACATTGTATGGGCGGCCATCACGGCCAAAACAAAGAAATTGCTTTTTTTGTTGTACTTAGAATAAAGGGCATGCAGTGCAAAAACAAGCCTGGTGATACCATCTTTTTATTGCCTTTTTTTAATAGTGTCCTGTGTATGAATATCAACTGTGCCAAGTTTGATAAAAATCAGGATAGTATGTCATTTTCAAGAGAATAATTAGTCTAGGCTTACATGCAGCTACATAATTCCCGAAAAATTGTTTAAAATTCTTTCCGGAATTTCCCAAACAAAAGCTCAAAAATTCTTTCAGAAATGTCTAAACTTCTTCAAAAACTCTCTAAAAGTCCCCAAAAATTCTTATAAATTTCGTTTCTTATAGTGCAAAGTCTGCCATATTTGCTATCAAGCAAAGATCCGGATACCGTAGCTCGGTGAGAAACCGCTGCTTAGATGCACTGTAGAACCCCTTTTGGTGAAAAACTGCTGATAAGGAATAGATATGAACGACTGACCCCTCTCCTGGGTAGGTTGGAAGACCAAAAAACACGGTTTGTCAACGTTTTTGCCTGTCAAAAGTTTCCAAGAAGTCAGGTGAAAGTTCAAATTGCTCTAAAATTCTCGAAATTGTCAATTTTTTTCTAAAATTTCCGAGAGTTTCTAAAATTCTTTTTGATGTCTAAAATTCCCAAAAAAATTCCAGAATTATGTACTTAAGCCTATCTTAGTCAGTCATTTAGTCAATGGTCAGGATGTCACGCAAAGCTCGTTGTGTGACATCCCGAAAGATGGCTGTGAAGGAGACTATGTTTCTTATGAAACCACACTTCGACACGTACAGAGTAAAGCTATCGAGAAGACAACTCTGAACTGGGACATACTGTAGGACCTATCTTTTTTATCTTCATGCTGTGGACATCATTAATCAGTTACATTTAGCTCTGCTCTGAAAGAATGCTTCATCCAAAAAGAAGGAAGAAAACAATTTCACCCAGAGAAAAAAAAAAGTATGTCAGGTTCGCGTCAAGTTTTATTGGGCTGACCACAGATACAGTATTTACGTCAGATCCTCCGTTGACTAAATTGCAGTCATTGCAGTCTTGAATTGTTTATTTGACCTTGCACTGAATCACTTGCCCGGCTATTAAACCATTTGACACTTGATTAAGCCATTTGCTGGTGAGTTAAGTCGTCCGTCGATTAGTTGAACCGTTCCTACTTTAACTAAACCATTTCAGTCTTGTCTTGTCCATACACCAGCTCAGCGCCATGCAGTATGGGAACATTCTTTTTGTCATTACAATGCAGAAGTTTCAATAACACGCCAACAGCCAATGAAAGGCATTGGCTATGTAACTCAGAGAAGTCGGCTACCTTTTTCAATAAAGCAGGAGGGGGAAGGAGGGTTATGTGCTCCAGACTAAAGACAGATCCTCTCAAACCTAAAATAAAATTCATTTTGACAATGAAAGCCTGAAATTGCCTAAACGTGATCTTGAATTCTCCCAACTTTCCCAAGTGTTTAGATGTGGCCATGGAAACACGGAAAAAAGTCGTCTATTGCTTTTATAAAATATTTCTCAAAGATAATTCAACAAATGAGGGAAAATTCTTGATTGAAACAGATTTTCTTGATACACACTCATATTTCCTACCAGCCGATCAAAATGCATGTCTGACGGCATATACCGGTAACCAATCAAAATTTGTGTGATGTCACAGCCATGTTTCCATACTCTCATCTAAACACAGCTATTAATGACCAATGA
>NC_090883.1:25706696-25721696 GCF_036669925.1 Montipora capricornis | reverse complement strand
TTTTAACTTAGCCTAAATTACATTTAGCCACATTTATATGGGAAAAGACATTGACCATTGCTTCCAATAGTTTATGTCTCTGAATTTAGGCAGCATTTACACAAACTACAAATTTTATTTTGTAACCACATTATCTTCAAAGCATGGTTTTGTGTAAACACTTCCAAACTCCATTGATTTCCACTCGGTTTTGTGGTCGTGAAAGTGTGCCGATGTGATACCGCATTCATGTAAATGCTGCCTTTGTTAACCTTGACAATGTAATTATGGCATATTCACTTCACATCTGTAGACCCTATTCATAAATAGTAGCTAAGTAATTATTCTTTTGTCTTTGTGCTAGTCATCCTCACTGGCATTGTTAGCACGAACAAATTCAAAGGAATTTTTGCGCCAAAGTGAGGTTAGTAAAAATGATTAGCACAAAGACAAAAGACTAATTTCTTGGCCGCCATTGAAGAATAATTATGGTCTATGTGTTGTTGTTCAGTGCCTTTGCAGTGTGTTAGTCAAGAACAGCCAGTTCTGTTTTTTGAAGAGGATACCACCATTTTGAAGAATACATTGTTGGGTGCATTAGAGTGTAAGTTTGCCTTAATGTCATTTTCCACCAGTTTCTTGTAAGCTGATTTTTTTATTAAGTGGAATGAGATGGAATTCCGAATCATGAAAGCACAGTGTGCAGTTTTTAAGACAAATTTTGTTGTATGGCTTCAAGTTAGCAAACAGCTGCATATATTTACTGAATCTACTCAGTTTTTGGATAGAGCATTCGAACACTCATTACCAGGTATTTCCTAGAGTGAACAGGTCCAAGCAAATACAAATTAATGCATTACTCCAAGGACTATTATAGCGAATTCCATCTGATTTCTGTGAAATGAAATTAATTACTTTAGATGTGGTTATTTTCCTAACGTAACTCAATAAGGGATAACAGGAGCAACTCCCATACTAAGCCAATGCCACGGCATTTTACAGACCAATCTATTTTTGGACTACCTTTGCCGCAAAACAACAAAGGCAGTTCCGGTTCGGTGACGCTATGACGTCAAGTTAGTTTCCTGTGATTGGTTATCGGGTTCCTGCGGGAGTTTCATTCACGGGAAATTCAATCTAAAAATAAATCGGTCTGTGAAAACGAGGTGACAGGAATATATGGGAGTTGCTCTCTCCTTCTCATGGGCTCCAGGGGATGATAATTATGGGAGAGAAGCTGACAAATCAAAGCTGGCTTTTAAAAATTAGTGACACCAGTCTTTGTTGTTTGTTTTCCCTAGTTTTGACAATGATCACACAGAGAAGTAACTCAGCAACTTTGGCTGTTCCCAAGCAGTTGTATCAAGCTTGTATTGGCAAGCTTCAAGGTAATCAACATTTTGGCTATTTAGAGCGGTTTTCAATTGAGTGTTGCAAGTTTGCTTTGGTTTTGCATTACTTCGCTCAGTGATTGGTTCAAAGTTCTTGGGCCACTTTTTCAACCAATCAGAAGTAAAACCAAAACCAATCGTGGCTCGCGCGTGCACATTTTCCCACGCTTTGTGTCGACTACGTGTAATTACTTCAAGTTTTGATTGGTTTACTGGATTGTCTCCGTCCTGTTTGATTGGCCAAAGTAATTCTCTTGGTTTTGGTTTTACGACACTCAATTGAAACTCGCTCTAACCCTCATCATGAGTCATCGTAATAAAGTCGATCAGGGATGTCATTTTAGGTGTCAACCCATTTCATTGGCCACCTGGGTTATGCTTTATTAACAGCGTTGTATTGGTGAACTGGTCAGTGGTGAGTGTTTCTGTGAATGAGATGTCTGTTAGCCGGCCAATACATTTTTTGGAAAGATGATGCATCAATGACAGTAATGATAATGATGATGACGACCACGCCGACGGTGATGACATTAGCTTTGTTAGAGTCTCAATCTTATTTGGCTGAGCACAAGTGATCGTCTGATTGGGAAGACTGTATAAATCAAATCAAACCACATGAAGTTAAAGTAGATCAAGGCAAGTGTTGGTTTTCTACAAGAGGGGAAAATCGGATTATCTGAGAACAACCTCTCAGAGCTGAATAGTGAACCAACAAACTCAGCTCACATATGACGGTGAGAAAATCGAACTAGGACCGTATTGGTGGAACTGAGTTCCCTGCTAGCAGAGGTCCCTTTTCTTTTGCATTTGCTGGGCTGATGAGAACGGGAAAAGAGACCTCTGCCATGGGTCGAAACTCACTTCGATCCAACCGCCGTCCATGACCTTGGACGACACTCTTCAAACCGCATGCGCCATGATATGTTTGCTGACTGAGACTTGAGGTCACTGTGTCCCGAGCTTTTCTTTACAGTAATTCCACAGTTGTTAAGTGAGCCAGCACAACATGAAGCATCACGTGAGGATTCGGTCACTAAGTAACCGCCGCGCATGATCAACACAGTGAGTTTCAACCCATGGCAGAGGTGTCTTTTCCTGTAACAGTCCGCCCAGCGAACGCAAAAGAAAAAGGAGACCTCTGCTAGCAGGGAATGGTGGAAGGGGAGTGCAGGTGAGTGCTCTCACCACTGCGCCAACCCAGCTCATCATTTGTTAAATCTCTTTATTAGATAGGAAACGCACTGTGTTTGCAGCAGGTGCATTTTGCAGGACAACCCACTAACTTTAAAAAGTTGTTTTTTAAAATGTGATTTAAGGATAATTCATTTGCTTGGGCCTTACTGTAAGGTACGGCTCCGAGGTTTCCCAGGTCTAAGACGGTCCCCCAAGTGTGCAGTAGGTCCCTCAAATTATGAGGAAAACACCAAAGAGCGAGTTTCAATCGAGCGTCGTAAAACCAAAACGTAAGTCTTTGGCCAATCAAAAAGGACAGAGACCATCCAGTAAACCAATCAAAACTCGAAGTAATTACACGCGGGAAAATGTGCACGCGCGAGTTACGTTTGGTTTTGGTTTCACTTCTGATTGGTTAAAAAAGTGGCGCGTGAACTTTGAACCAATCACTGAGTGAAGTAATACAAAACCAAAGCAATTCGCTTATGACTTTCGACACTCAATTGAAAACCGGCCAAATCTAAAAAAAATGTTGAATTCACGAGTGTAGTTGGTTTCGGAATTAAGCCAGTGGAGAATATTTGTCAGTCTTTTAACGCTGTTGATTTCACTATGGTAGATGATCACAATGAGCGACTTTCATATGACGCCCCAATGCATTTTGTTTTCCCCACAAAATTTTGCGTAAAACTGTTGTTTTCAAATTATGCACTTGGGAATAGCTGACAATAGTTTATGCAGAATTTTTTGGGGAAAACGAAATGCATTGTGGGTCATATGAAAGTTGGTTTTACCTTGTTACTTCTGGGAGACCAAGGCAAGGTGTTCAACAGCTGGGTCTTCGACTGAGTAAAATGCTGTCCTTGGAATCATATGATATCCACAAATGATGACACTATCTACTGTTAATTTTTGGATAGGAAGGATGGAAAGTAGGCCTTTTCTGGAAACATTTTGTTCATAAATCTGCGTGACGAGAGTGTAAAGAGAGTCTCGGCCGTTTGGCTAGCGACCTAGATCAGTTCGCTTGATCAAATTCCAAGTGGAACTTTATCAAATTCTCTTGGACTTCGCTAATGCGGCTGTCGTTACCGCTACAGGAAAAGAAAACAGCAGCGATAAGACAAGCAAAATGAAAATGACAAGGTAAAACTGAAGAGCGCTGAAATGCGAGGAAAATCTAAACTTAATGTCAACTTCCTACTTTTTACAAAACTCCTTAATTTACAACATGTGTTTTCCTGACAGAAATTTAAGTTTAGACATAAACGTGTCATGTATCTACTTTGTGAAATGTATTATGTTAAAGGTTATTTATTAAAAAAAAAAAAACATTTGTTTTCCTGAATATAGGTGCAAAGCCTATTAAAGATTTGCAGGACTTCGATTTACATGCGCTATTTGAGAGTTGTGGAAGTAGTCCTGTGTGTGTTAGACTAATCGTAGAGTGCTGTAAAAGGCATTTGAATCCGTTCAGTTAATCAGTTTACGCAATAGTAAGGTTAAGTCAATAGATACCTCTTTAATACTTAAGTTCGTGCGCCGTACTAGAAGTTGCCCCGTGCCCCCTGCGTTTTTTTCCGGGTTAATTTATGGCTTGATTGAAAAGACTGGTGAGAGAGGTGGAAGAAGAGCATCGTCTTCCACTAACATACCCCAGATTCGATTCCCTGAAGGGTTTTTTTCTTTGATCCCTCCGTTTTTTCCCTCTCATCGAAAACCAGCATTTGATGTAATTCACTGCCTTTCGATTTGCCGTTTATTTAACAATTATTCGCCGAAGGCGAAGTGATTATCGGTGAATATTCACCGATATGAAGTCGAGGTGAATATTCACCGATAATCACTGAGCCTGAGGCGAATAATTGTTTTAGTATAAATACACAGGTGATTATTTCAAAAAAGAGAAAAAAAAACATTTCAACGCGAAATCATATTCACTTACAGTGGCAAAACGACTACGGGCAGCCATTTTGTCCGTCGAGGTGATTATCGGCTGATAATCCGATATAGCGAGCCAATGAGAGCGCGCGATTTTGTATAATCACCTGTGTATTTATACTAAATTTGCAATATAAGAAGCCGCATTGTGGCACGAGGCCAACTAAATTGACCAATCATATATGATTGCCACGATATGGCAAGCGGCAAATTCAGTGCGAATCTGAGTGTCTTTAACATCGCTATTGTGAACGGTATTTCGACTTTATTTGACACGTTCTACGTTTGCACGTACTTTACACGAGTTGGTTTGTTGTGTTGTTGAAGTCGCTTGAAATGCTGATTCTTCTTTATTTATCTTTTACTCTTTTTGCACTTTCAGTCGTGCCCTTTGCCGAACATGACCTCACAGAATTCAAACCGAAAATTGAGAAGCTGCTTGACAGTCTAATAACATGCTTGTTTTGTGGGAAAAAGGCAATTACGGTAAGGTATAGCGATATTCTCGGTTTATAAACAATACTTGTGATATTTAAATTTTGCCAACCACAGAACAAAAGAACCTTTGTTTCGACAACCAATAGATCTCTTGTTGGCACATTAATGTCAATAGGTGACGTAACGGTGAGTATCACTATAGAACCTTGTTATTTTTACAATTTATAGGTGAATCTAAAGTTACATTTTTTGCTTCATTAGCACAAAGCTATCGTTTTCCTACGGAGTCCCATAAGGGACACACATCATTTTATTTTGCTGCCACTTTTAGTGCCACTTTTAGTTCTACCTTTAGTGCCACTTTCAGGTACGTATGGCAGGCTCACCGCCTGCATCGTCTTCGTTGCACTTTGGCTCTGGTCTGGTTTACTTTCACTTTGACGGCAACTTTATACTAATTTAAGTACGAATATTTCCTTAACAGTTCTATTGGCAGCTATTTTTGCAACTTCAAAGGCAGTGGTTCCAAATTATTAGGGAGCTTAAGCACGCGCGTTTTTGAGACGCGGACGGCAACCACTTTTACATTGCTATGTATCTTTTCTCCATTAGAGATGATTAGCATAAAAATCTGGAGACACCACTGTCCTGGCACGCGAAATGTTCTCTTCCGGTTGCCGTCCGCGTCCCAAAAACGCGCGTGCTTAAGCTCCCTATTAATTCACCGGCAATCGGAGGCAACGCGGCTCTTGCTCGAGACGAAGTAATACAAACCTACTTTAACCTTGGGTTTAGAGCGATTTTCAGTTGAGTGTCGTAAAACCAAAACCAAAGTATTTAACAAAAGAGATGTTGAATGATTGTTGGAGCAAAGTTTAAACGCTAATTCCTTGAATCAACCCTTTCCCGAGTAAATTTAATTTTAGGAACAGGTTTTTCTCGCGAGAAGTATCATATTTCCCTTGACGCTGAGATAGCTTTGTTTTGATTGGGTTTTACAACAGTGGGCGTGCTTAATCTCCCAAGGGAGGCGTTCTATAAATAAATCTACTGGGAAGGGTTGACTCCTAGACAAAGTATGGGAGATAAGGGCTCCCCTTGATGAACTTCTGACATGTTTCAATACGGTCGAAAGGGAGGAGAGAGGGGAGGGGGGGGGGGGGGGGTTGCAAACGGTTGCGACATCGCTGTTCAATAAAATCGAACGAATGCATATGGTGAAGCCGAGTCGGCTATACGGAACCTTAACGTCCTACAAGCGTTCTTCTGTGAAAAAGTCACGTGTTTCATATCATATCATATATCATATCAACTACTCTTTGTCCAATATTTCCGTTACAACAGTGTTTGGAATTTGAGGAAGTAAGAGACATATTTCTTTCTATTGGCTCATGTGCAGCCTTCTGGGATGTTTGTGTATTAAGACTTTCCTGGCACGTACACAAGTTTGCCACATCTCTCAAACCTATTGCCAAGGGTAAGTGTCTCCATCAGTTGCGTCTAGCCCGGTTGCGTTTCTAGAAACATCTTTAAACACTCTTAAGGACCGTATTAATTGTTCCCTCTGTTCGGCCGTTCGGTAAATGGAACCTCCATTAAACCAAGAAAATAACATGAAACCGCAGAACATAAAGTTTACAATAAAAGTTGTTCGAACTTTTTCCAATGAAAGCGTGTCGTGGTTGTACGGTGGCCCACAACGGACATGCGGCAAATTAAAGAGTTCCTGCAAATTAAGTAAAGTTGCTGCAAATTAAAGAATGTTGCTGCAAATTAAAACATTAAAAGTATGCGCGCGCACTGACGGAAGGACAGGTACAAAACACAGGTTACAGGTCACAGGTCCCAAGTCACAGGTCCCAAGTCACAGGTCATTATTTTACCAATACAGAAACAACCCTAACTGTTTACGAATGCTAACATTAGACCTAATTAAGCCTAACGTTATCTTTAATGGATGTTTAGGATACGTTCTGTATTGTTAAAACATTGACCTGTGACTTGTGTTCTGTATCTGCCCTTCCTTCAGTGCGCGCGCACACTTTTGATGTTTTAATTTGCAGCAACATTCTATAATTTGCAGCAACTCTTTAATTTGCAGCGTGTCCCTTGTGTATGGTTGCCCTGTTGTTTCAAAACAAAAGCACTTTGCGTGAAAACAACAGAACGGTTTTCAAATGAGTGTCGAAAGTAATTAACGAATTGCTTTGGTTTTACATTACTTCACTCAGTGATTGGTTCAATGTTCTCGCGCCATTTTTTCAACCAATCAGAAGTGAAACCAAAACCAATCGTGGCTCGCGCGTGCACATTTTCCCGCGCTTTGTCTCGGCTACGTGTAATTCTTTCGAGTTATGATTGGTTTACTGGATTGTCTACGTCCTTTTTGTTTGGCCAAAGTGGTTTTGGTTTTACGACACTCAATTGAAACTCGCTCTAAGGGCAACCGTAACACGTCGCAATAATTCAAGATGGCGGCGCCCGGAAAATTTTAAATTGAAAATACGTGATTCTGAAATTAGTTTTTTTCGAAACAAGCACCTTTTTTGTGGTCTGACGAATTATCCGTCTAGACGGATAATTCGTCAGACGGATTATTCGTCTAAGTATAAATCCGAAGACGAACTTTGACGAGTATTTTTGACGAAACAGTTGCTTTACTGGACGCCATCTTGAAATAGGCATCCCAGGAAACCCTGCGAAAATATAGAAGCCAGACCCTCTCATGTGGAAACTTCGTCAAAAAACCGTCTACGTTTCCGTCTAGATAGAAATTTAGAGACGGATCATCCGTCTCAGACGATTTATCCGTCTGTTAGCACGTCTTGAAGAGGTGCTAACAGACGAATCAGCCTCAGACGAATTTTGCTCCATAATTCGTCTTCAGACGCATAATTCGTCTCTAGTATAAATTCGGCCAATTGCCGAGCAAATTTGATCGCAAACGTTAATTTGTTCGGTTTAAAGTTATTCGTTAGTCAGAGTGGAGGTTCTCTTTAAGGGAAAAACTGTGGATATGGAAAGGATAAGTTTAAGCATGTTGCAGGACAAATGTGTACAAATGTCACCGATGAAAAAATAAGGAAAAGAAATCGTAATTGCACAAATAAGTATTTAACTGTTGGTGCTGCACTTTGGAGAAGATATAACAGAACGAGTTTTCCGGAGGAGTTGTTAGAGTACTTAAAAATTTTGACCTTCAGTGGTAAGTGTGTGCACCCATGGGCCGTTTGCTCGAAACCTGGTTTGCGCTAACTGGGCCGTTGGTTAAGAGGTATCGAAACCTATAGGTTTCCATGGTATTTAACACTGGTTACCGCTAACCATACTTATGGTTAGCGCTAGGGTTAGCCTATGGCTAGCGCTAGGGTAATGTGCTCCAACGAAGGGCTAACGCTCGAAACGTCAGCTTTTAGAATCTCTGTACGGTGGCCAATTTACATCATCAACTCTGTTGATAAAACCATATTTTTGTATACTACTTCCCCACCGACGCAGCACCACAGTTTCTTTAGAAACTACCCCCTTCATTAATGTGCAAGTAAGTTTTCTTTCGCAATCAACGGAGAACGTAAAAAGAAAAGAATGTACTAGATACACAAGCAGGGCAAAGTCAAAAAACGTGGTTGATCTGTAGAATCGGATTGATAGTGTCAAACGTTGGCTAGGGGTTCTTTAATGGTTTAACTCGTTTTAATAACTTGTCTTGGTTTTCTCACTCACATTTCATCTCCACTTAAATTACAGGCGAAGGTGATCTCGCTAGTAAAGTGGGTGATTATAAAAGTATTTGTTATGTACTTATTTCCCTTGAGCAAATGCTTCTGGAGACTTCAGGACCCAAGGATTCTTGCCCTGAGACAGGTATTTAATTCCATATTAATGACTGGTGTTTGAATTTACTTGATTTCTCCTTGTTTGAAACGATGAAGGGCCGGACTGGGGTCATATAGTAAAGCGAATGCAAATTATCTGTGTACTCGACTCCGGATCGAGTGGTCCGAGTTCGGGTCCTGGCCGGGGACACTGTGTTGTGTTATTGGGCAAGACACTTTACTCCCACGGTGCCCCTGTCAACCCAGGTGTATAAATGGGGGTAACCCTGCGATTGACTGCATGCTTCAGAAACCGGGATCGATGAGCCCCGGCTCTGATGAGCCAACTGACTCGTAACAGACTTAAATCTGGTGACGCTTCATTTCGTGATAATGCTGGGGTAGATGGTTTTCAATCACGTGATTAGACGGTCATGTTGGTGCACAAAAGACTTTTTTCTCCATTGTTCTGTGCACTAACGTGGCAAACCATGTTTGCATGGTTTGCAAGCAATCCCCAGAGACACATAACAATGATGTCATGTACAATTGCCGGTGGACGAACAAAAGGAGCCAATTAGAGATCTTTTGTTTTCGTCCACCAACATGGCGGTGATGACGTAGCATTAAAACCCATCTATTGCAAACGTCAAATGTCGCCTACATTGAGTTGTGTGTTCTAATAATTGTTATTGTGTTTTCTCTCAGTCAATTCTGTCCATTTGCATCTAAGTGGTGCCCTTCTCCAAATATCACAAGCCTTTCCAGTGTTTGCCCATTTCTTATGGAGATTGCAAATTCTTCTGCTACACTTGTCTTCTCTTTCGGAAAAAACAGCAACGTTCTCCTGACATCTTAACAAGTGAGAACTAACTTGCAAGAAAAAGGTCATGTAAAAATCATGCTGTGCTTTTGGAGATCATCGTTTCAATTCATTTGGTTATTGGGAAATAAAGTATGTTCGTTTTCATTTTGTTATAGTGACTCATGACTAGAGTATGTAACTGTTGTCTAATTTACTCAGAGCTCACGAATGTAAACAGTCAATCGAAACGAAGTATTGAGGTCACGTGTATAGGCCTAAAAAAAACCCAGATATGTACAGGCCATACGTCGCCCTTGTTAAATTGTTCTCCATCTAATTTACAGAATGACCATTTTGTGTTTTCGATACAAAATACTGCATCATTCATTCATTTCACAAGTCAGGTAAAATGTTTGCGGGATTTACAATGGCTTTACAATCGGAGTTTCTTCGTTACGTTATACCGACACGTATTTCCCGCTCATTTTGTTTCGATGGCCCAGCACTTTAAAGGAAACATTGCGTAGCTGAAGCACGCGACGTTTCAATACGAAAACAGCACACTTTCGGTTTTCCGTCCATGGGTCTAAAACGTCGCGTTCTTAAAACCCTGGGCCCGGTTGTTCAAAAGCCGATTAACGCTAACCCCAGATTAAAAATTAACCAAGGAGTTTATTTCTCAACTCCCAAATGCTGTTCAACGCTGGTATTTGGCAAGACTTTACATTAGAAGAAGTCGCTCTTGAAAAACAAAAATAAGCAAAAGAAACTTTCACCAACCGGGCCCTGGTTAGATTCAGTCTAATATTCCTGTCCCAAGAATTTTCTTTCAGATGCGTTGGGCACTCAAAACTTCTACATCAAATGCCTAGAGGGCATACTTTCTTTCATGTTGCTGACGACGGCTACGCAACGGCAACGCCACAAAGCCAGAATAGTATTGTTTAAAAGAGTGAAAATACTCGTGCAGCACGAATTGCAACCTCGTTCCCAGGGTCTCTCTTCTCTGCCTCCCTTGTTCGTTGGAGGAGAAACCCTGGTTGCGGCTGGTCACGTGACCAGAATCTGGGTGGTAAAAAAATCTGCTGGAAGGGTGGGTAACAGGATTTTTGATTGTCACAGTGACAAATTTACTAACGCAGGGAGAGAGTCATGTTTCAAAACCACACCTCTCGCTCTCAATTTAGAAATCTGATCGTACATCAAAGCGTTCAAAGGTGAAACAACTAAAACTACAGACTTTGTTACAGACGTGGTTGCACGTGTTTCCTCTCTTTCCCTCAACAATCGAGGCAGAACTTGGAAAACTAAGGATTTCCCGTAGCCGATAGGAAGAACGGCAACTAAATCTTTCTTTGAATATAAACTTTCCAGGCAAATGACTTGTTTCACTTTCAAAATTATATCGTCATAGCCAGCCGAAAGTAGCGCCTTCTGAACACATCTCAGAAACTCGAGCGCCATTTTAAACCCAACAATTGTTCAAATTCACCTTCCCCCGGATGGTATTTTATCGTCCTCTCGACCAAATGTACTTGACTACCCACGCACCCTGCGGTTTTGGATGAATAGATGGTCACGTGACCAGCTGCAACCAGGGTCTCTCTTCCAACGACCAGGGGAGGCAGAGAAGAACGAGGTTGCACGAATTTCCGTCTATTTTTTTGTCATACTCCACAAACATCAACGTAAAATCACCAAAATTTTAGGCTTTAGAGACAACGTAAGCATATGACAATGAACGATTCATTTTCTAGTTTTACTTTAAAACCGTTTGTACCATCTTGGTTCGTGCCCATCCAGTTACAGGATAGTTCCTCCGTATTGCACGGTTTTGGCTAAAAGGGATGACTCAAAAGTATCTTCTTGAGCCCACGGTGCACCAAACCCAAGAGATCATGTTGTCAAGTTGTCACTTACAGCAACTGCTGACCGGAAAAAGGTGCTGTGAGGTCATCACTTTTAACCGCCACCGTGTAGATCGTTTTCACGTGACGTCATCATTTTCTAAAATCCAAAACTAAAGAGCCACGAAAATTTTTATCCTCATCAGGCATAAGAGGCGGTAAATTTGTATCCATTTGCAATTTTAAAGCTCAGTAGCGTGCTTCGTTTGGAAACCAGAGCATATTGAATTTCTGAGTTATAGCAGAGCGTGACACGAAGCGACGATCGAGTTTATTGAGAAATATATATTTATCTCATGGTTTTGAGCCTTTTTAGAATTTAAAGCATTAGGAAAAGTGCTTAGATAAATAGCTGTCTGTTCAGTACAGATGATCACTCGCCTAGATAGCCAAAGTAAGTAACAGATGTTGACACTTTTTTCCGGCCGCCATATTGGTGCACCACAGATGTGCACCAACATGGCGTTTTCATACTGGGCTCTGTAAATTTCTGCGAAACATTTCGACGAATATCTGAAGTTTGGGGAAACGCACAGGCCTAAAACTTGGCGAAGTGTCTTCTTCATTTATCTTCTACAACATCACGAATTCTTGACTTTTTCCACTGGATGGTTTTCGATTTATTTTTTTATTGCGTGACACTGAAAACGATCTATTGTACAAGGTGAACAAGACAGAGTCATCGCGAAATACGAGGTTTTCACGTGACGTCATCGCCACGCCGCCATGTTGGTGGACGAAAACAACACTTAGCACTTCACATTACACTCTAATCAGTCAAGTCTGTTCAAATATAAGTGCTACACGGGCAACGTTTTCAAAAACGTAATCCTCACTTGTACTCGTACATGTTAATTGCCGTGACTTTAACATCTTCAGTTCCCACGGCCTGCCCCCGTCTGACCTTGTAGCTCAGTCGGTAGATCAGCGGTGATCTAACCCGAAGGTCGTTGGTTCAATTCCCACCCTGGTCAGAGTTTTTCTCAGTCCTCGTGTGGGCCCATTTCCATCAGTAGGGCTAACGCTCACATGATTCATATGGGGTAAATACTTAGCACTTCACATTACACTCTAGTCTCTCATTAGCTTCTTTTGTTCGTCCACTGGAAGTCGTACGTTTCTCTATTGTTATTTGTGCTTCCAGAGGTTGATTGAAAACGTCCTATGCTTCCGATAGCGCTAAGTTACATTATACACTTAGGGTGCGTTCGATTGACCATATTCCGGAATATGAATACATGGAATATAAGTTAGAAATCTTTTGTTTTTACGGAGATTCACATTAAAATTGTCAAACGTCTGCTAAAATGCTATTTTAAACATATTTTTATTTCCTTGCTGCTTCGAAACGCCTCAAACATACCGTTTTAATCATCACTCCACGTATTCTTATTCCGGAATAGGGTCAATCGAACGCGCCCTTAATGTATGGTCCCGAGGGAAACAGTTAGTTTTGTTTTCCCGAGAGTCCTGATGTTTCCCGATACGAAATCGAGGGAAACATCAGGACTCGAAGGAAGGCAAAACTAACTAGTTTCCCGAGAGACCAGACATCAAGTGTCTTGTTGTATATTTTGACTTTTCCGTCAACAATCGCAGCAAAACATCCGGAGCGGGCAACAACTGTGGAATTGTATCCCGATCGGGATACCGTGATTTGAATTTGATCAGGGGCACGTGACCAAGGACCAATCAATCACAGTGCTCGTTTTGTTGAGTGAAAGGTTTTTTTTTTGTATAGGTATACAACAATTTGGAATGACGTTTTCGTTGATGTAACCGTTGGCCTCCTCAAAGTTCTGTCGGAGAGAATAATTAGCCCTCAACACATAATTTTGTGTTGTCAAGCTTTCCTTTTGATTAATTGACAGGTTGTTTGACGCGAATTTAACACGAATGACAAGTGGAGAGCTTCGTTTGTGGTTAAAAGAACCTTCAATGAAATGCTGGAAAAATGACAAGGATAATTGAATTTTTTAATGAAAAAGTTCCATGCCCTGTTTACGCGGAGCCGTTTTCTCGTACTGCCAGATAACGAAGGGGTTGTATTCTTTCCACGGAAGATGCATTACGGTTATTCAACCGGTTGTTCGAGCTTTTCAAGCAAACGGTTCCCTGGATGGTTGTTTAAGGGTAAAGTTTCTGATTCGTGAATTAGAATTGCAAATACAATTGAAGACAAGGTTTAATTTTTTTAATTGAACTCAACAAATATAGTGGTATTTATCTGGCTCTTAATTTGAATAATTTGAGCTGTTTTGGCTAAAGCAACCGCTACACACGACAAGGTGTTTCGGAAGACAGGAATTGACGCAAAGCTGTTTGAAAAGGTAAGTTTATTTCATCGTGTAACAAGGCGACGTATTTAAATGATATTTTTTTTGATAAAATGTTTGATACTCGAAGAAGATTGAACTTAAATCGCTATTGTCTGTATTTTCAAATTTTCAACAGCGGTGATAGCAAGACAAGTTTCTTATAGGCCGATTTCATAGTATTTGAATCATATCCAATCTGATGAAAAGCTTGCTTTCGCCCAAATCCGTAACCTAACGGAAAGCTAAGCACCCCAGGAAATTTAGGTTTCACGCCGTTTTGTGACTTGTTATGCGGTTTTGGGGATGGAAAATGTAAATGGGCGATCGCCCTCACTGAACATGCCCATTTTCGAAATGCGGCCTCGACACCTTTTTGGGCGTATTTAGAGCACTAGAATATATTAGAAAACATCGGCGGACAGAGAGGCGATATTGGTTTGAAACTTTAGCTTTCTCGGTGCCGAAGAGGTTTTTGCTTTGAATCAGCCAAGTTCCAAAACTCAGTGCCATTAAAACCCTACCTACACAATGGTAAAATGTTAGTAGCTCTGCTAGCTTGCAGTAGGTGGAGGTATTGTTGCCGGGAGAGGCATAAGCCGCACGGAGAATTTTGCCGCTGGTTAATTTTTCCTCTCGCTGCCAGCTGCGCAGGCTATAGCTCTGAGAGAGCCTTGTAGAAAACAAAAACTGGAATTTTCTTTGGAAAGATAACCGGAAAGCTGGCTTTCCCACAGACGGTAACTTTTAGCGCGTCGGGGTGGGGCAATTTGTACTTAATGAAACACAACCGAAAATAAAAACTTGCCAGGAAGTATGAGCTATGATTTTTTCGTAAATACTCTCTTGGTTGCCGTGAAATTAGTCCTACTTCCCTCGTCTAAGTAGTGGGTGACTCAGAATGGGAGGCATTTTACCTAATATGAAGCCAGCTGTAAATCATTAAAACATCTTAAAAGCTTTGAACAAAAATGGATTCACCAGTTTCACGGTCAAAGGAAAAGTAAGACTCGTTTATTTAAGTTTCGAACACGTGTTAGATGTATCGCCAGAAAGAAAAAGACAGGGTTATTTGCAAAATGAGTTTAACTCGTATGCTGGTGTAGCCAGTCAGGCAACATTGCTAACATCGGAAATTAATTTTTGTCGTGTCACTGAAAATCTGTCTGTTTTCGTTAAAAATGCCAACTTTTGCACTAAATATTTGCTTAGGACCTGCATAATACTGTCACTGGC
>NC_090883.1:25681696-25696696 GCF_036669925.1 Montipora capricornis | reverse complement strand
TGTTGTCGTTGCCTTCATTCCATGTATGTATCATAAAACCAGTTAATCGGAAAGATAAAACAAAGCTCTATTAACTGGTGTAAAAAGTCCCAGAGTCTTCATTTGTGTCCTGCTGGCAGAGCGCTTCATTCCTTAGGCGCCCTTAGGAAAAACGTGTGAGTGTAAATACTCCCTAGGCTTTATGAAATAAAAAATAGGCAAGTGTACGATGCGCGGGAAGATCCAGTTGATTCTCGTGGTCGTCTTCTGCCCAGTCAACAATTCCAAGCCGCAGTTGGTTTTCCCTGCTCGTGGAGTTAAAAGTGTACCTAAACTCAAATATTTTTCGTTTACAATATTAAACTTCCCACCCAAAGCAAACATGTTTTACCATTCTTACCTTTCGCTTTTTATGTGTCGGACAAGATTCGGGAAAAAACTACAACCCTGGACAAAAGTCTTGGGACACTTGAGCTAAATTGGCTTAAAATAAAGACCATTTATCATACAGCTTCCCTCGCCCCTTTCAATGTTGATTGGAATCTGGGAAACATTCGGAAATGCTGCAGTTTGTTTCAACATTGCTTGGGGGAGGGAGTGGTGTTGAGTGGAGGGGGCGGCGAGGGAGGATGATGAGGGGAATTGTTATAAAATATCAGGTAAACCTTTAATGGTTTAATGGTGCACGGCACAGAAAAAGCGAAATTCTGGGTAACAATGGTGACATATTTTTGCTTTGGATGTGAAGATTTATCTTAGGAACGAAAAATATTTTAGTTTATGTGCACTCAAAGAGACGTGATCTTGTAGGGTATGATATTGTTATGTTCCAAGTGACACCTTGCATTATGGAAGAGTGGACGGATTTTGTACGTTCAATAAGCCATTTCTGTATTCATCACTCTACAATAGTTGTAATTAACGGCTCTTCTCTACTGTTACACCCCAATTGAATACTCTTGTTGCTTTCTTTCACAGTGTCCACTGGCCATTCCACCTTTCGCTTGCTCGCCTACGAGCTGGAATGGAATGTAGTTGCTGCATCTTTCTTCTTGCCTCACCCACAAAATCCACGAGATATTGATATAAGTCTTGCGAGCCCAAGCTTAACAAGGGACGATACTCGACTCGCGATCGTGTTTTGTCCCGCTTGGGCTGTTAGCAAGTTGATTGACAAGATTGGCAAGATTGACAAGATTGACAAGAGTGGCAAAGTTGACCCAAAAGAGTGGACGTGGATTTTTTCGGACTTCGGTAATAAAGAGGTAAAGTCAACAACTTGATGTTCTATCAGACTGGGGTCCGCGGGAAGGGGGTGGATATAAGATGTCAAAACTGTTGGGACCATTCGCGCTTTTCCCCCTACCCCCATTACATTAGGGAGCTTAAGATCTACAACGACGACGTCGACGAAAACGCCACAAAACAATGATATCATTGGTTAAAAGAGCGTAAATAATCGTGCTGCACGTGCAGCACGGATTTTTGCTAATATTTTTGCGGTTCTCTGCGTGACAACGACGTGAAATCACTAAATTTTAGGTTTTGACGACTACGTGAGCATGCAACAGAGAATCTCTCATTCTCTATTTTCAGTCTGAAACCGCTCGTACCAATTTATTTTTAGGATACTTCGCCCAAATTGTAACAAGTGAACGAGATGGAATAATCGCGAAAGACTTTTACTAGAGCAAAGTTCTATTTTGAGGTGACGTTTTCGTCGACGTCGCCGTCGTAGATCTTAAGGTCCCTAATGTTGATTTTTCACGGTCTCCAAAATCAAGATCCGTTCATCAATCGCTGGCATGTTTCAACATTGTCTGGGGGGTAGGGGGGCGCAAAAAAGGCAGGGAAGGAAGAACACACGTTGCTCATATAACGATGGAAGCATTTACAGTAAATTCTCTACTTTTCGCCCAAAATCATTGACAAGTGTTCCGAAGTGTTTTGACCCGGATTGTAGTTTCGTGGACCCAGTTCTCCCGCCGTCCTTACATTTGTAGGGACCTTAAGCGAGAACGAGGACGACGGCTACGAAAATGTCGTTTAAAAATGCATGGAAAATGTGTGTCCACATTCCAAGAATAAAGTTGGTGAGAACGGTGTGGATATTTAGAGAGAGAAAATTGAAAATTCATCTTCAGGTGCTCGCATCCTCCACAAAACCTCAAACTTGATCGTTTCACGTCGTTGTCAAGACACGAACGGCAATCAAATGTATCAAAATGTGAAACGCACGTGCAGGGCCTGTGGAGCTATTGTTTTTAATGATTAAACCTATTGCTATGTGGCGTTCTCGAAGCCGTCGTCGTTGTCCATGCTTAGAGCGGTGTTCAATTGAGTATCGAAAGCAATTAGCGAATTGCTTTGGTTTTGCATTACTTCACTCAGTGATTGGTTCAAAGTTCTCGCGCCATTTTTTCAACCAATCAGAAGTGAAACAAAAACCAATCGTGGCTCGCGCGTGCACATTTTCCCGCGCTTTGTGTTGGCTACGTGTAATTACTTCGAGTTTTGATTGGTTTACTGGATTGTCTCCGTCCTTTTTGATTGGCCAAAGTAATTACTTTGGTTTTGTTTTTTCCACACTCATTTGAAAACCGCTCTAAGCTCTCTTGTATCTTATTGGCCATCATTGGCCATGTTTTCACTAGCGGTTTTTAAGGTCGCTTTTCCAACTCGCTCCAGTAGTGCTGACTGTCGATCAAATTGTTGGGCGCGATGGTGGCCGCGCCCGCTTTGGCCACCAGAGACAGGATAGCCACGTTTATCGACGAACTGGCACATCCCTGATTTGCTGGAAAGTCGGCAGACTTCAGTGGAGTTCTCATTGAATTTAAGCCACCAAACCAGCTAGCTTAAGGTGGCTCGATAGGCAAAAAACGACCAATTTTGTTAAGTGAAAGCAGAGTTGGTAATTACTTTAGGCCAACGAGGAGTCTCTTGCGCTTATTCAACTTGGAAATACAATAAGCGTGGTTTTTTTTTTTTAATTTATTGTTGTATTGGCACGTGCTCTCTCCCCATTTAATCTTACCCGTAAAAACACATATCATTTTCAGGAATGTTAAGCGAGACAACGGCTGTCGTGAAAACACGACATTTGTCTGCCGACTTTTACCTTTTATCAAAATGGCTTTAGTATCACCCAACTACATGTAGTGGACTAATGCAAATCCTGCATTTTAATTGGCTACGCTACAAGAGGACAATTAGTAATAGTCCTCGAGTAGCGAAAAGCGTGATGCTTACTTTCATTTTATTCCCAAATAACTATTTTTTCAACTTGCATTTGCTAACTTTATTATTGCCTTTTCTGTCTGACTAGTTGGGTGATACTAAAACAATTAGTCCCTTCGTCCTCAAGGGCCACGGGTCAATAGCCCAATAGCCCATGAGGCGAAGCCGAATGGGCTATTGACCCGTAGCCTATGCTGGCGAAGGGTCTCATTGTTAATTAGACAACGTTACTATTGACTCGCCTGTAATTTTGAAAGTTCGCTTAACACTGACATACGTGTCCAAGGCTGCTGCCTAAGAAAATTGTCCGGGAGCCCTTCGGGCTTCCAACATTAAAAGTTAGTAGCCCGAGTCATTTTATCAAGAGCCCAGAGTTAATTAATTCCAGCTGGGATCCTATTTACATGTGAGTGAGGATTAATCAAGTAAGGTGCCCGTTCGGGCTACTTGTTCAGAAATTTGGTCGCCCGCGCTCGCAAATAAGGCGCCCTAGGCGAGCGGGCGACCGTTAGGCAGCAACCTTGGTGTCATGTCATTGCATTCAATACAGAAAAAGTAACCGACTCAAAAATATTTCCATATTCTCGGGAACTGCTATAGTCTCTATACCGCTTCCGGCCTTTGTAGAGAATCCGCTTCTTTCTCCCTCTTCACTCGGCCTCCGGCTTCCTTGTTCTCTTGCCACCCGTACATAAATAGCAATGTATCACGACTGAAAAGGAAAACTTTTAAGGAGTGTAAGTATTATTCAACAATTTGCACCTATCACGGAAAATCCGTGCTTGTGAAAGTGGTTGAGGGTTTGAGTTTTGCTCTCATTGCACGAAAAAGTCGCGCGGCGCGAGATTTTTGAGCCAACGCCTGAGAGGCACAAACGCTACCCCACCTGGAAAGTGTTTCTACTGATCCAGTTTTGTTTGTTTGTGTTTTTTTATTCACATATGCCTTTGGCGCTGCTGGAAACGACCGGATTGATCTCCCTGTGCTGTTAGATCGTGTTTGGTCGTATTTTATATTATTTGAAGGCCATCAAACATTCGATCAAACGACTTAAGACATTTCTTTTGTTCTCGTGTTTGATGGGCGAACTTTTGTTCGTTTGGCCAGCCGTATCAAACATGTTTGGCGCGTGCATGCCTAGCACGCTTGCTCACGTGTTTTTTACGTATTTGTGACCCATAGTTCTTCGCTTGTGGAGTACTAGTTTGATCTGAGTTAGACCAAACATGTTTTAACCGTTTGGTCACTCACTTCAACATCAGCATGTTTGGTCACCAAACATTTCCTGTTTTTCCAGGCCCTTAGAGTTAAGTTTACAAAATCCTGAATTCAAGATTTTGGAAAGCCAAAATCGTGAATTCAATTCGGAGAACTTCTGACCCTCTGGTTCAAACTCTTGGTTCAAAAATCATCACTGCATCGAGTTCTATTTAAGAAAAGTGTTTGCGAATGCGTAGAAATAAATTAAATATCGTCACAGTCTTCGAAGAGCTTGTTTCGCAAAATACATGTACAGGATTTCGATCTCACTTTCAAATTCTGCACTTCCGGTGTTTTATTCTTCGGTTAGGTTATCGCACAGAGAATTGACAGAGAAATCTGACTGTTGTGATTTCGAAAATACAGTTATGCATGGTCACGATTAATTAATTACTCAAATGGGATATCGAGAGTTAATTGGTGCTAAGAAAACCGATAGTAGAATAATTAACTATACTGTTCATAAATAAAAGAATAGTCTTTTGTTTATGCTGTTGATATACATACCTTCACAAGCGCCTGGTACATGGACTGACGAACTTTTTTATACGCATCTTGTGCATGTTTCTCCCGCCTAGTTCCTCAGTTTGGTCTTCCAAAATCTTGAAATCAGGATTTGGGCTGTCCAAAATCTCTTGAACTCAGGATTTTTGGCTTTCCAAAATCTTGAATTCAGGAGTTTGACAGTTGTTAACTCTACTTCTTATGTCATAACTCTACCGAAATAACTCTATTACTCTATTAATTGCTAGTCAACCTTTGTTGAGCGCATCGCGCTATCCTGCGTTCCTGTATAATCTTTTCACCTTTCTGTGACTGGCCAAATGATAACGTGCCTGTCAGTCAATGGCGGGAAAGGTATGGTTGATCATTTGGCCAATCATGGAGAAGTACAGAGCTTTGAAAACCTCCAAGGAATTTGATAACAGTAGCCTGCACTCAACAGGCAAAGGAATCGTCTCAGAACTTTTTGTCTCAGCCGGGAAAGGGTTAATTAAAGCAGCGTTAGAGACAGCCGTAAAAAGACAACCAAAACGACACTGACGAAATAAGAACATCTTTTAGTCCATCTCCTAGTCCATCTCTTAGTGGGTGGCCTCATGGTTAGTGTACTCGACTCCGGATCGAGTGGTCCGGGTTCGGGTCGGGACATTGTGTTGTGTTCTTGGGCCTCTCTCCACCCAGGTGTATAAATGGGTACCGGCGAAATGCTGGGGGTAACCCTGCGATAGTCTAGCATCCCATCCAGGGGGGAGTAGAAATACTCCTAGTCGCTTCATGCCACGGAAACCGGGATAATCTCGGGCTGTGATGGGCCACTTGGCTCGTAAACAGACTTTTTTCTACTTAGTCCACCCACATACTCCTTGTAATACATCCTCTTTTAGACTGAAAAAGCCATTGATTTGTTTTAGGCTGATCTGTTTAACTCATCTGGCGTTGGAGAAAAAGACATGATGCGTGGTTTGCTGGGTATCAAGCCGGGTTTTGCGAAAGGCGATCGTTTCCAACAGTTCAAGCATACCTGGGAGCGAAAAATGCTGAACACAAATTTCACGGTAAATGTCTGGTTCACTTTTGGTTTTTTTAAGGTTAATGGACGATACGAGCACTCTCTCTCTTAATGCCAGTGCTAGGGACTTTGAGATCAAGGCCGGCGACGTCGACGATAACTTTACCTTAATATGTAGCTTTTACCCCATCTTAAGTCTTTCGCGATTCGGCCATCATTTTCGCGATGTGCCATGTGGGCGAAGTATCCTAAAACTAAATTGGGTGCGAGCGGTTTCAGAGCAAAAGTAGAGAACTAATGAAAGGCTCACAATTGTCATGGGCGGATCCAGAAATTCCAGAAAGAGGGGCTCGAAGAAATTGCGACGAGAGCACGCCAAAGCCCTTCCCCCCCCCCTCTTCCCGTTCAGAAGCTCTTTAAATACCTAAATCCGCCCCTGATGGTATGCTCGCGTTTTCGTCAAAACCTCAATTTTGGTGATTCACGTCGCTGTTAATGCACTGTACCGCAAAAATATGTGATAAAATGCGTGTAGCACGTGCAACACGATTACTTTTCCTCTTTTAACTGAAAATTATTGTTTCGTTGCGTCGTCATTGCCGTAGCTGCTGTGGTTTCGTAAACGTGGATCCTTAGCAGGCCACGAGAGATGCCATTGATCGGCAATTTCAACTCGTCGTTTCCGGCGTTTTGTTTGGTTTCAACAGGTGTCTGCCGGGCGAGTTTACGATTCCGTGCTGGTCGCTGCCGAGGGAATAAAGAGTGCCTTAAGGAGCGGGGTAGATTTGTCCAAGCCTCCGGTGTACTTTGGACTCTGCGACGATTTAGAACAGCAGCCAGAAAATACCAACGGGACAGAGCTAGCAAGACACTTGAATGAGGTAAGAGAGCATTTTGCGCTCATGCTGCGCTCTATTAATTTGCTGTTGCATTGAAACACTTTGGATGTGTCAGTAGCTAGGTCAATATTATGTGCCATCCATCGAAATTTTCGCGACGCTTCCTGGCGTCTTAAACGCTTTAAGGAAGCTTACAGACGCCACGCTTTTGAAATGCGGCGGCATGCGAGGAAACAAGTGTCCCCCAGATTTTTAAACTACTCATCTGTAATGAAGAAAAAAAAAAGCGATAAATTTGGTTGTGTGAAGACAAGTTAAAAGAGAAAACAGTTCACTTCCGGTCTGGAAAACGTCGTGTTCTTAAGCTCCCTATAATGGATGGACCTTACGCTAGGACGACAACGATAACGCTTACGAGTACGTGATGACTCAATTTATTTAATCAGGAGGTCATCAAGGGGACCCCTCTATCTCCATTAGTTCCTTTCAACCCTTTCCCGAGTATATTTATTTTTAGTAGACTGCTGGCAGTCTGTTTTTCTCTCGTAATTCAGTAGGGGTTATGAGGCGAGACATTTTGGCTAAAGGGGAATGGGAACGAGACATGGGCGCAGCGCGCACGAGAAGAATATATATACCACCCTTCTTCTCTACACGGCCAACGCCATACCGCCCTTTCGAGTTCGCGATGACTAAGCGCTCCTTCCTAGTGACCCTTAGAGAAAAAACCGGCTGCCAGCAGACTAATTTTTAGGAACAGGTTTCTCCCGCGAAAAGTATCATATTTTCCTTGACGCTGAGATAGCTTTGTTTTGATTGGCTTTACAACAGTGGGCATGCTTAATCTCCCAAGGGAGGCGTTCTATAAATAAGTCTACTCGGGAAAGGGTTGACTCCTAGACAAAGTATGGGAGATGGAGGCTCCCCTTAAGGACGGTGCCTACTATTGTTATTGCGCATACGTGCTGCGCATCTCGAGATACTCGAGTTTCCTATCGGTGATGCTCACTAATACAGGGATATTTTTGCGCGGTTTAAAACTATCCGGATAAAGTAGATCTTAGTAAGTAGTCTTGGTATCCAAAAAGAAAATTGGGGATAACCATGCCGTTTTGAGAGATAATTAAGCATCGATTTGAGAAAGAACGCCATACATTGCTCTGTATTTTATAGCTTTTTACAAATATTATTCATGAATTATATAGGAAAAATGCGTGGTTACCCCCAATTTTCTTTTTGGATTTCAGTGACACTTTTCAAGATCTACATTTCCTGCATAATCATAAACCGGGGCAAAAATACCTTTGAATTAGTAGGCACCATCCTTAATGAGCTCTTGGTTTAATGAAGAAGAATAAATGCTCTGCCTCCCCTCACCTGCGATTAAATTTTGATACGTTCCCTTGCCGTTCTCGTTGTGACAACGACGTGAAGGTTATGTGAATTTCACTCTAAACAGCCACACTATAGAGGTTTTGCACGGCAGCCATTTTGCATGGCAGGAAAAATAGATTCTTTTTCCTCTGGGAACAAATGTTCTTTCCATGCAACACGGCTGCCGTGCAAAACCTCTATTCATACCAATTCAATCCTGCATGGAATGTTGCTATACACATTTCATGCAAAATGGATTGTAGTGCTCACGAAATTACAACAAAAACGGGGAATGATATCATTAGATATCGTTGTCGTAGCCGGGGTAGTCGTCCCTGCGTGAGCTCCCTGAAATTTTCAATCTTAAGGAGTGACATACAAGAAAGAAAAATACTGGATATCAGATGTTATCAGAGGATAGTCATTCGGTTCAGAAAGTTTCATCGGTTTGGTGTTGACCGCGGCCCATCCGCAGTGTTTAGGTCAAAGCGCTGATTTTAAAACGGTTATTAACTTTTCTTTGACTGTGATGCCGTTTCGGAAACGTCTATTCCACATTTTGAGAAAAGTATGCATAGATTTGAACATGCCTTTTTAGGTGTGAACATTGCAAGTACGGTAAAATAAGGATCGAAAACCTTGGGTAATTGACACCAGTTTTTTGTAAAGCCGGTTTAGTTTGTGGGGACAAGGTAAAAGTTTCCCTTAAAACGTCGAGGTTGTTACCAGGACCTCAGTTCATTTCCTGAGTGGCAAGGGCCAAGAGAAAGGTCCTGGGAACTTTTGGGTGATGTTGTACCTCATTGGTCGGGCATCAGGATTGGCCAAAAGAACAATAGAACGAACAAGGTAGAATATGGATTTAGCGCAGAAAACAATAGGAAGTACGACAATATACTGCCAATGAAATATAGTGTTCAACAAGAGGTACGACCCTACCCAAACTTTTGTCGGGACTAGCCGGCCAGACCCATCAGTTTGCAAAGAAATGCAATAATTTGAAGGAGCACTTGCGTATGATAATCCGGGCCTCGCATTCTTCTGGAGGAGTATATAACGTTATCGAAGTGTGTCAATTTGACACACACACGGTCAGTTCTGTCAAATAGAGAGCGTTCTAAGATTCGTCAAAAAGCGCCTTCGACTAGTTTGTCGTTTCCTTAGTCATCCCTTTCGTCTATTATGCCACGAACAAATCTATTTGTTGCAATCATAGGAGAAAAAAAACTAGTCATTGGCTAAAAGTTCACGCTGTAAACCCGTTTATTAACCGCCTAGCCCCAGTTGTTCAAAGGCTAGATAATTTAATTATCCGGTGGATAAGTCACTACCTAACGGTTTCAGTCTGTGTAATGATTTCACTGATATTGTTGACTTTATTGTGTCATGCTTTTGCCAGGTGACTGTCGAAGGTGTTATGGGGAAAATTCGAACTAATGATTCAGATTTCGGCGCTAACTTTGACGTCATTAATCTGAGAGCGGATGGTCAACACAAGGTAATTTGGTAGATTACAGTTCACATGATCGTTCACAAAGCAGCCAAGTAGACAATCAAACGTCAATCTTGGACAAAACTTTTGGGAAAAATTCTATCTTAAGCATCATTTATACATTTCGCCATTGTTATCTGTGGAGTGCGGTCCAGTGGTTAGGGCTCTTCCCATGAGATTCGGAGATCCCGCGGGTTCAAGACCAGGTACTACCTGGTTCAAATTCTTGGAATCCCAGCCAGTTGGGATTCTTAAAGTTGTACTTCTGTTGGTTTCATTGGCCTTGAAAAGCCCCAGTTCGGGTGTGGTCAATTAAGTGTGTAGGTACGTAATGTACAAATGCTGTTGGCCTTGGCGGATGATAAAACGACAAAATCACCTATAGGATTCTTAAGCCCCGGCTACACGTTGTAACATTGCTAGAAGAACACGTCCCAACATTGTTATAAGAACGCGTCTAACAATGGATACGCACATAACATTGTTGGAAACACGTCACTTTAGTCCACCTCCGCCATTTTGGATTGCTCATGGTTCTCGGATTGGAGACTGGGCCCTTAACTCTGATTTGTCTTTGCAATTCAACATTGACAAGCTTCAGCATTTGTTGTCTGCTGGAGAAAAAAATTGATCGAAATCAAAAGATTCTTCCAACAAAAAATGTTGAACAAACGTCATCAAACATTCATGCTACACGCTCTAACATTGCTGATCCAACAATGTTTGAACGTGTAACCGGGGCTTTACGCTAATCGACGTTGACGACACCTTAAAAAGCGACAACAACGATTCGCGCGCAAAAACAATACCTTCGCGCTCTCTACATCATGGGCCCTTTCTTTGCCGTTCTTTTCGTCCAAATTTAACGCTTTGTTGAGGATGTCAACACACAGACTGAGATAATTTTAGTCTCCTTCTTACCATCAACGCTGTCTATGTTAATCTAATTCATGGACATTGGGACATATTTGACAGGCGGGGCGAGTTGGAATAATCGAAAATTGTTGCAATAATGCAAAGTCCTGGTGCTTGAGGTCGCTTCATCGCAGGATAGGTCAAGATCTAAAAGAGCATCTGTGTCATTTTCAAGGCACACTGTTTGTAACAAGCGGCTAAATTAGGGTGGCGTTCGATTGAGCATATTCCCGGCGAAATAGGAATACATGGAATAAAAGTTGGAAATTCTTCGTTTTTGCGGAGATTCACATTCGAATTGTCAAACACCTGCTAAAATGTTATTTTAAACTGTTTAAAGAATCTTTATTATCCTTGTTGCTTCAAAACGCCAGACATGCAGTTTTAAATCATCACTATACCTTATTCTAATTCCGGAATAATAAGGTCAATCGAACGCTCCCTAAATCACCAAAGGACACTATTCTATTTACCTTGCAGGTTGGAGAGTGGAATGAGGAAGGAGGCCTACAAATGAACTTGAATGAGACACCAATAGTGTGGCCTTCAGGCAGCAATAAAACACCGAAAGACATTCCGAATATCCTTCAAGGAAGATTGCTTAGAATAGCTACGATAGTGGTAAGATGGGACAAAACTTGTTGAGGAAATACCACACCGAGATTATGTCTCTTTAGTATAATTACATAGGTGATTATTGAAAATAATTTTCAGCGGTGAATATAAGAATTTAGTGTTATATTCACCGCGCTACCCGGTGAATATAACATTTTGGAGGCGCGGCTGCTAAGCCAATCAAGCACTTTTCGTGCCTTTTTATCTTGTTTTAGCCCGTTGTTTTGCACTTTCTTGATATTCACCGCTGAAAGTTACACTAAAATAATTATTCGCCGAAGGCGAAGTGAATATTGGGGAATATTTACCTCGAGTACGTCTCGGTAAATATTTAACAATTATTCCATGAGCGCACGTTGGATATGAGATGGTAAATAGCCAACGAGGCGCGTAGCGCCGAGTTGGCTATAACCAGTCTCATATCCAACAAGCGCGAATGGAATAATTATTTTATTAAATTCCTTTAAACTCCAAAAGTTTAGAAAGTACCAAATGCGAACGAAAAAAGCGAGCAAATCCGAGAGAAATCGAAAAAACTTGATGAGAACCGATGCGATGTCGTGTAAGACCTTGTGGTCAGACAGACGCAGGCTCGTCACAAAAACATTTCTTACCTTTTCGCGTACTTTTAAACGTCGGAATTTAACCCAGCTATTCTGAAAAACTTTTTTTTTGGCTTTCTTCAGAGAGAAATTTCGCTTTCCGGAGAAAAAACCTTTAGCTTGGCAACACTTAGATCAATCATTTACCATATAAGGTCAAACCAAGGTATATGAGCTGATAACCGAGATTGAGTGAACCAATCAGAGCACGAGAATTGCATTATCCCAGGTTGAGAATTTAATAATCACCGATAATCACTTCGCCTTCGGCGAATAATTGTTAATTATCTACGTTGAGTAGTTGCCCTTCAGGTGATTATTACGCGATAATCACCTGAGATTAGAATAGGAAATGTATACTGCAGGGAAATCAGCACAAGTTGCGAGAGTGATGAATCAGATGAAGATCCAAATTATGGGAATAAGTGAGTGCCGATGAATAG
The DNA here is from genome assembly GCF_036669925.1 of Montipora capricornis. Classification (NCBI taxonomy): domain Eukaryota; kingdom Metazoa; phylum Cnidaria; class Anthozoa; order Scleractinia; family Acroporidae; genus Montipora; species Montipora capricornis. Next base: position 25,684,424 of record NC_090883.1, on the reverse strand, counting down.
GAGCAGGTAGAATGAAATTGGGCTCAGATAAAACAGTACTGTACTCAGGACGAGATGACGATCAACACATGCAAGGCGTGGCGATAATGATGAACCAAGAGGCAACAAAGGCAGTTTAATTGACAGGTCACCAATTAATGCATGAGAGAATAATAAAGGCAGGATTCTACTCTAAGTTTGTCAAGGTTACGATGATACACGTGTACGCGCCAACCAATGATGCAGATGAGCGAACGAAAGAAGACTTTTACGGGAAAACTACAAGACGTAACCGAGCAGGTACACAATCATGATATGTTAATCATCACTGGAGACATAAATGCGAAGGTTGGAAACCTTGTCAACGGCCTTGAAAGAGTAATGGGACGACACGGACTGGGCACGGTTAATGATAATGGCGCAAGACTGAAAGAATTCTGCAATTTCAATGAAATGGTTATTACGATGGCCCAGGAGGGTCACAGCCCAGTTTTAATTTTCACAGTCCAACTTTAATTTTCACAGTCCAGTTTTAATTTTATTCACAGTCCAGTTTTAATTTTGTGACTCGTCACCAGCACTCTCACAGGTCACGGGTTACAGGTCATTGTTTACCAATACAGAAAGTATCCTAAACATTCATAAAAGCTAACCTTAGGTCTACTGTGACTGTGCAAAATTAAAACTGGACTGTGAAAATTAAAACTGGACTGTGAAAAATTATAACTGGATTGTGACCCTCCTGGGCCATCGTAGGTTATCACAGGGACAGTTTTTCCTCACAAGGAAATTGATAAGCAAACCTGGGTGTCACCCGATGGAAGAACAAAAATTCAAATAGATCACACTCTGGTTAACAGAAAATTTAGAACATCAGTGTTAAACACGAGGGCCATGAGGTCAGCAGATGTGGCCAGCGACCATTACCTTGTGCGATCAACCATCAGATTAAAGCTCAAAAGAGCACCGGTAACAAAGATTACCAAGAAGAGGTTCGACACGTACAAACCCCAAAACCACGATATACACAGAAGGTTCACCATACAGCTGAAGAACAGATTTCAGGCACTAGCAGTAGAAGAGCAAATGACTGATGAAGGAGAAGAACAAGAAGACCAAGTGGAAAGGAAAAGCGAGATAATGGAGAAAGCTTATGTCAAAACGGCAGAGGAGGTATTAGGGTACAAGAAAAAGAAAAACAAGCCATGGTTAAGTCAGGAAGCTTGGACTCTGGTAGCCCAAAGGAAAGCCACCAAACAGAAGCTCATCGGTGCAAGATCAGAGAGGCTAAAACAGAGATGGCAAGATGAATACCGACAAAAGGATAAGGAAGTTAAAAGACAGGTTAGGGTCAGGGCGAAAACGCTCTATGACGACTTTGAATGCGCAGTAGTGGATGGCCGGGATACAAGGGAGTGGTTTAAGATCAAAACTGGAGTGAAACAGGGTTGTAACCTGTCAAGTTTACTATTCCTGCTAGTCGTTGATTGGATAATAAGAAATACATTGCGAGAAGGGAATACTGGAATAAGATGGAAGTACAATACAAAGCTCGAGGATCTCGACTTTGCGGATGATATAGCCCTTTTGTCATCGACCAGGCAGCACATTCAGACTAAGACCGATAAGCTGGCCCAGGAAGCAGGAAGGGTGGGACTGAAAGTTAATGTAGACAAATGTAGGCTGCTCCGAATAAATTCACGGAACAATGATGTGGTAGAGGTAAATGGGCGAGTAATAGAGGATGTTGATAGATTTGTGTACTTGGGAGCTACGGTTTCCAAAAAGGGTGGAGGTACTGAAGACATCCATAACAGAGTAGTTAAAGCGAGAGGGGTATTCGTGAGATTGTAAAAGAACTGGAGCAGCCATAGCATCAGTCGACGAACCAAAGTCAGGCTATTTAAGACACTAGTGAAGCCAGTTTTGATGTATGGCTGCGAGACGTGGAAGATGGATAAATGTGATGAAAATAAAATCGATGTCTTCCAAAGCAGATGTCTTAGACGGATATTTAAGATACGTTGGCAGGAAAGAATTACAAACAAAGAAGTCCTGAAGATGGCTGAGATAGAAAAACTCAGTGAGGACGTGCGAAGGAGAAGATGGAAATTCATCGGCCACAGGAAAGAACCAAACATTGACTGCAGAATTGCATTTGGACAAAACGCAAGTGAAATTATTCCCTTATTTCACTCGTCACCATTTCATTACCCATACTAATCACCTATGTAATTATACTACGTGTAAAACAATCATTCACCTAATAGTTTTTTTCTAAGCCCTCTTTCGCCCTATACATACAATAGCTGGTTTGCAAATAATTTCTAGACACAGATAACAATACTGCAATATACAGTGTGGACGAACAAAACGCGTTAGCTCACCAACATGGCGGCGATGACTTAACGTGGAAACCACCCATAGGGAGTTCAGGAAACTTTCTTAAAAATAGACCTCTTTACCGTCATGTGTTTAGTTACCTGGGCCCGGTTGTTCAAAAGCCGATTAACGCTAATCTCGGATTAAAAATTAACCAAGGAGTTTATTACTCCACTACTAAATGCTGTTCAACGTTGATGTTTGGCAAACTTTACATTAGAAGAAGTCAATCTTAAAAATCAAAAATAAGCAAAACATCCTTTCACCAAAAAGTTGAAATCATGAAACAAAAGTTTACGCTAATCCTGGACAACCGGGCCCTGGCCTTTAAATGAAAGTGAGGCTGGTGTTGACCATGTTATGATAC
>NC_090883.1:25639196-25676696 GCF_036669925.1 Montipora capricornis | reverse complement strand
ACTTTGTACAAACAAGAGGCTACGGGTAGCCTACACTTTGTTCTAAGAATTTTGAGCCGGCTTCCTTTAAGTTCACAGTATTTCAGTGGGTTTTTTTCGATGTTACAATATGTTGGTAAATATCCAGTTTCAATTCCGTAGTCCGAAGTCCACAGTTCACATTCTGTGACTCAATGATTGGGTTAAGTGCGATCGTGGATATTTGTTTACGTTTAAAACTGTTGTTAACGGCATTGATTTCAATCAAAACCAGAAAACAGATGCTTTGCAAGTCTCTACGATGATATTTAAAAATACTGGGAGAATTATAAAATTACGATATCTGTTACAGAGTCATGCGATAACCGGATATTGAATTGCGTGCAACGAAAACACAAAAACTCGTTTCCGGTCACGCACACAATTCTTTAATACACATGTCCCCGTTAACCTGTCACGTAGTCTTTCGTGGTTTAGTGGTCATCGCGATTGCCTCTGAGTTCAAATCCCACTTCAACTGCCCTCTACGAGACAGAAAAATCTTACGCATGCGCAGCCAGAGCGCGATCCGAAATAAAAAGTTTAAAGTCCAAAAACGGAGTCGAATCCTGTACTGTTTTCTTCGAACAAAGTAACAAGAGGCCTTTTTCGATATATTAGAATTCAGCTTGAAAGAGAGGTTTAGAGGACAAAGGCAAAGGAAAGTGGATGATATGCAAATATTTTTCCCATTCATTCCAACGTGTTTTCTATTGTTTTTGCGGTCCTCACTGCCTCACTATCAAGCTGAATGTTTGATCTTTCGAAAATGGCCTTTTTAACAAGAAAAGGTGATCGTGAAGGAAGGGGGAAAAAGAACTTCAAGAAAGCAAATAATCAAGAGAGGATGAGGTAGGAGACCGGATCCCCATGCCCAATCATAATTTTTATTAAAAATCTACTTTTAGTTTCGCAAAGCTATTTTAAGTTCTCGTTCCCAATGCCGTGCATATTTATAATTTCATTACGTCATTACAACTGACCAGTCAGGTGCCTCTCTAAAAATAGCTGCGTAGCTAAAATTAGATTTTAAGAAACTATCATTGGAAAAGGCCCATCTACGGGGCGTCCGTTCTCCTACCTCATCCTCTCTTGAAATAAGCTAAAGGATTAGAAAAAGAACTTTAGATGGGGAAATCTTAGTAAAGCTAAGGAGAATTTGGCAGCCGATTTCGCTGCTATATTTATAGTACTGAATCATTAAGCGCAAAACACGGGCAGCGTTTTGAACAGTGAACAAAAAATGTCGCGGTATATTAAGTGTTTTAATTGGTTGTTCTTAGTTTTCTGGTGATGGGACAGTTTATGGAGCAGCACAAAACATGGATGCCGAGTTACAAAGCGGGTATCAACAGAACCATGGCTGGGGATTTTGCCTTCATCTCGGACAGACCCATCCTGGACTTTGCAGCACGCCGAGAGGAGTATTGTGGAAAACTCAAAGTCACTGGAGGGTAATGTTGAAAATCAGGAACCTAGCGAGCAGTTAACAACTATTCACCTCAGTCACGGTGGCTAGTGGTAGATATTTACCTCACCGCGATTGTTTTAGTATATACTAAAACAGTGAGATACACATTATTTGATGATTTTAACTTATTCCTGCAACGATTACAACATCTTCGGGCGCAAATCCCGCGGGAGCTGCTCGGAGGTGATCGGCAAAGGATATTCGGAGTTTGAGTGGCCAATCACAGCGCGCCTTCAACGTTATCCAAAGTTCCATTATATACGGACTAATTAACAATTACACCCGTAGCCCTTGCGGGCTACGGGTCTAATTGTTTTAGTATCACCCAACTAGTCGGACAGAAAGGCAATAACAAAGCTAGCAAATGCAAGTTGAAGAAATATTTATTTGGGAATAAAACGAAAGAAAGCGTCACGCTTTTTGCTACTCGAGGACTATTACTAATGGTCCTCTAGTAGCGTAGCCAATCAAAATGTAGGATTTGCATTAGTCCACTAGTTGGGTGATACTAATGTAGTTTATGTCCCTGTGACGAAATCGCAGAAATCTCTCTCTCAATGGTTTGAGAAACCGATAACTCAAGGGGTCTACTAAGAGAGAGAATGTGAGTTGTAACCTCACAGTCATAGGCCCCTGTGAAAATACTGAGAAAAACACTAATAGTAATTTCAAAAATATAACAAATCCGACGATGTTCCTGTAGTTGATCTTTCAAAAGTTAGCTAGCTTACGGGCGATCGCTTTTGGTTTTCAAGTGCGAGATTCGAAGCCTCGCCGTATTCAAGGAGTTTGTCGATGCCCTCGTGTTGTCTCTCGTTACAGCACTAACTCATTCATTTTGACGCTGCCTTATTTGCCGGGCTTCGAGTACACAAAGTGATATGCGAAAATTTGTATTTTAATGGTCATATTTTGGATTAACTTGCTAAAATTGGAAACATTTTGCTTCTCCGAAGTGTCACCCAACTAAAACGCGCTAGAGTCTCTCCGTTTGAACTCATGATTGCTCTTCCCTCGTGCTACGTGATCGTCTTGAGCGCATCTCCAATCGAAACAGCACGCTTAACTACCAAACTGTTGCTACGGACCCCTTCAAATAATCATTTTTCGAGTCTCTTTAAAACTGCAGTTACCAAATGTGTTGTATTTAACATTTCTTTGTCAGGTTCGACTCACAACTAAATCTGTGAAATCACTTGACCAAAACAGAAAATGCCTAAAAACTCAGCAAGGGAACAGTCTAACACAAAATCTGTAGCATGGTTTATAAAAAAAAAGGAATTTCTCAAAAAAAAATATATATTATGACATCGTAAGGCCCTACTTTGATACACTTTTTAAAATATCAGTTCCACTTTTTGTCGAAAGAGAAATTCCACACAACAGTTAACGAAAAATGATGGGACGGTTCCGATCCGGTGAAAACACTGCGTCTTCCTTTCGTTTCCTTAGATTTTTCACGTTTTTCACTGAAACGCTCTGCAGAGGATTGGGACTAGTAGCCCATGCGCCATCCGAGTTATGTCAGATTTCCTTTGCAAAGGTTACTTCAAAGAACCATGCATGCAACCTTTTTGTAGGGCTCTTTACTAAAAAGCTTCCTTTGTAACCATTGTCTGTCTGTAGTTAAGTGCCACCCCCTTATTAAGTATTAACCAATTTATAATTTATAATTTACAGATTTGGAAATACATATGGCTACGGGTTTGCTTTTAAAAAGGACTCTCAATTTACACCTCTCTTCAATGTGGTACTGTTTAAACTTCAAAAGGATTTTAAAATCAGCAGTTTGACTCATAAATGGATGAAAGAAAAGGCAAAGTGTGAAATGATGGACAAATTTGAAGAAGAGAAGAAGAACGGTAAGTCACATGTTATACGGTCTCTCTTTTTTATATAAGAACGTGTAATTTTGCGGGGGCTGAGTCTGAACGTTCTTACTTGTTTTGCGATTTGAGCCTGAAAACATTCTTAACTTGTTCTTAAAGTTGTATAGCTACAAACTAAGTTCTTCAGTGTTTCATGCAATAAGAAAACCACATTAATGTGAAAAAAATAACGTCCCTAAAGCGTGGTTTCCAATAGCGACGCAAGCCAACCCGTTCTCATCCTTGAATTTGCGATTATCCTGAATTGTTAATTTGCTTTGAACTCACTATTATCGTGAATTTAGAAGACTGAAAGCTTGATATGGATTATGGGAAATGGTCATATTTGTTTGGACGTACGACTCGAACCTGGGAATGATGATAACCCGTTACCAAACCACTCGATCACCTCAACGGTAGCTGCTCAGGGACAATATTTTAAACACTATTTGATAAATAACAATTAGACCCATAATAGCTCATGAGGCGAAGCCGAATGGGCTATTGACCTGTGGCCCTTGAGGGCGAAGGGTCTAATTGTTTTAGTATCACCCAACTAGTCGGACAGAAAAGGCAATAGCAAAGTTAGCAAATTCAAGCTGAAGAAATATTTATTTGGGAGAAGAAAGCGTCACGCTTTTCGCTACTCGAGGACTATTAGTAATAGTCCTCTAGTAGCGTGGCCAATCAAAATTCAGGATTTGCATTAGTCCACTAGTTGGGGTCACTCGCCAACAAACAACATTCAACACTATAAAAAGGTCGGTTTTCAACCTTCACGACGAAGCTAAACATTTTAAAATCAAATCTTAGGCCTAAATCACTAGTCTAGTTTAGGCCTAATTACTCTTCAGCAGCGATGTTCAGAGGTAGACTTAAATGTTTTTTTGAGAGGCGGCGTCTTGATCTTCAGTGGTAAAGCGGAAAGAGGCGGTTCCTATAGAGTAGAAACTCCGGGTTAAAATCCAATCCACGGATATGATTTTTATTTCCTTATTTTCTCTGCTACCGCAAGTCCTGGGACACAGTGTCCAAAATTCACGATAAAAGTGAATCAAAGCAAATTAGCAATTCAGTATAATCGTGAATTCATGGTCGAGAACGTGTTGCACAACCATAGGTACAACTGAGAAACACGCGCGAGCGCATTTACTTGATGTTGATTTGTGCCTTTTGTTCTAAAAACATCCTCAAATGAACCGCAAGCTACTGAGTTTGTGTATGCCTCTTGTGCTTATGCTTGCGTCGCGAGTGAAAACCCGTTTACACTGGTCCGAACAAATTTTTTGCACGGACAAAAACATGCACGGTTCCACCTTGCGTTCACACGGGACCGGTGGAACTGGACGGACTTTTAAACGCCTAAGTGTGCAGCACGGTTCTGATATGGGTACGGACCCTTGAAAACAACCGAAGCGTGCAAGGTGTTGCACAGTTAGGGTGATTAAGCCCTGGAATCTACACCAATAAAAGCAAGGTGACACACATCACGCATGCGCACAACCATTTCACCCGGTCAATTAGCAGCCATGGACAACTGTTTCGGCCTTTTGGGCCTTATAAGCATGGCGTAGCTGATATACTAGACGGATGTGTTTAGCACCCCTTTAAGTGGCAGCTTCACATGCCATACATGTGGTAAACAGGATTGGGCAAAACTCTTCTCCCACGGCAAGCGTGTGGGAAGGTGGATCACATTAAGAGATCGGTGTGTCACGTAATTAATCTGGAATCTACGTATGTTTTTTTCGCTGCTAAGCAAAAAATGTTCTAAGGTCGCAATTTGTTAAGTTACATTTCGCTCTTTTTAAAATCAAATTTGACACAAAAGAAATTAACAAAAGCACAATACAGATATGAGGAGACGAGCGATAGCTGCCGGGCATCGCTATTTTAGCCGGATTTAATCCGGCTAATAGCTGAGCTATAGAAATGTACGTTTCCGCAAATGGCCACTGTCTCCAATCTTCATCGATCGAGGCAACCTACACATTTGAATTTCTTGGTGAACATGTACAGCTTACAAAACAACCGGCCGTGGTAAAAGTCACGGACCAGGGGCTCGTTTCTCGAAAGACCCGAATTAACTTTTCGGGCCCGAAAAGACATTTGTGAAACTGCCATCTGGTTGTTTTGGAAAGCTGATCTTTTAAGATGTATTCAGGATAACAAGAAGCAGAATAACTGTGAAGTATGACGACTTAAACCCTCTCCTTTCTTGAGATACAAAGGGAATTTTGACACCCGAAAAAGGCCCGAAAGGTTTCGGGAATTTCGAGAAACGGACTTAAGAAAGGCATGTTTGATTTGCCGCGTACTGCACTTAGCTACAACGTGATTGGCTAAAAGCATTAGCTTAACGAATCACAACAGAGATGTAAACAAATGCCGCGACTGGTCTCAAGATTTGCGCGGATCCATGTAAAAACCATGCGATCTGTAACAGAATTTGCACTTTTCCATGTAAACAGGCGGTTCAGGCAGGTACAAAATTCGTCCGTGCAAAAATTTGTCCGGACCCTTGTAAACGTAGCCTTATTTATACTTGTCACACGCAAAAAAAAGCAAAGAAACAACTGAGCAAAATAAAGACGTTCTCGATTCTGTTTCGTAGTCTCAGGGTATGTTCTTAAAATTCTGGTTAATCTCAGCCGGAACGTTCTTACAAAAAGGTTCCAAAAAAAAATAGTTTATTGCCATTTTTGGGGCAGCTTTTGTTTTAAGATGGGTTGCATCAGGGTAGGCCACTTTTGCTTTTCCAGCCTTTCGTACGAGAGGTTTTTCTCCGGTTTTCCCCTCTCCACAAAAACCATGCAATATTTGATTTGATTTGAGTTAATTTCGTTGTGACCGTTCCCAATTAGTGTTCTTGTGCTAAATCCATTGACACTTAAATAAAGTTGTTGTTGTTGTCGTAGCGGCGGTCTTCTCGTCCCTCTCGGCATTCGTTTACCTTATACCGGCGCGAAATCGCCGTCAGACTTATGTCATGTCGGAATGAGTTCATTCGGTACATAGTCGAAATAATAATAATAATAACAATAATAATAATAATAATAATAATAATAATAATAATAATAATAATAATAATAATAATAATAATAATAATATCGGTATCGACTGAGTAGAGATGGATAACCGAGAACCGGGATGAACTCGTACAGTCGTAACCAATTCAGTCCAAACTTATATCAAACAGAGTTAACTGAATAGAGTGTAATGTGAAGTGCTAGATTTCAATCCCATATGAACCATGTGAGCGTTAGCCCTACAGATGGAAATGGGCCCACACAAGGAAGAAAAAACTCTGACCAGGGTGGGAATTGAACCCACGACCTTCGGGTTAGATCTCCGCCGCTACACCGACTGAGCTTCAAGGTAAGACGGGAGCAGGCTTTTTGGAGGTGAAGATGTTAAAGTCACGGCAATGAACATGTACAAGTACAAGGAAAGGTTACGTTTTATACAAACGTTGGCCGTGTAGCACTTATATTTTAAACAGAGTTAACTGAATAGAGTGTAATGTGAAGTGCTAGATTTCAATCCCATATGAACCATGTGAGCGTTAGCCCTACAGATGGAAATGGGCCCACACAAGGACAGAGAAAAACTCTGACCAGGGTGGGAATTGTAGCTCAGTCGGTAGAGCGGCGGAGATCTAACCCGAAGGTCGTGGGTAGAGCGGCGGAGATTTAACCCGAAGGTCGTGGGTTCAATTCCCACCCTGGTCAGAGTTTTTCTCTGTCCTTGTGTGGGCCCATTTCCATCTGTAGGGCTAACGCTCACATGGTTCATATGGGATTGAAAGCTAGCACTTCACATTACACTCTATTCAGTTAACTCTGTTTAAAATATAAGTGCTACACGGCCAACGTTTGTATAAAACGTAACCTTTCCAAACTTATATAGTTCAGTCAAGTTGACGATTACTCTCTCCCCCTTGGTCAGATTTTGGGCCTAAACAGTTAGGATGGTGTTAAGAAGGAAAATTGTTGGTATGCCTGTACACGCGCACATGCGCAGTCGCTTTTTTATCTAGAGCACGAAGTCTTATTGTACTTCTGTTTTCGAGTGTGACAAAATTAAATCGTTCAAGTTTCATCGACTTTATTGTGGACTCGTTGTTCTGAACCAATAATCCTGGAGAACGGATGGGAAATACTTTGTATTGAGTCCCAAATCAAATGTGAAAGGGAAACATGGTACATGTTCGTTGCCGTGACTTTAACATCTTCAGTTCCCACGGCCTACTCCCGTCTGACCTTTTAGCTCAGTCGGTAGAGCAGCGGTGATCTAACCCGAAGGTCGTTGGTTCAATTCCTTGGTCAGAGTTTTTCTCTGTCCTTGTGTGGGTCCATTTTCATTAGTAGGGCTAACGCTCCCATGGCTCATATGGGGTAGAAACGTAACACTTCACATTACACTCAAATCAGTTAAGTCTGTTCAAATATAGGTGCTTTACGGCCAACGTTGGCAAAAACGTAATCCTTCCTTTGGCTTGTACATGTTCATTGCCGTGACTTTAACATCTTCAGTTCCAAAGGCCTGCTCGCGTCTGACCTTGTAGCTCAGTCGGTAGAGCAGTGGTGATCTAATCCGAGGGTTTTTTAGTAAGCTCATTTCAGTGTTTGAACTGGTTTTTAGGTGACGGAGTTCAGATGATGACAGTCCAAAGCATGCTGGGAGTGTTCATTCTTCTGGGTATCAGTATTGTTGTAGGATTTTTTATCATGATCGTGGAGAGGATCTACGCCTCAGCGAAGGAAAAACACGAAAAGGTCAGGAAAATCAGAGTTGAAGATATCTACTTATGTAGAAGAGGATCTGTTTATGTCTTTGTAATTCAGTCTTTAATTTTGGCCTACCGCGAAAGTAGAATCCCTTGGATTGTTTAGAAGCTTCAGTTTCAGGTCTCGGATCAACTCTCGCCCCTTTCTCGTGCTCCCCAAACACGAAGTAGATCCATTGCCAAAACATGGTTGTTAGGGAAACAGAAACAACCCCCACCCCTCCCCCCCAAGAAGATGCAAGCTCGCATTGTCGTCAGAACCTCAGTTTTGGTGATGTCACTTTTTTGTTGGACGGAACACCGCAAAAAAATGCTTGAAAATCCATGCAGCCATTTATTTTTTCCTGTTTTAACCGATGATAGTGCACGGGGAACCATTGGTTTTGGTCACCGTACAACTGCCCGGTGGGAGGCGCGGTGGTCTTATGGTTAGAATGCTCGACTTCGGATCGAGGTGGTCCGGGTTCGGGTCCTGGCTGAGGACATATCGCGGACGTACGTTGAGCGTTCATCGAAGTCAGCTGGGTTTTTTTTTAAAGTTTACCGCTGATCAGGTACTGGGTTTCGGTTTCGATTGGATCGCAGGCTCAAGCCAGGTTAACTTATTGTAAGAATAAATAACCCGGGAGCTCCGCTAATCTAAATGTTGTTGTTGTTTTGTGGCGTTTTCGATGACGCCGACTGTGTCGTAGATCTTACGGTCCCCAATATCTGTAGAAAGACCAGCTTTCTAAAATAGGCAGATCGTAGTTTAGCAGTTGGCTTTTCGGGACCGGAAAGGTAACCTACTTGAACAAGTAAACAAAACGAACAAACAAACTTGACTTGGGACCTGACGTGCTACGTGACCTTTAACCTGTGGCCTGTGGGGCATGTCTTGGACCCGCCGTATCTATTATGCAGGGCGAACCGTATTAAATTTAACTTTCTTTCTTTTCCAACAGCGACGTCGAGCGGCTTTCGACCGCTTTTCCGTAGACCCCAGTGAAAATCTTCAAAGTACAGAATTGGAGCTACAATATGGAACTGACAGCGACAAATCACTGAAGGACACTCAATTTTAGTTTGCTTTGCTCATCAAGGCAGTGCAAACCTGCCACTGAAGTAACTCGAATGAATATAAGCTCATATTAAGGGAGCGTTAAATTACTGGAAATTTTACAAATTAACATTGAGATCGGCGCCGTCAGTTGGGATTTTACGACGTTACACCGTCATTCTTTCGTTGGGGAAGATAGATTCTGTCATGACAACCAAATGGCGACGTGAAATAAATAGTGATGACCCTACGAACACATTTAAAACGCATGCTGAAAGTTGAGATAAGCTCAAATTTGCTATAATTTAACGTCACGGCGTGGCAACAGTAGATATAAACTCCCCCGTATTCTTTCTAGGGAAGTCGTGTTACCTCCTCCCCACCAACCCTCGCAGAACAACTTTAGTGGGAAATTCAGAGTAAGAACATGGCGGGTATAGACCACTTTCATAAATGGCGACCAACTTTACATTCCTTTATATTTATGTTAATTAGACCTACTGCCCTCGTTTTAAAACAAATATTCTTTTGAAATTTGCTCGTCGTAGCGAGGTTAGTAGGGCTTATTAGCATTAAAACAAAAGAATAATTTATTTGGCCGCCATTATGAAAGAGGTCTATAACGGACTTGGGAAAATATTTGCTTGGCAACGGGGACAAAGACAACCAAACATCAGAGTCCTACGTAGGATTCGAACCTACGACTTCCGTAACCGGCCGGAGGCTCTACTGCAGGAGTTCTAGTAGCTCAATGGGCAATCACGTCCCCAGACGCCGCTTATTCTTCCGGTCAGCATCAAGAACGCGGACTCTGGCCACTTCCAATTTATGCATCGTCGTAGCAATCTCGTACCCAGAGTCCTCGGTCTTTTTGGTCAGCGGATGAGCGCCCGAAGAGACTCTGGGATAATTGGGCTATTTTTGTGATTGGTTGCTTGCATGACGACGGCAGTCCGACAGGAAGTCGGTAAGTAATTCGCACTGAAACATTTAGTAACGGTAAGTAACAGCAATGAAACTAGTTTTAGATTTTGAATCTCGCTCCAAATTCTGGGGCTTCCGAATTACTTCCCGACTTTCTGCCGACTTCCTGTCGGACTGCCATTGTTACGCAAGCGGCAAATCAAAAAAATACTTCAAGTCCATTATCCCAGAGTCTTTCCGGGCGCTCACCCGCTGACCAAAAAGCCCGAGGACTCTGGGTACGAGATTGCCGTCGTAGTGAAGGTCCATTTTTGTAACCGTTGACAACCACTGTTGTTTCAAATTTTTGAGCGTGCGTAGACGAGCCGGAAGTCCGTGATTTGCGGACGTCCTGCCTTGGAAGTGGCCAGAGTTCGTATTCTTGGTGCTAACCAAAAGAAAAGAGGACTCTGGGGACGAGATTGCTGAATGGGGAGAGCTATGTGGCCGATGTTACGGAGTTTCGTAGGTTCCAATCCTGCTCTGAATTTTCAGTTACCCTTTCGCCCGTTGCCAAGCAACTAGTTTCCTTATCCTTCCCTCGGGCGCATTATATAACGAACTTCTTTAAAAGCACTTAATTGATTGATAATCTTTGGACAATGACTGGATCGTGGTTGGACAGGACGCCTCGCAGGTCAAACCTGTGGGAAAGGAATGTTGCTTTCGGGTAAGGGGGTGTTTGTGGGGAGGAGGTGAAATACTACTTGCCTAAAAGCGACTGCATTCGAGGCTATAGTAGAGGTTACCTGCAATCAGGGTGAGCGTGTAAACAAGGCAAGAAGGAAAACAAACAAGCAAGCGAGCAATGAAGGTAGACCAAGCTTTTCTCATTTACTGATTATACCGTGTATCAACTGAGCCCATTCGTTGATCCAGCTAAAACAAGCCCGTATAAAGCAAACATTGTTTTGAGTATCATTTGTTTCAGTGTAGACTAAGTTGTCCAAATTTACCAAGCAGGAAAGTTCATTGGATATGGAAATAAAGGGCTGTTGCCGAATAACGGGAGTTCAATGAGCGCGACCTTCTTTGTCCCTTTTTGTTTGTTGTTTTTTTTTGTGTGTGTGTTTCCGTTGTACTTCCGTTTGTTGGTTTGCTTGCTTTAAAGCGCCTTTTTCTTGGGAATGGACTTGGCAACGTCTAGTTCGACGAACCCATTCATTCATTCATTGTTTTAACCCATCGAATCTTTCCAGATCCATCGGGACGGGAATCACTCAATATCACTCAATAGTCGGTCCTTCTCAATGTTTTGAGTCTTCGAAACCTGGTGAATTAGTGGAACTTTCTGGTAGGAACCACACTCATCTAGCGTGAATAGTAATGGAGGGCACTATCAATTTTTTGTTTTACATCCAATGCAAATATGTCATTCGCTGGCTATGCTCGTTCTCTTGGTAGGAGAGCTGTTTGCGGAACAGCCAAGAGCCAACTTAGTTCCCAGGGTCTCTCTTCTTCTCTCCGCTCCGTAGAGCGGAAGACTCACGATAGAGTTCCGAAACTCTTGTTGGGTAACATGTTAGAGCGTTGCGCAACCTGCCATTTTGGACGACGCTAAGCCAACATCATTCGCTCGACCAATGTTGGCCAAAATTGTCGGTACGTCTGCGTCAAGAATTTGGCAAGCTCCATCCCATTCTCTACCTCGAATTAACTATTATCGTCAATTTAGAAGACTGAAAGCTTGATATGGATTATGGAAAATGGTCATATTTTTTAAAGACAACCCAAGTGTATGGACACTCGAACCACTTGACCCCACACCGCTAGCAGCTCAGGGACAACATTTTAAAGTGCCCCTGTGACCAAAAAATCAATTCATATTTTTCTTTGGATTTCAAAACTATGTTAACAAAACACTAAGTGACCCACGTTTTAAGCCTTGATTTCAAAAGACACCTCTTTATTTTCACTGTAATTTTCCTATTTAATGGTCCATTACTAACATTATGTTCTTGAGAGAGCTGGATCGAGGAGAAAATGACGTCAAAGGCTCACTAGTTTAAGAATGCAATACGTGTGTAAGCCGCAGAATTAATATGCAGCACGGGGGTTTTGGGCTTTCAGACTTTTAAATTCACGCTTTGCATATATAATCAGCTGCGTTCACACGCTGAAATTTTAAGCTAGTGAGCCTCTGACGTCACTTTTCCCTGGATCCAACCGTCTGAGGTCCAATCGGTCAGTTTTGAACGTGAGTAATGGCGGACCGTGAAATCCAAAACTTACACTCAAAGTAAACGGCCTTTGGAGAAACATCAAAGCTCAAAATTTTGCCAGTCAGGTGTTAAGCCAACGCACTTTCAACATCTGAAGGAAAAAAGGAAGTGGTTTTTTTGATCACAGGGGCACTTTAAGTAAATGATAATACTATATTATCACTCGCCAACAAACAATATTAAGCCCTGCAAAATGATCGGTTACCAAACTTGACGACAAAGCTAAATATGTTAGGCTAGGACCAACTACTCTTCAGCAGCGATATTACAGGGGAGATTTAAATATTTCAGTATTTTACAGAGCGTTGACCTGATCTTCAGTGGTGAAGCGGTTCCTATAGAGCAGAAACTTCGGGTTCAAATCAAATCTAATCCACGAATATCATTTCTCATTTTCCTTATTTTCTCTGCTACCACACGTGGTGTGGACACTGGACACTGGGACCGAGTGTCCTAAATTAACGATACCCAGGGGGGGGGGGCTGTTTGCATGGAGGAGGAAGGGGAAAAGGCCAAAGAGGAGATTATGGGGAACATATATTTCCTCACTTTTCTCTTTTACTGTTAACAACGTAATTCAGGGCGTAACAAATCGATTATTCTAGCAAATAATAAATTCAAAGCCATTTACCAATTAACGATTCAATTTAGAGAAGAGATCGTGATAATCTTCGCCTACCTTGGTCCCAGGAGTTTTTCTTGAAGAGAAAGAGAAGAGAAAAACCTTTGGTTACCTTGGGACTTGAATCTAACTTTCATGCACACGCCAGGACCAGGATCTGACCCTCAGGCTCGGATTGGTTATTTTTACAAACACGCAAATCAACATGATTGGTTCGTTTTAATTGGGGACGCGTGATTGCTAAGTTGCCATTGGACCCTTTGTTAATAAAAAGTTGACACGTTTGACAGCTGGCGTGTGCATGAAAGTGGGATTCAAGTCCAAGGTAACCAGACGTTTTCCTCTTCTCGCCGCTTCGTACTCGTCATCGCCGCTTCGCGGCTCAAGAAAAACCTCTGCGACCAGAGTAATGTTCGCCAGCAGTTGAAGCCAGTCCTAGTCTCCCTCGCAACCGTTTTAAACACCGTCACGCAACGTGTAGCGTGACGACACAAACACAGATGCGATGGAGAGAGAGACTAGTCGCCATTCTTTGTTTGTTGAAAAATCACAATAAAACACGAGAAACCCAACCAACCGAAAATATTGATCCAAAGAGAAGCCTTTATCTTTAAAACAATATGTGTCCTGCAATGTGAGCAGCTTTTGTCATGAAAAGTTTCAGGAACTTCAGAAGATTCAGGGAAAATGACCCTTACAACAAGAACTACATCTTAATCAATTCCAAATTACTGCTTGGCTTTCAGCCCTGGAAATTTTCCCTTTCCTTTCACATAACGCTACTTAGATCAAACAAGTCTTCTTATGACATGCTTAACTTATTAATTTTCCAGTACATTACCAAGCCCTTTGTAGGGGTGCGTTCGATTGACCCTATTCCGGAATAAGAATACCTGGGGCGGTGATTTAAAACGGTATGTCTGGCGTTTTGAAGCAACAAGGATAATAAAGATATGTTTAAAATAGCATTGCAGCAGTTTGCAAATTTCAATGTGAATCTCCGTAAAACGAAGGGTTTTTTACTTTTATTCCATGTATTCCTATCCGGAAGACGGTCAATCGAACGTACCCTAAGTTACCTAGCTATGAGTAGTCCCTTCATATTCCAACTTCATTGGATTATTATTTCCTTTGGTTAATAACTCATTTTTTTCTAACCAGGCTTAAATTAAGGGCCAGATGCAGCCACAATTGAATTCAGTCTCTTGCTATTGTACGTATAGTTTCAGAAAACTCAACCCTTTCATCTCCTTCAGTGAAAAAGATCTCCAAAGCGCCGGGCCATACATATTTTCCTCTTCGATGAAAGAAAGGTTTACCTGACGATCCAAAATAACGGGGCTACGAAATAATACATGGTCTTTTGATGAGAGGTGATAGGTAGAAAAACGCCATAAAACAACTTCCTTTATTTTCCTTAACCAATTGGCAAAGGCTCTTACTGAGCGGCTTCCAAAGTACAGGCCTTTCCTTTGTCGCTAAGTGAATGCTTTGAAAGTCTGACGCATTCGCAGCCAACCAGAGGCCGAAGCAAAAACAGCCGTGACTTGCTCGCTCGCGTTCAGTCCCCGCTCTTAGAGCTCGCACACTTATTTGCTTCGACCTGTGATTGGCCTAATTATTGACTGCCTTCGTCTTTCCGTTGGCCAATGTCCTTTCTCTGGGTTAAATTTCCGACCGTCGTTTGAAACCACTTTATGGTATTCTAAGTCAGAATACTAATTATTCAGGTTCTCACGCTTTTGTCAATCAGGATCTAACGGGGTGAATACGATTTCCATTGCTCATTGCTCAATGCAACCGCGAAATACTTCAGAGGATAAATTACGTTTTTATGCTAAGAGGTAAAAGGGTTAAAATGCACTTGCGCCACTGCTAAATTATCAATTTTTGTCCAAGATTCTCTTAATATTAACGCGTTATCTTTATATTTGATATTAAGAATAAATAACACTCTCTATGACAACACAGCAGAGCAGCTGCTCGCTGCTGTCTCATGCCGATCAACAGCATTATTACCACATTGTACAAAGCAGCCATGGCGCTGACACAACAAAAAGAAAATACATGCAACACTTTAAGGTCCTGCGATGCTTAGCGTGATATGTGGCGTGACAAACGCTAAATGTCACGCTAGGTGGTAATCACCGCCATGTTGATGATCACGCTTCGCAACATTACATTGTTGTCTGTTTACTTGATCATTGGTTGCAAACTACCTATAACAGCTACGCTATAGTACCATATGAAACAAAAATTATTTTTAACAAAATGCGCTCAGTTTTTTAAGTAACAAGTCACCACAGCAATAGAAGCGACATTGAAAACATTTTTCGAATTTAAATTCGGACATCTTAAAAACAAACAGGGTAACTCCATTTTATTGCTGTTAAGTGATTCGCAGTATAACTTCAAACTCTGCGACAAAATATATAAAATTCTGGATAGGATTCAGATCCAAAGCGCAAGGTGGCTCTCAACCCGCTCCGGTATTTTTAGCTTCGCGGAAAGTTTCATTTTGGCTTGCTGTTTATTTTCCAGAAGTAAAAAATGAGGGTCATCGACTTCGTCTGGTAGATATAAGCGTTTACAGAAAAAATATAGGGTGTTTGTAATTGGTTTTGCTGTTGCCATGGCGTCCTATAGGGTCAAAAATATGAGCGCATCTTTTTTAGAAATTATTGATGTTTTATAGGGTACCATAACATTGCTGTTAAGTGAAACTGTGCTGTAGATACAATTCTTGTAACAAGACCGTCTCTGGTTTGAATCACCTTAAGTTTCCTAACGGCAAGCTGACACGAAATGACCATAAGTGGCGCTATTTCGGTTGTGAGTGGGCGGCCTTATTAAATCGGTTTTTTTTTTCGGTTAAAACAAGTCTCCTTTTATATATGAATACATTGATTCTGTAAGCTGAGGTAATCTCGACCTAAACAATCTCGGACTTATCTAAAAAGGCCGCTTCTACCTCTCTACGGGCATTTGTTTAAAATGCATTTACCGTGAGAATTACATCTTGACGTTTTGAAAACAAATAATTTTCAACACACCTAAACCTACTTTGCTACCATCATTCAAAACTTACGATGTGATTGGTCTACAAATATTAGGGAGCTTAAGCACGCGCATTTTTGAGACGCGGACGGCAACTGGAAGAGAACATTTCGCGTGCCAGGACAGTGGTGTCTCCCAGGTTTTTATACCAATCATCTCTAACGGAGAAAAGATACTTAGCAATGTAAATGTGGCTGTGTGAAGACAAGTTCAAAGGGAAAACAGCTCAATTCCGGTTGCCGTCCGCGTCTCAAAAACGCACGTGCTTAAGCTCCCTATTATTTGGCAGCTACGTAAGCCAACCAAAGACGGGACTGTTTGCATGGAGGAGGAAGGGGGAAAGGCCAAAGAGGAGACTACGGGGAACATAAATTTCCTCACTTTTCTCTTTTACTGTTAACAACGTAATTCAGGGCGTAACAAATCGATTATTCTATAGTCGACAAAAATCGACCGTTGTCGATTAAAATCGATACTGATCAATCGACAAATATGAAGTCGATAAAAATCAATCACGCGATTTCTTGTGATTATCGATTTTGATAGAATTTCAATTTTGATCGATTTCAATCGACAAGTATTGAAACATCAAAAACGACATTTTGCAGAAGACACGGTTCGTTTAAGCCGTACAGGTTTCGATATGGATTTTTTACTGCCATTAACTTCCTAGCCGATTGATAATCTTGTGATTATCGACTTTTAACGACAACTGACAAATGTCTAGTATTATCGACTACGTTTTCAATGATCGATTTGTTGCGCCCTGCGTAATTCCAAATGAAACGCGAAATGGAGTTGCAGTAACCGGGAGAAATCGCAATGAAGCAACATGCAAACCTATAGCTTGCTCAAGTGAAGCAGGAGAAAGATCCGTAGCGCAGGTAGCTTACACAGTGTAAGAATGGCCTTAATGCTAGCAAGATCCACTCGCAAGAAGAATTAGGTGCTACGTAGAACCAACAACAACGTTCTGTAAGTTAAACTGACAACAGAACAGGTATGGCGTTGGGTATTCGACCATCTATCCATGCAAACAGCCTTCAACACATGACATCGCACTTTATACTGTTACGACGTTTTCTTCAGAATGAATAAGCGGTAAGTGGAGAATAGACCGTATTGATTTTCTCAGTATTGGACTGGAACTAGCTTGCAATGGAGGCTAATACAAACACATTTTAATATATTCCCCCGTATTAGCCTCCATTGCAAGCTAGTTCCAGTCCAATACTGAGAATACGAATACGGTCTATTCGTCAAATGCCAAAGCGGTCGGCACAGATAAAAACCGGTAGTACCTTCAAAAGGTATCGCGCGAACCTGAGGTTCTCGCTTAAAATCGTGCAGAGGAGAACTTGACTCCAAGAAGTACGAGCAAGAACGCTGAGTTACGTTCAGAAAGCAAGAAAGTGAATGCAACCGTATCAAACCAGACTCACCTTCACTTTAAAAACGAAGCCAAGAAGTGTTTGCCTTTAGTGCATAGCGCGATTTGAAACAGTTAAGTTATAATATATTCTTTCAAATTGTCCAAATGTCTTCCTCTTAGTTGAGATAAAGAGTGTGTTGACTTTAAATCTCACTTTCCAATTCTGGATCTCGCACGGGTCTCTTGAATAAGAAGAAGGAGCTTTTTACTGGTGGCGGTCCTTGGAGCATTGGGACTTGATTCTTGTGTGTTATCAGAATCTAAAGAAAAGATCGATGTGAATAAGAAACTAATGAAGAATTGGCCACGTTGAGTTCCTTTTCAAAATGAATTCAGGCGCCAAAGTCATTTCTATGAAATTTATTTTCGCTCAGATTAAAAAAGTAATAATATACACTTGGTGATAATTAAAGCTTGAAGTTTGTTGGAGGGTGCACAGAAACTTATGTTTCAAATACACACCACCTTAAAAAAACTCCTTTACGCTATGGTCATAGGCCACATTCAAAAACACCATAATAGGTTTTTTGTTTCAAACTTAACTGATTAGAGTGTAATGTGAAGTACTAGTTTTCTACCACATATAGCCCTACTATACATGGAAATGGGCCCACACAAGGACAGAGAAAAACTCTGACCCGGGTGGGAATTGAACCCACGACCTTCGGGTTAGATCACTGCTGCTCTACCGACTGAGCTACAAGGTCAGACGAGTGCAGGCCGTGGGAACTGAAGATGTTACAGTCACGGCAATGAACACGTACAAGTACAAGCAAGTGTGTGGGCCCATTTCCATTTCTACACGGCCAACATTTGCAAAAACGTAATCCTTGCTTGCTTGTCGATTCGCTCTGACGAAGGGCTAACGCCCGAGACGTCGGCTTTTAGAATCCCTGTACGGTGGCCAATTTACATTATCAACGATAAAACTAAATTTTTGTGTACTACTTCCCCACCGACGCAGCACCACAGTTTCTTTAGAAGCTACCCCCTTTATTTATTCTTAAAAGTAGCCTATCGGATCTGAAATGACTTAATGAATAATCCAGATCGTTAATAAGGTGTCCAGAAATTTGCTGGTCTCTCTTACCTCTGCTGGAGGCTGCATCCACGGTTCTCCATCAATTTGCATTGGAAACAGTCTCTTAGTTCTGATAAACAGAGAGTACAAAAGAGATATCCGATCACAGAAGGTTGAGAGAAGCAGTAATTAGGGAGCTTAAGCATGCGCGTTTGAGATGCGGACGGCAAACCGGAAGAGAATATTTCGCGTGCCAGGACAGTGGTGTCTCCCAGATTTTTACATTAATCAGCTCCAACGGAGAAAAGGTGCTTGGCAATGTAAATGTGGTTGCGTGAAGACGAGTTAAAAGGGAAAACAGCTCACTTCCGGTTGCCGTCCGCGTCTCAAAAACGCGCGTGCTTAAGCTCCCTACTAATTCCCACAGGGGCCCTCACTCTTAATCACCCCGGGCATTGTTAAGTTATGGGAAACGAGGTGACTCCGGAGGTGAGAGGGAGCAAGAGCCCCAGAAATGCAAGCGTCAAAGTCACAGCTGCGGAAAGGAGGGTCGTTGGTCCGCGAGACCTCCAGCAATTCACGAAAACACTGAGTACATGTGGGGATTGGGAAACTCAATTTATATGCGGGCAAGGTCAGCGGCGTAACACGTGACCGCCAAAAACAACCGGGCCCCGGTGAAAATAGAAAACAGCTTTTCACTGCGCGGTTTTGTATCCCCCTGAAGTGAAAATTCCGATTTTTAAAAGGCTGAAAAGCATAAAATAAAAATCGGTATGGCATTTCTTTTGGTTGTTTTTTATCTCAAAAAAAAAAAAAAAACCCGCGACGTTTCACTTGGGTAAATAAAAAAAATCTGTCATATCACTCAAAGATGTTTCATGACTGAACACCGAGAATCGAACGCTATTAGGTGGAAGGCGACAGGCCATTTCCGGAAAAAAAATCATATCTGCCTCCTCTTCAAAGCGAGTCTAAGCGCGAAGTTTTTCTTACGAAAATTAGTTTTTTTTCCATATCAACGACGAAATGATATATGAAATGGATCATATATGAACTGTGGTTATGAAATCAAGTGAAGCTATGATCCTCGCAGTTATGAACGCATTTTTTGCAATTGCGTAAAGCCTGGAAAATTTTGCGCAATTGAAAAAATTGCGTTCATAACTGCGAGGATCATAGCTTCACTTGCTTTTTCCAGATGTAAAGTAGAACTAATTACCATCCCAAAAACTTCGCACTTAGACTCGCTTTGAAGAGGAGGCAGACATGAACTCGGCAATGGCCTATTGCTATGACTACTGCGATATCCCGCAACCCGTTACCAAAATGTAGCGGTCGATTTGAGGACACAATGATGATCGCAAGTTGTTACGACTGTGGTTACCTTATTGTGATGGATGAGCCTTGTGCCAGTCTCAGCCCATGCGTTCTTACACCCGCGATAATCTGTCCCACATAGAGAGAATTTTCAAGTCCAACAACCTCCAGTTGTCCATCTCCGATGTCTAAAACAAACCAAATCACAAGTTCAAACCTGCGTGATAATACCAACTTTATTCATTCAATACAATGAAAGGCAGATATACCAGAGGTTAGCCCTATACGAGGGTATCCGCCTGGATGTTACTGATCTAGAGCCGATTTTGATGAGGGATGAAAACCGGAGTACCCGGAGAAAAACCCTCGGAGTCAGATTGAGATCGACTGAAACTCAGCCCACATACGACCTCGAGGCCGAGAGTTGAGCCTGGGTCACAGAGGTGGGAGATGCGGAACCACTAAGCCGGTTGGCATTAGATTCCATCCTCCAAAACCACCCTGGCAGAGAGAGAGACTGAAGTTGAATTCAAACACACTTCGTGACGCCTTATACGTAGTACCTCGTGTCAAGCCACCTTCACATTAACATTTAGAATATCTATACAGAAAGTATCCCAAACATTCAGAAAAGCTAACCGTAGGCCTAATTAGGACTAGAGAAAAGTTTCTAGGCCTAGGTTAGCTTTTATGAATGTTTGGGATACTTTCTGTATAGATTTTCTAAATGTTAATGTGAAGGTGGCTTGACACGAAGTACTACGTACAAGGCGTCACGAAGTGTGCTTGAATTCAACCTCAGTCTCTCTCTCTCTGCCAGGGTGGTTTTGGTGGATGGAATCTAATGCCGACGCAGTAAGCCATCCTGACTCTGATTGAGCTTCATTCCATTTCTTATCTTCATTCGACAAAGGAACAAAAGAATGAAGAAAATTCACTTCTAATTCACAAGCCTTAAAGGTTTACCTTCAACCGACAGGCTTTTCGACCGTTTCAACGACTCGCAATGCCTGTATTAGGGAACTTAAGCACGCGCGTTTTTCAGACGCGGACGGCAACCGGAAGAGAACGTTTCGCGTGCCAGGACAGTGGTGTCACCCAGATTTTTATACTAATCATCTCTAATGGCGAAAATATACTTGACAACGTAAATGTGGTTGTGTGAAGACAAGTTAAGAAGGAAAACAGCTCGCTTCCGGTTGCCGTCCGCGTCTCAAAAACGTGGGTGCTTAAGCTCCCTAATAACTCATCACCACAACCAGTTCTTTAGGCTGGAAGCATGTTAAGCTTGTTGATGAAAATGACGACGATAGAGAAGATTACGATGAAAACGGTGGAGTTGACGACGATTTTGATAATAACGATGACAATTATTATTATTATCATCATCATCATCATCATCATCATCATCATCATCATTATTATTATTATTATTATTATCATCATCATCATTAGTATTATTGTGATAATTATTCTGATGGTGCTGCTTCTAATGATGATGTCATCACCATCATCATCATCATCATTATTATTATTATTATCATCATCATCATTAGTATTATTGTGATAATTATTCTGATGGTGCTGCTTCTAATGATGATGTCATCATCATCATCATCATCATCATTATTATTATTATTATTATTATTATTATCATCATCATTAGTATTATTGTGATAATTATTCTGATGGTGCTGCTTCTAATGATGATGTTGGTGTTGATGGTATAGAGTAAATTTTGTATGAGATAATGATGGCCACAGTATCCTCGAGGCTTTTAGCGCATTTTGTCAGATTAAAAAAACACTACCCTTTTTTCGGGTAAAACGCGTGAAATTGAAATTGACGCTTCGGCTGTACTGGTGACAGCCTTCGTCAGACCAACACAGCCGAAATTTCAATTTCAATTTTACACGTTTACCCGAAAAACGTTAGTGTGTTTTAATGATGGTGATGATGATGATGATGATGATGACTATGATAAGAGAATAGGGACAATATAAACTTCGTCTGCTTCTTCTGTCCAACACAACGTTCCCTGAAGGAAAACCCACACCAAGAAATAACGGTCTCTGCAACACAAATCAACTTCACACTCAAATTTCTCCATTACTGGGCTCACCTTGCACAGCCCAATCCAGATCATTGGCTCTACCTCCGCATTTTGCTCGAGATTTTCTGGCTTTCTTTTTATCAGTTTCACCCCAGAGATTCGCTCCACCGTACACACTGGGAATATTGACAACAGCAATCCCTTCCAGTTGAGGAAGCAGCAACGGTTCACCATCACACTGAAAAATACCAAAAGCAAATGAATTACAATCGCCACGATTCAATCAGTCACAATTACAAAATACTTTGGCCTTGATCTTCAGGGTGAGACCCTTGCTCCTTCTCTACCCAAACTATTGTTATTTGTGGTATCTTGCATTTTTGGACACTGATGTTGACATGAAAATGTAGTTGACTGACGTTTTGATATCCGAGGAGGAAATAACTTTCATATGAAAGGATTTTCAAGTTAGTACCTCCCACAATAAAAAGATGACACGTCTGATAAACTATTGCTAAATATTGTCAAACTGGGCTAAAACCCGGCTAAAAGCCAGTCTTCCTGATGGGAAAATGAGGTTAAGATAACGTTGAAAATGCGAGAAGGCGGTCGCATAAATAGTTCACAATAACATTTTGATTACCTTGGGCAAACTTCACGCGGGGCTATTCAAGAGAGCAAAAATAGGCTATTTTAGAGTTCAGTTAACGGCTTCCTCTCATGTCGTCAAATGAATGAAGGGGGTAGTTTCTAAAGAAACTGTGGGGAAGTAGAATACAAAAATTTGGTTTTATCAACGGAGTTGATAATGTAAATTGACCACCGTACAGAGATTCTAAAAGCTGACGTTTTGAGCGTTAGCCCGTAGTCAGAGCGATTCCGATTCGTTCGGACGAAGGGCTAACGCTCGAAACGTCAGCTTTTAGAATCTCTCATGTCGTCAATTCGCCGTGTACTATGTTGATAAAATTGCTTAGGTGAACAGGTTACCCTGTGGTGAGGACTCGCCTTCCACTAATGTTTGGTGGGTTACCTGTGTTAGCTAAGTTCATTGGCTCTCTCTGTCCTTGATCTTCGCTTACAAGTTCGTAACTTTCTACAAAACAGTACCACAGAAAATGCAATGACGGACTACTTACAATGATCTCAATCTCCTCGTGTAAATTCTTGCACGTAGCTGAAAGAGTCTCGGATGTTCCACACTCGAAATACCGGAATTTGTTCTTTAGCCTGTAGGCAGAAAAGTCTCATTTAACTAGACTTAATCAATAGCCTGTGTCCCTGCGAACACATCGGAAGGTCTGCGTTTTCAAACAAAATATCACTCCTGTGGAAGGAGGAGCTTAAAGCTTTAGGAAGTATTTTAAAAAGAACGAGTTCCAACCTGCTGTTGAATTTCTCAGGATTCTTTTCTCTTTGTAAATGAAACTTGAGCGCCACAGATGCATCCTAGAAATTAATGATGATATATCAGACGAGTAATGTAAAAGGAAATTGATGAATTGCGGGCAGTTACAGACGTAATCACACACAAAAACGAGACTCAGGTGTTGAAACCAGACAACAGCTTATAGAGAGGACCAATCCCCAAGAGTTACCACGTGACTTTACTTTCGACAGTTTTTGTTTTCAATGGAACCACGCATCGGCTCAAAGTAAAAATTAGATCGGATGGGCGTCAGTGGAGCCAATATTATTTCTTGTTTTCACGCTGCCACATTTTTTTACGAATTATTCACCCCCTATTGATGAAAGGTTCATTTGCTTCAGTGGATGACACAGGCTATCCCTGCTCATCAAGAACACCGGTCGTTGCAAACCTGCAAACATTTGCAAAAGAAGCAAAATGAAACAGGTTTCACGCTACTCCGGGTTAAAATGAACGCAACGTAAAAAGTTACAGCTCAAGACACGACGTTTCGACACTGCTGCCTAGTGTCTTCTTCAGGGGTGTGGATCTAAAGCTGTTTTACAAGTCCTTTTAGAGCGAGTTTCAATCGAGTGTCGTAGTACCAAAACCAAAGTAATTACTTTGGCCAATCAAAAAGGACGGAGACAATCCAGTAAACCAATCAAAACTCGAAGTAATTACACGTAGTCGACACAAAGCGCGGGAAAATGTGCACGCGCGACTGAGCCACGATTGGTTTTGGTTTCTTTTCTGATCGGTTGAAAAAGTGGCGCGAGAATTTGAACCAATCACTGAGTGATGTAATGCAAAACCAAAGCAATTTGCTAATTACTTTCGACACTCAATTGAAAACCGCTCTACACCTCAC
Source organism: Montipora capricornis (assembly GCF_036669925.1). NCBI lineage: Eukaryota > Metazoa > Cnidaria > Anthozoa > Scleractinia > Acroporidae > Montipora > Montipora capricornis. The sequence goes on along the minus strand of NC_090883.1, from coordinate 25,652,542 downwards.
TAATTAGCGTCAATTCTTATTAATGAGGTGCAAGTAGGTGTTAGGTAGAAGACCGCCATCATCGCGGTTCAAAGTAGCATGGGTTTAATATTACTGTGCCAAGCGTTGATGGTACATGCACAGCCGGTTGGTGGTGATAATTTTGGATTGTTCACCTGGCCGCTTTGTGAACGGTTATGTGAACTGTAATCTGGAAGCAAAATGTTCATGAAAAAGAAACAATTCTGCTCTCTCCGGGAAGCGAATTTTGCGCACAAACGGGGAAACATTTCGGGAAGAGATGTTTCCTCGTTCAAAAATAAATTTCACGGAGATTACTTACCACTCCAATAGAGAAGTAGTTATTGATGATGTCTAAGGGAGGTGGGTCTCCACCAGCGTCTTCTGTACTGGTTTGCGAGAACGAAACGGACCACCTAAAAAATGCATTACAGTACCACAAATGTAAATAAAATTATTCTTTCAATGTTTTCTCTGCTTTGAATTCCTACGAGTTCTCGCAGGCGTCCATAATTAGGATGAGCGCGGAACTTGAGCAAGCTAAGGGATTGGGGAGGGGGGGACAGCTCATTTCCGTTTCCGGTGGCCCAAAAATTCGCAAGCTCCCTTCAAAGCGGAAGTGAAGTATTTTTTTTCCTTTTTAGTCTTTCTGACGCTTATACCTCTTAACGACGAATAGAAGAAGAAAGCGTTTGTTTTTAAACAAAAAGCCTTGCCACTGCTCTCTGATTGTTAGAGTTGCACGCTACGTTCATTTTACAGACCCGGTACGCGGGTTTTGGATCACATTGCCATAACAATTGCATTTTTGCCCCAGACGATTGACTATCTATCTGTAGTATCTTTAAGTAGCGTAGCTTTGTTACAATATATTTATACAGTAAAACCTTGCATACAAAGTCAACCTTGAAATACAAACTTCTCGTCCTCCCTGCTCTCACGCATGCACGATAATGTCCCGCGCATTTGCCGTCCTTTTGTCACGTGATTACACGATGACATCACTACACTATCCCCCAACCAAGCCCATCTGTTACCTTACTTACTTAAGGTTTTTGATTACCTGTCATGGTTCACATGCCCAGAAGAACGAAAAATAATCTTCTAATGATCAAACTAGGAGATCGCTTGGAAACCCCACATGTTGCACATTAGCATTTTCACATTTTTCTTCGTTCGTATAAAGAGCGTGATACTCCATAAGTAAAAGGCATTTTCAGTTATCTGGTTACTGACTCGCTTGGGGAAAAAAACGATTTTCGGGTTTTCGAGAAGACAACTTATACAGGATATTGAAAGAGTTTTAAATTAAACCACAAGGCAGTAAGACGTTAGAGTAAGTACCTGTCCAGACTTACAACTGAGCTCTTTTGAATTAAACTCAACACTTTGGATAAACTACCGCCTTCATAACCTAAAATGACGAAACAACAGGAACAGAAACACCTTTGTTAGGCCGTACGGTCTCCAAGAAATAAGTAAAAATACACAAAAAAAATGAGTACTTCGTGGTCAAATTTTCTGTTTCGTCAAATTCTTCCTCCAACGAGCAGGCATTACTAAAAATACTTAAACCAACTCTTATATCACAACCCCATTGCAACCTTGCATAGTTTTCACACCTGAGCTGAGCTGTTGTATATCTTAAGCGTCTCAATCCGATCGTAATGACAAGCTCTTCACAACCTGTGGCCGGTTTCTCGAAGCCTGGTTAGCGCTAACCGTTGGTTAACAGGTGTCAAAACCTATAGGTTTCCATGGTATTGAACGCTGGTTAGCGCTAATCATGCTTCGAGCAACCCGGGCCTGATGGCGAATTACCCCATCGCTCAAACTGTTAAAAGGTTTCAAAGCAAATGATAAATTTAGCAACACTTCCTGGACAAAATGATCCACCGATCCCGTCACACATTGTTTTATGTTAATTCGTCTCACTAATGAATTATAGGCTGTGTACAGCCGCCCGCTCTCCGAAAAAAAAAATCGGAGAGGAGCGTCTGTGATTTACCGTTGATAATCGTGTTCCAGAATAATTTTGCATACATTATTAAGTGATCTACGCTGACCAAAATTTGCGTGGCTCATATTTCGTTGGAGCTAAATTCTCAAAATGGTGGTCAATGAGGTAGATTTCAAACGTGCATTGAAGAGCGTCTCCGATAGTTTTAAGATACGTTGGTTTTATAGCATAGAAGCACTCTTTAAAGGAAAGGATGTATTTGCAAGCGTTCCAACCGGGTACGGCTCTGATCTTCAGAGCAGCACAGATCGTTGCCGATGAGCTGTTATTTTCCTCGATGTGTTCACATCTCAAATCTTCCAGGGCATTACGCTTTGTAGATTGTGCTTGAGAATGGCTAGGCTGGTCCGAGCAAGGCGTTGGGATTACATTGACTGGTAAGGAATAGCGGGAGACGTTTTCGAGTGGACAATCTTTTGAATACAGCTATATTCACTTCGTGAAGAGCGCTTTCGTTTCTTTTGCGCTGACAACAATTCCTACAAATGTACGTCGAATCGATTTCCACTTTACACTCCATAGATAACAATTCCGCTCGTACTTAAAAGGAAAAACCTCTTTGACAATCAAAAAGATTTTTATTCGTATTTTGTACCTTGTTCAAAGTACACACGAACGAACTCATCGTAATATCTCTCACGGTGGTTCTCACGGTGTTGATGTGGAGAATAAAAATAAAAGCCAATCAAAACTCGTTGTTTCAATGATGTAATGATCGATGGGTAAAAACCAATCAAATCGTTTTCCACACATTCCAGAAAAAATCACGTGATATGGAACACGATTATCAACGGTAAATCACAGACGCTCCTCTCCGATTTTTTTTTTCGCGGAGAGCGGGCGGCTGTACACAGGCTAATGAATCATTTCTAGTACAACCAACCCAACCCTATTAACCCCATACGGACCATAACCCTTCTGGTGTCAGCCCAACCACCCTACCCTGAAGTTTACTACGTAAAATGATATAGCAATTGTGTATCAAACATAAACCATGCATAACTCTTTTCTCCAGCTTCCCGACAAAAGTGTCCTGAATCTAAAATGAAGATCACTTTCAGTTTTATACTAGTCTATTATTGTTAATTGATTTCCAGTTATTACCTCCTCCCCATTTTAGGCATCTTGCTAAATCATTTCCCGTGCCTGTAGAGATAGAATTTGTTTTAAAAAATGAGTATTTGTAATTGCAGATGTAAAAAAAAGCCCAAAAACAACAGACTTGACTTGAGGCTAACCATGCGCTTTCTCAGCTCACCTCTTTAACAGTTCAGCAATCAAGTCAATGGGGAGAAAGGAAAGAAAGGGAAAGGAACTTTATTTTAAGTGTTTAGTCGTTCCGGGGGTAACCCTGCGATGGACTGGCATCCCATCCAGGGGGAAGTAGAAATAGTCCTAGTCGCTTCATGCTACAGAAACCGGGATAAGCTCCGGCCTCATGGGCCACTTAGCTCGTAAGCAGACTTTACCTTTTTACTCCGAGCACAAAAGCAGTTAACTAAAGTCAGTACTCACCAAGAGGTAATATAGCCACCGGTGGCGGCATCTTTATCTGCATTTTATCTAGTGAAACACAAAAAAACATTTTTTTTTTCATTTTATGACTCTTCATCGCCATCCTCTTCCTCCTTATCATCGTCATCAGTACCTTCTAAAAAATTTTGTCTTATACGACGCAAGTTTTACGGCTGCCGTGTCACTATTTTCATCCCAAATGACATCAACATCATCATCATCATCATCATCGTCACTATCAGTCTTTTCTAAAACCAGTGCGGCATAAATTGCAGGTCATATGACTAACATCCCACTCCTTCCCTCCTAAAAAAGCTGTTACCATCTCTGGATTATACAGTAAGACATCTGTGACATGCCTCTGTATATATGTAATACCGCTACGATTCATAAAATTTGATCTACAGGTAGACTGAAAAATGCCCCCTTCAGTTTTGATCCAATTCTCTAAAGTCCAAGCATTATATCATTTTATAGGGCAGGCCTTGGTTGTTCAAAAGGTGGACAGCTTAAGCGATTTTGCTACTGTTAATCCGTTGGATAGTGATTTACCTGGTGGATAGAGTTATCCACTTTTTGAACAACCGAGGCCAGGTGTCTAGCTTTGTTAGCAATTTTGTTCTGTGACTAGGCAAATGAGTCAACGGATCGGTGGTACAGTTGTATTAATTTAGGTGACTCACCGATTGTTGCCAGCACCCAACCAACTGTGCCATCTCCCCCACAACAAAGAACACGAAAATCAGATACACCTTGGAAGAACTTTAATCTGAAATAAAACAAAACAGCTACAGGCTTGGTTAATCTTAAAACAATATTACTTTATTGTTATTCTATATGTTTTAAGGTGATTGTACGATGCAGTTATGAGCTATGCTGTCAGTCGTTATTTGACTTTGCAACTGCGTGGTGCAGTTCAAGTCAAAGACCCACATTTCACCCTTGCACATCACTGATTGAGTCTCCGGGTAGCTCAGTAGTTAGAGCATCCAATTAGATCACAGAGAGTCGTCACGTGGGGTTCTGTTCAAATCCAATCTGGAACTCGGATTTTTTTCGAGTTTCCTACGGATGCAATTTCATGCTCATTTAGGTGGTTGGTTGGCGAATCTCAGATAATTAACAATTAGACCCGTACCCTTGCGTGGTGGCCCTTGAGGGCGAAGGGTCTAATTGTTTTAGTATCACCCAACTAGTCGGACAGAAAAGGCAATAATACAGTTAGCAAATGCAAGTTAAAAATATATTTATTTGGGAAAAAACGTAAGAAAGCGTCTCGCTTTTCGCTACTCGAGGACGATTACTAATAGTCCTCTGGTAGCGTAGCCAATCAAAATGCAGGATTTGCATTAGTCCACTAGTTGGGAGATACTAATATGCTTTGTACCTTACTTATTGCTGGTAAGCTTTAAAGTGCTCCAATAAATTACTAGTCATCTTCTTTGCAAAAAAAGCAGTTTACGCTCTGCTCATAGTGCAGATAATACATTTGAACTTGAAAATGGTGTGACGATGTCACCAAAACGTCGTTCTTTCCTATCGCTAATTTTTACTTGTTTATGCTCATAGAGTGCACTCTTTTTCAACATACCCAGGAGTGGGTCCACCATCCCCAAGATTGAAGACTTGTCTTGGATTAAGTAAATACTGGAATTTGTGCATCAACCTGGAAATCGATTCAAACAAAAGTCAGAATACACATGGACACAGACTATTGGAGGAAAAAATCTACTAAATGCGTGAAATTTCTCCAAGGAGTGGATGACTCAAGAAAATTTTCCATCCCTCTGGCCACTCTTTTCTCAACATTTGGTAAATCTTGGACCAAAGGTGGTAGAAAACTAGCACTTCACATTACACTCCAATCAGTTAAGTCTGTTGAAATATAAGTGATACACGGTCAACGTTTGCAAAAACGTAACCCTTCCTTGTACTTGTATATGTTCATTGCCGTGACTTTAACATCTTCAGTTCCCACGGCCTTCTCCCGTCTGACCTTGTAGCTCAGTCGATAGAGCGGCGGTGATCTAACCCGAAGGTCGTGGGTTCAATTCCCACCCTGGTCAGAGTTTTTCACTGTCCTTGTGTGGGCCCATTTCCATCAGTTGGGCTAACGCTCACATGGTTCATATGGGGTTGAAAACTAGCACTTTACATTACACTCTAATCAGTTAAGTCTGTTGAAATATAAGTGTTACACGGCAAACGTTTGCAAAAACGTAACCCTTCCTTTTAAAAGTGTGGTTTGCTTGTTCTAAAAAAAAAAATCCAACAGGTCCAAAAACATGTAATGTTACAGAGAACGTTCACATCTTGAAACATGTCCCTTTTGAAGATGTTATTGCATTCTAAATATCTTGCAACAGAAAGCAAGATTCCAGCATTTCAAGAAATGCACACCATTCTGTTCTCTTCTATTTCAACAGACAGAAATTATATGTACGTATGGAAGGATTGTGGATCAGTGATCATTGTGTGGGAAAAAAAAACAAAATATCAAAACACCACCATAAATAATTAATTTACTTAATTTTATACCTTGCACCTTGCCGGCCACCACTTTTGGGGTTAATGAACACTGCTAACGGATGTGTGCCGTACAGGGGAGAAATCTATCAAGACAGTAAGTGACATGTAAATATTCATTCAAGAGTTACAATTCACATATTTTGACTGTCTCAAATTCCCCCCAAAATCCATGCTACAACAAGTTGCAAAATTGTTGAGACACTTTCATGAAAAAACACCTTTTCTAGCTTCCAGTACCCACCGTATCTAGAATTTAAACGTTTCCCACTTCCCCTCCCCTCTCCCCATTTCAATGTTGATCGATTAAGTTTCCAACATTTTTTTGTCTTGCTAGCAACACTGATAAGGAGGGGGGGGGAGGGGGGCTGCAGTGTGAGAGATAATAGGTAAACTAATAGCGCTGCAAGCAGGTGAAGTGTTTCCACTATTTTTGCAACTTGTTGTAGCTGCCAAGCATTTGTCAAAACAATGGTCCTGGACTTGACGAGATTTGAGCCCAGACCTCTGAGCACCTGACTCAGGTGGATGCTTTACTCCTTGAGCTACAAGGACTCTTAATAGAGCAACGTGGATTACTTGGTTCAGATACATTACGACCGGGCTCACAGCTGTTAACTGCATGTTTGACAAAGCCAATATGTAAAGGTCATAAGAAGCAATGCATTGAATGACCTTGTGAAGAAATACGAAGGAGTTGAAGGCATACAACCTTTTTTTTTCCTCAGAAAAAGTCAGTCCTTAATTGGATAAATTAAATTTACAAGATTCCAGTGAGGCCCTACCCATTTAGTCACAAGGACTCTTAGGGGAGGAAAGACAATTCCGTGCTTCACATCATTGTTAACTTCACTGACCTGCATTGGCATTCCCTCAAAATTGACGTAAGAGTTTGCTCTTTTTCTGTGAGCTTCAGGGGTAGAGTTGTCCGTTTTCCTGTTCTGTAAAAGGTGAATTAAATAAGGAGAAGAATAAAAAATGATGATTAATTAACCCTTTACCTCCTAAGAGTATATAATTTCTGACGGTTGAGTGTGTGAATAAGACAGAAATTGATATTTCGACGGCACGAGAACAGAAGGGTCTGGGTACGATTGGTGTAAGGCATGATGGGTAGGAGGTCTATAAAAAGTCAGTTCATCACGTGGTGAGGCATTCTAGGCCTGCATCAGTCCGATTAACTTTTGTTTCTTTTATAAATCATTATTATTTTGTAACTTGAGGTCCTCTAAACCCCGGAGGGATCGTGGCATTGCATTGGATCGGGGAATACGTTTCCAGTTTTTTCCCCCACGGGGGTTTTTTGGTTTTTCGTATCCGGCGGTGTCACAGGGAATCGTTTCCCCGTAGTCAATTAGTTGTTGTTATTGTTCCACATGTAGGTAGTTCATGCTTGCTGCTGGTGCGAGGCCGAAAGATACCAAAATAAACCTAATGGATTGCATTTGTCTGTGTAGTGAAGTTGAAATGATACCGGTATTTTTACACAGATCCTATTCCGCCCAATGCCAGATGGTTTTAATTGCCAAAATGGGCCGGTTGGGGGGTGGAAGTGTTAAGGTAGCTCAAAAAAGTTTCGAACGACACTTTCCAAACTTTCAAGTAACGTTCTTATTAGAAGATATCAGCATTACTGTATTGATCATGTATTAGCAATAATTTGGTTCCAAATGAAACAAGGATTATTGCTGAACAAGATGCAGTCATTATTGTGATGTAATCTGTCACTGGGGCAATGGGCAAGCCAAGTAAAAACACCCTTTATTTTGTCTTTAATTGCTTATTTCTCAAAAACGAACTAGGTGACCCCCATTTTTTATTTCTGAAAATAACCAGAAGGGCAAGATAAAACATTCTGCAAAGTTTAAAAAATTCTGTAAAGCGGATTCAGAGGCAACTCAATTCTGTTTTTTTCAAGGTGTTTCTGATTCTGCATTACCGATTGTTTTTAAAACTTTCCCGAAAGTTTCATCTTGGCCTTTTGATCACTTTTCACCAACGAAAAAATAGTGCGTTTTCGAGATATGAGCAGCTAAATCCAAACTATACAGTGTTTTTGCTGGGCTTTCCCATTGCCAAGGTAACTTATTGCATCACAATAATGACCACATCTTGTTTGGAAATAATCGGTGTTTCACATGGTACCACAACATTGCCGTGACGTGATACAGTGTTGTGGTGTCATTTGTTCTAAAAAGAGTGTCTTACAAATGTTGAAACTGTTTTGAGCCACCTTAAGTTGAGATGGGTATAAAGATACCAAACCACGCTATTTCCAACCCAGGACTAACTCCAAGGGCCTTTCTCTCATCAACCCTGAAACCTTTTTTTGGTCTGAAAAATCATCAATAAAACTTTGATTTGTTTACTTTGGAAAGCTCCTCTTTTGTCATGTTGTCTGAAGGCCTCTGTATTCTACCGAACCTTCCCAACATGCCTTGCTGGCCACTGTATTTTCTATGGCATGGTATAAAAATAATAGTTATGCAACTCTTTTGGTTAGTATACCATGGAATATCCCACTCGTCACTTTTATTTTCTTCGTGATAATACACACTTGCCTAAAGATAGGGTATATCACTCGAAAACGTTGCATAACTAGTACATGTAGACTAGTATTTACCCTCGGACTTGAGAGTAGCTTGACATAGCTCGTATCTGTGATCATTTACCCTCCCAACCATGATACACCACAGAGGACAGATCACAACAGCTGACCATAGTGTCGCTCTTCCAAGAGAATTCTTGAACAGAAGTACATGTACGATACAACTGAAACTGTTGTCATAAGAAAACTAAAACGACATCCAAAGGGATTAACTGAAAACACAATTTGTGCACAGTTCTCGCAAAAATACAGCTACTGGCATCACAAGGATGCAAAAAACATTTATTGTCAAAGACACTTCGCCAACATACCAGGCCAGCCGGGGATATAGAGACAGGAGGTAAAATATGTTCTCTGTGTTCTCCTAGGTTACACTCTGGGACAACATTTGTTGCACATTTGTTATGAACCTGAAATAAAATCATTTGAACTCATTAAAACTGAATATACATCTTGAATCCAATATATTTTATAAACTTGTTGCATTATATTTAGGAACCACGCAGTGCAGAACGATTAATCATGACACTGATTGACCTTGAGTTAATCTTTGAACTCTCATGTAAATAATTATGCTTCAAATTATAGGAATCTACATGTAGTCTGTAATGCTAGATATGTTTCAGTTCCTCGGAAGGCTAAGCTAATGCAACCAGTATCAGAGAATATTGTGTAAATGAATTACGAACAAGAGTTTAAACTTCTTCAGAGAAATCTCCATATATGAATTTAGCAAGTTTAAGTCTTGTAATCATAGGCAGTTTTCTCCATTTTAAGATTGAATGATAAAATCATCAGTTGCCCAGTGAATTATTAAACATCTACATAAAAATAATAATAATAAATAATAATAATAATAATAATAATAACTAGTATTATTATTATTTAATTACTATTATTATCGTTATTATTATTTATACACGATTTGTGGTGGTAGTTCAGTTGGAAGAAAAAGGAAAGAATGACTCCAAAGTATTTCAAAAATCTATTAATTTTGCAATAATATATACTAGGCTTCGAAAAACAATAAAATTGCAACTATATTGAAGCAATGACTAGGGTGCTGCATGTCTTTGGTGATCTGGCATTTAACTCCACCGTTGTAAATAATCAAATGGATGCCTTCTTCCAGCTGGCTTCTTAACCCTTTTGCCTTTGTTACTTTGTATTTACTATAGAGCTCCACAAGCTTTAAGGTTTAAAGATCACAGCTGTATAAACTGGTGACCAGCAAAATTACCGCCTTTTTGTTGACACCTACATTGTATCTTCATCAATAATAACAATATTATTATTCACTCCCTTTTCAATATCATTTTAATTCAGAGCATCATAAAAACTTACTGTAACTTGACACCAAGCACAGCGTAATCCTGTCAGGCAGTTGTGACTCTTCACTGTTTTACCGCATTTGAAGCATTTGCCAGGGCAGTTTCCCTCTGTCCAGTGGTGGTCCATACTCTTTTATTTTTTGCAAAATAAGTGTATAACATTATCAGTCCATTTAACACTCTCAGCACGGCTGTTTCAATATTAAAATTCTTATCAGTCACCTCTTTAAAGTGCCTATGTGACCAAAACATCAATTCTCACTTAACTTTGGATTTCAAATCTATGCTAAGTGAACACTAAGCAACCAAACTTATCAGCCTTGATTTCAAAATGACACCAGCCTGTTTATTTCAACTGGAGTTTTCCTATTTAACGGTCTGCCATTACTAACTTTAAGTTCTTGAGAGAGCTGGATTGAGGAGAAAATGACGTAAAGGGCTCACTAGTTTAAGAATGCAACGCATGTGTTCGCCCCAGAATTAATATGCAGCACAGGAGTTTTGGACTTTCAGACTTTTAAACTCATGTTTTGCATACATGTATATATATATATTAATTAATTTGCTGCATTCACACCCTGAAATTTTAAGCAAGTGAGCCTTTGACGTCACTTTTCCCTGGATCCAACCCTCTGAGGTCCAATCAGACAGTTTTGAACATGAAAAACGCGGACCATGAAATCCAAAACTTACAAAAGTAAGTAAAAAGCTTTTGGATAAAAATCAAAGCTCAAAATTTTGACAGTCAGGTGTTAAGCAAACACACTTTCAAAATCTGAAGAAAAAAAGTCAACTGATTTTTTTTTTATTACAGGGGCATTTTAAAAAGCCCTCAAACCATCCTTAATAAACCACAAAATTTGTCAGTCCCACATGTCAGACAAATGAAGGGGCCAGTTTCTAAATTCAGTTTTGTCAAACAAGCAAAGTTACTATTCACTGAAGCAAAGTGGCCCGTTGTGGATATATATCAAGTCATGAAGCAAAAAGATCATTTATTCCTGCAATGATTACAATCTTTTTTGGGTGCAAATCCCGTGCCAGTTGCTCCGAGGTGGATAGCAAAGGATAATCGAAGTTTGAGTAGCCAATCAGAGTGCGCCTTCAACGCAATCCACTGTTTTAGTATCCTAATATCATTGGGTGACAAATTACTCCTTCATTTAGATGCGAAATTTTAGCGCTAATTTATAATTTCACATGTGAAATTACAAAATAGCCATGGTAACATCTCTTGTATCTGGATCAGAGCCAAGATGGCGTCTAGATTTAAGACAGTGACCATTGAAGAAGTTACGAAATTAAAAGAAGCAGCAGAAAATTTAAATGCGTGAAAGAGCACAATTAACTGGGTGAGAGTTTTTGAGAAGTGGTGTGACGAAAATAGCCTTGAGAAAAACCTGGAGATGATTCTTCCCGAGCAGTTGGATAAAGTATTCGAGCGATTTTACAATTACGGTTGTGAGCGTAATTTGTCACCCACGACATTGAAAGGTAATCAAATGGTTTTCTCTTGAAATTAGGAAATAATTTCACTTAAGTTTTGCCAAAATTCTGATAATTTCCCTGGCCTAAAGGCTCGGGAAATTATCAGAATTTTGACAAAACGTGCGTGAAATTATTTCCTAATTTCACTCCTTGCCATTTGATTACACATACTAATTACATTGTTAAGGGTAAATTAACCAATGGAAGAGAGATTTGTTAGATGATGATTCTAGCTGTTTGTCAGAGCAAATTATTAGGTTGTTAGTGGTTTACATGTATGGGAGATGTAGGAGCTTTGATGGAATCATGGTGACATGAAGACATGAATAAATTACTCATTGAATGAAAAGAGTTCGAGTTCATTAATTCTGTAGGGATTGAGAGTACCTAGCTGAAATGGTTTATGGTTTGGGGATTTTTATACCACACATGTCACAAAGTCTCATGGTGGTTTACCATAATTATTCTCACCCTATGGTGAGATTGGACGTCACCTTGAAAAGGTGCCTCTGGCAGCCGCTATCAGTCCATACAAAGTATTTCATCTCACCCAACCATATAATCATTTGAAAGGAGGACAGACCACAACAACCGGGGTCTCTCGGGCCCTACTCTTCACAAACAGCGTGTGCGGGTTCTTTAACGTCCCACGTCACAGTGTTGATTATTAGGAAAGGTTTCAAGACGGGGCCTACGGTAAATTTTGCTCAATAGTTTTGCAGCTTTCTGATGGGAGGAATGGTTTGCAAAGATCAAAATGGCGTACAGATATTAATTAATTCATTTTGACACGTCATTGACAAAACACATTTTAGAGTCACACGTCAGCTATCAGTTACATTATTATTGGTAGTCTCTACGTGTACCAGATCGTACATGTAAGTAAACTTAGGAAAATCTCAAGTCAAGTAATTTTTTCTTACTCAATGCATTACACACAATTACTTCAAATACTTCAAGTAAACTAGCACAATCGTATGCTGTGATAGACATGTTTGGACCTCCCGGCGCAGCCCAGGAAACTGCAAGTGAGTGGGAAGGATGGTTTTCAAGTCACCTATCTCTTGGTTGCATCGTTTCAACTTTCCGATTTTAACGAGATGCAAAGTAAAATAACTCGAGATTGTTCTTAGGCCTTCACATGCACATATTTGGTTAAGTAAAACTTAGCCGCTCGTAACTCTTACTTAACAGCCAAGTTAAAAGACTACCATAATGATTATTAAAAACTAGATCGTTGGATAATGTAATTCTAGAGTTTTGATTGACTTAGCCATCATGGTATATGAACTATTATTAAATTCTCAACCTCGGATAATGCAATTCTTGTGCTCTGATTGGTTCACTCAATCTCGGTTATCAGCTCATATACCTTAGTTTGACCTTATATGGTAAATGATTGCGCTTAGCGTTGCTAAAGTAAAAACGTTTACACCAGAAAGTATAAAGCAAAAGAAAAACGTTTTTGTGGAAAGTTTGGATCACTTTCGAAGCTTAGAAATACATGAAAAGGTAAGAAATGTTTTTGTGATGAGCCTGCGTCTGTCTGACCACGAGGTATTACCCAACATCGCATCTTCATCAACTTTTTTCGATTTCGCTAGGATTTTCTCTCTTTTTTCGCTCATATTTCGTACTTCCAAAGTTTTGGAGTTTAAGGAATTTAATAAAACAATTATTCCATTCGCGCTTGTTGGATATAAGAGTGGTTATAGCTAACTCGGCGCTACGCGCCTCGTTGGCTATTTACCATCTCATATCCAACGCACGCTCATGGAATAATTGTTAATTATACCATCCTCGGCTATTATCAGTAACAGTACGCATCAGTTGTTTTTGTTTTTAGGAAATATCGCTG
>NC_090883.1:25629196-25634196 GCF_036669925.1 Montipora capricornis | reverse complement strand
AAAGCAAGCTGAACTTCTGTGAAATTCCTTTAAAACACCATGAACTCGGCGTGAAAATTTATTATACCACCGTGAACTAGTTCACGCTGGGCAGTGAAATAATTCACGCTGTGGAAAAAAAGTCCTCCTCAAAATTATTTAATTTCATTATCAATTTCATTGGGTTTGGATTTCTGGCAGATTTTGAGTGTCAAAGAAACATTGACGTGAACCCTTTGATGATCATTAAATTTTGTCTACTGTAAAGTTGACTTAACTCAAGTGAAGAAACATGCACGCCGGCGAATGGATTTTGCGAGCATGTGAGTGCTGAGCATTTTCCGGCAAGGACAAGCAGTGATCCAAACCTCTTTTCGAGATCACCAAGCATAAATGAATTATGAGCACTAATCTTTGGGGCAACTTGAAAAATTGCAGCAACTCGCCAAATGGGGCGACTAACTGCTCAAATACACTTAAATCTAAACATAGTACAAGTACTTTTTCCTAGAATCCGAGGCTGTGAGCAGCGCGTATATTTTACGAGAAAATCGAACCACATTATTCCCCAAAATTTGCCAGCACTTGTAACAAGATTTTCTGAACATTTTCGTCAAGGTTTGTATTTCATCGCAGTGAAAATTAAAATCGCTTACTATTCAATAAATTGAGTCAAGAAATTGACACGTGGTATCAGAGTAATGTAACTAAAGAACCACTCCAAATTTCAGGGCTGTGCGATATTCCGAACTCAAGTTATTCGTCAAAATTATATTATTTGGTATGGAGATGCTCTCGGTTAAATTGTAGACACTTCTCGTCACCTCTTGCCAGTTTTCACTGTCACACCATCATCAACACCGTTCACCAAATAAAGTCAACAATCAACGAGATAAAAGAAGATGAATATTGAAAGAGTCTCGCAAAGGTTCAGGTCTGTGCAATGTTTCGTGCGAGAAGAAACGTTTTACTCCAAATCAAATTTATAAGGCTTTGCATGGATACGCGCAAATATGGTGGCCGAAAGCTAACAAACACATATGTCATCGAGTTTTGCCATAAAAAACCTGTAGCGATCTTCTGAAGGCTCATAAACATCTATGTGAGTACTTATTCTCATGCAAGGACTGTTCAGTTTGCAAAATCTCAGCGGATAAATCACTTAACCTACGTGACAGCATTTTTGGCCGCAGACCCTGATCGGGGGATGTCAATTTCATTGCGTTTTTGGAGCAAACCGTTGATTATGCAGAATGGAGGAGAATCCCTCGTATGGGTTTAGTGCGCTTTTGAATGCTTCACTCTCCTCCTACACTGGTTTTTTTCAGTGTATTTGATTGTTTATACTATTGGAGAAACTGTAATAAATAAACAAGTGTTTTGCTCGGTAACGTAATTCGTGTCAGTGGTCATTTTCATCCAAATTATAGATCGTGCCATCAACAAAGCAACATAATCGAACCAACTTCGATTTCCCCGAAATTAACGAAATGGCGCCCCATAAAAACTTAAAACTTTTTACACAAGAGAAGATATAAATAACATTATTCGATTTCCGAAGCAAAAATTTGTTTATCCTTATTTACCGCAATTTTAATTCCAAAACCAAACCACGAAATTTTCCTGTTATTCTGGATGGCGTAGCAACATAATTTCACAGCGTGAACATGACTGAGTGCACGACGTGACAGTCTTCGATTTCATGCCGTGCACTTGTTCACTGAGCATAGTGAAAAGAATTGGAGCAATAGTAAACTAGCCGTGAAATTTGAATTTTACGGAGTGAAATATTAAATTCACGGGCCGTGACCATGAAATTTATTTCACTGTTCACTATGAAATCCATAAGCCCCCTTTTTCCGTGAAAGGTCACATATCATAGACAAAACTGATGCGAAGGTTAGCACTTTTGATGTCTTCTTTGCTCCTCTCCCCACCCCCCTTCCTGATTCAATGTTTTGTGCAAAATGGAACGCTTCTAGTGGGAAATTGTTGTGTTACCTTTCAAAATTGAATAGGGGGAGGGGGGCTACAGTGTAT
Organism: Montipora capricornis; assembly: GCF_036669925.1. Classification (NCBI taxonomy): domain Eukaryota; kingdom Metazoa; phylum Cnidaria; class Anthozoa; order Scleractinia; family Acroporidae; genus Montipora; species Montipora capricornis. The sequence goes on along the minus strand of NC_090883.1, from coordinate 25,632,177 downwards.
ATAACAGAAGTAGAAACTGTTTCTTTTGTGCCTTAACAGAAGCGGGTTGAAATACAGCTCTGGTGGGGTTCATTTATATAACCTTCCCAACTACTTTTGACTATGATTGTAGTTGCTTGGTGACAGGCAACTGAAAAATTAAAGAGAACCTAACAGCTCTATAACACTGGTCGGATGCTCTACCCATTGAGCTACTAGAACTTCTGAGGAGATAGATAATTAATTTTCTCTCAAACTCTGCCTACTAGGCCTCTGATCTTTCAGTTTTCCATTTGTCCATTGCCAAGCAACTGGTTTCCCATCTTTACCATGGACACATTACTTATTCTGATTAGTATTCTGATTATAGTATTCTGCAGGTTTCTGAATTAACATGGCTTTAGAAAGAAAATTGAGGAGAAGTCAAGATTTAGTCCATTTTGTGTTGCGCAGAGGCACACACTGTCACCTTTAACATCTGTAGCAGATCATCACAGATTGTTGCCGAGGGGGGGGGCTCCCATGTACATTTCTTAACGTAGGTGAAAGTATTAGATGATAATGTCTTTGCCATTATTAAAAGTCACGGTATTTTTCGTTTCTCTGTTTTAATATGCTCTCTTTTAAAGGTCAAAAAAGGCCTGGGCCCTGCCCAAAATGGTCTCCTTTTCCAATGAGTATCCCTACCCTTTTTATATGGGAGCCCCCCCCCCCCCTTCCTTAAGCTCAGTTAATAAGATGTTTATTATATGCCAAACAAAAACAATTTCATTTGTTTAATGTAACTGGTTTGTACTACATCTTTCAGAGGAAAAATGAAAAAAAAAAAAAAAACGATTTTGACAAACAAGCTTTCTCAATAAAACATGCACTGAACTGGCATATCGGCCTAAATACAGCTAACACTTACAGGCTTGAGTTCTGTTACATCCCAGCCAAGATACTGTGCTACACTCATCATTTGCTGAGTGATACACTCTAATTCCTTCAACAAGACAAAAAAACTTGAGAATATTGTTTATAACAATATTAGAAAGAAATAGAAATAACAAGAAATAACAAGGAACCAAATAACAATAACAAGGAACCAACCAATAATTTATTACTGCTTGTGTATTATATTGGCTCAGTGAACCTAATAATAATTTTAGGCCAACAGAGTAGAATGTGTTGTTACCAGTTTGAGTAAGTTAAAAAATTAAATTTTAAATTATTGTTAGTAAATCACAGTTTCATTTGCATATACCTGTCTTGTACAAGTGCTAATTTCATGATTGAGCCACATTTTATAAGACCACAATGATGTAAACTGTGTGTCTAGGTTAGGTTGTACAGTGTACGTAACTGATCTGGATGTAGACCACTTCCCTAAGTTCACAGAACTTTGGGTTTGTATTGTGCTTAATCTGGAATCTTAACAATCAACCACGCATTTGTGTTTCAACTACCGCTATTACCGGTAAGTACCAAGGAACTTTAGGTACAGTATCTTAAGACAAGCAAATTTTTGTTAAGAATTGACTTTGAAAAGGTATCTTGTGAGTCTAGAATAATTTATTATTTCTTTCAAATCTTGACTGTAAACAATTGATCGCAGAATCACTGTTGAAAAATAATTATTATTTTGGGAAAAATGTTATTTAAAAAACATTAATTTTTTGTACATGTAGGTACAAGTTTTCAATTTCTAACAGATGACAATAAAATGCAAACTTGGTTTTTAAGCTTTGAAAATATTTTTTTTGAAATGGATAATACCAGTAAACACTTTTGCATCTCCTTTACCAGGTCATTGTTAATAACAACGAAGGTTTCTTCTACATGTACCATGTCTTTTTTATTAAACATTCCAGGTACAAATAATGTTAACAAATTAAAATTCCTTACCTGTGAATCGAGGTATTCATTTCCATCACTGTCATACACTCTAAAAACAACTGAAATTAAAATCATACCAACTACTTTAACCAACCATTCTTTCAAACAATATTATAATTTGTATTAATAACTGAAATGGTCTGAATGTAAAATAACAGTAAGTATAAATCCTGGCAGAGTTAGATTGTTTACAAGAGTTCAGTCCTGAGGGGAGGACCATTCTTAATAACTGATATTTTGACAACCTGAGCTGAAGTCATCTTCGGCATCAAGTACTGACAACTGTGGCTCAGTCAGTGGGAATGCATACTTTGAGAGGATCAACTCACCTCACACAGATGACTTGACTCTGAAGACGACATCTGTTCAGGTGGCCAAATAGTCACAAAAAACAGTAAACACTTAATGACTGGTCCCGGAGAAACAGTTAATTTTGTTTCTCAAGTACATGTATCTCAATGTTTCCCCCGGGCACAACCGAGGGAAACATTGAAATTTGAGGGAAACAAAATGAACTGTTTCCTGAAAGACCAGTCATTTAGTGATTTCTTATATAGCACAAAAAGAAAAACGTACAACGGTAACAGCAACAGCCGTCGTCGGTCAACATTCGGGGGTAACATTGCACTGTCACCCTCTGACGTCAAAGATTTTGCACTGTTGCTCGCTCAGAGACTTTTGGCGGGAAGCAGTTTCATTGTAACCAATGAGAGCGCGCTGTGTTGGGGGAAAAAGTTCAGCTATATAACAATTCTTCTTAAACAGTATTCTGGGGTGTTTTGGCAAATCTTCAAATAATCATGAGTTTTGAAATTGAAAATGGTACTAAGGAATTTAGAAATTATTTTAATACTTCATTACTATAAAATTATTCCACACAAGAACTTTTTATTTATTTGATTGTCTACAAAATTAACCTCTATCTATTTGCAGTTTTTTAACGGTTATTTTGAAATCCCTGAGAGTACTTTCTTAGTGCAGAACCATCACGTGGCAAATAGCCAGACAGACTGGCTGTATTTTGTGGTCTCAATCACTCAGCCAATCAAGCCAGGTTTATCAGTTCATGACAGATTTTTAGACCAATTCACAGTGTTCCAGAGAAGAGACAGACCTTGGATCAA
>NC_090883.1:25596696-25624196 GCF_036669925.1 Montipora capricornis | reverse complement strand
CATAAATACAAATTATTACTTTAAACCCCAAGCTGTAATTAAATGAATACCCTTAATAGGAATTTGACTGGTTTTGACTTAATAATTGTTTATTTCAGTTTACAGTGTCCCCAAGTTCCTTTCCTTTCCTAGGAATGCCATACCTTGATGGCAACGATCGTCTGAGCAAGTAATACGAAAACCACCGATCTGTGGAATGGGCAGCAATTTACGTGTCTCTGCCCCGCCCACTTTCGCTTGCAAATAGTTCAAATTCTAAGGAAGTAACGGCAGAACTGAGCACACATATATGGAAGGCTCTAATATCGTGGAAAAGCTCTCGGAGAAGACTTGAAAATGAAGATTATACAAGACATTATCAGAAAAGGGGGAGACCACCACAGGATTCTTCGTTTGAAGTTCTTCTGGGATTGCCAAAGAAAAGATGTTTTTCCATTGTTGATGTCCTTTTGTACACCTTAAGCCCGCGGGAAAGGAATTTCATCAAATTGTTTAACGAAAGTGGGCGAGACAGTGACTCAATAATTCAGGCCCATTCCACAGATTGGTGGTTTTCGTAGTACACTCTTGAGAAGAGCGGTTGTTTGAACCTGATGTTTCCACAACCTGACTCTGAAGATAACCTACCCTCCAGTTGTGGAAACATCAGTCGTGAACCAAACACAGTCCTTCCATCTTCAACAACCCAGACAATAAAACTGCATCAAGGTATGCTAGCTACAGTACGTCCAAAAATGCTGCTCATGAGATGTGGACCAATTTTTGTAAAAATCAAAGAATGCCCCCTTTCCTCTCTAATCAACTTCAACACAACTTGTGTCTTTGAAATATTAAGGCACTAAATGAGGTTTTAGAGTACCCTTAGAAATTAATGGATGTCTACAAATTCAAAGGTATTTTTGTACGGTTTACTGAATTTTTGGGAGAAGCAGATCTTGAAATCCAAAAAGAAAATTGGGAATAGCCACACATTTTTCGAAGATAATTAATCAACAATATTTATAAAAAGCTTTAAAATACAAAGCAATGTGTGGTGTTCTTTTCGAAATTGAATAAAGCTTAATTATCTCTGAAAATGCATGGTTACACTCAATTTTCTTTTTGGATACCAACAGCACTTGCTAAGTTTTGCTTTAATTCTCCGCATAGCTTTGAACTGTGCAAAAATATCCCTGTATTAATAAGCACCACCCATCAGAAATCCGAGTATCTCAAGATGCGTAGAACGTATGAGCAATAACAATAGTAGGCACTGTCCTTAACAAGACAACTAAACTAATGCTAACTGCTTCACCCTAATGCCAACCGCATTGGTGTTTAGACTCAAAGGAATACTTAATTATTTTTATTAACATTCTGTGCACATCTCTGAACATAAGCAACGTAAACAGCAATAGGCTGGTTTTGGAAGCCACCTTGACGGGTAGGCAAACATGTCCGAAATTACAGTGTTTCTATGGGAATCTGCATTAAAATAACTTGAGAAAACCTTGAATGTAGCAAAATTCGTGAATGGTAAACTTAATAAGTTACTAACCAAAGAATTTTACTGACAAAATTTGAGAAACCTAGCTACACTAGAATTTGCCCAGTGACACTTTAAATTTCCCCAAGTACATTTGTCTGTAGTTTTTTCCCACAGACGCATGTCTGACTGGGCGTAAATTTCAAGCAATTGTATGGCAAAATTTAAAATCTGTGATCGGTATGCAAATCCTCCTCACAATTTCAATAAAATGACAGTCAGACAGGTATTGAGAGTGAAGAACATTATCAGTTTAAGAGGTACTATGTTGATATAACACCAAATTCTCATGACTACCCAACAAATAAAGCCATCATGGTACTAGTTAGGAGAATAAAAGTTTTGATCACGGTCATGAAAGGGTGAAGTGACTGGGGTGATCTTTTGGGCGGATACCCTCATAATTTTATAGGGATAACCTCTGTTATCTCTCCCTTTCATTGTATTGAATGAATGGACTTTAATTTCTTGCTGTTGTTAAGCATGACAGTTGTCTAACAGATGAATTTCATTCTGTACGAAGTCTTCTCCTTGTTGAGATGACTATAAACCTTTGCTATCTCAGAATTAAACCTTGAAGCTATAAAATTAATTATTATACTTGGCTGACCAAAACAATTTCTGCCAGTTTCTTTCTTTTTCCACACACTGCACACAGGAATGAAAGTCTGCTTTAACAAAGGAGGCAATGGGGAGAAACAGGAGGGAGTAAATAGTTCCATAGACAGTGTCCCCTTGTGGGATACAGATATTTTAAAGAAAAAAAAACACTACCAAAGACAGCACAGGAAAGTGAGAAGGACAGGTACAAATAGAGAGGAATCAAATAGGAATTTAGATTAACTCTTGAACTGACTCCTGTTTTCATCAAATTTTAAAGCAATTTGCCTAATACTGGGCTGAAAAAATTAATGTTTGAACCCTCTTTTGTTTTTCATTTTAAGCACTACCTCATTAAACAGTACATCCCACTATTACGTTGTCCATAAATAACCTTGAAGTTAGGCCTCAGAGAGCTGGGTTAACATACTACACATACACAACATTTAATTTACTTTAAGAGTAAACGAAAGAGACGTCTGAAAAATTCAGGCAGCGTCTGGATTCCAACCCATTACCTCTGTGATGCAAGTGCAATACTCTACCAACTGAGAGCTCTATGAAGCTGCTCAGTTGGAAGTATGTCAATCTGTTGGGCCAAGTGTTCTTACTAGTGAACCACGTACAACTCAATGAATGAAATATATGTACATGTGAGGTGCAGGTTATCGCCGAAAGAGAGAAGTGATCCTCGCACTCAGCCAGACAATTTAAGCAATATTATAGACTCTTATAGACACCGGAAAAATTCAGGCCGCTTCAACAGGATTCAAACTCAATGACCTCAGCGATGCCAGCATACTGATGCCTAAATTTTTCAAGTGTCTGAGAGACAATTGCTTAACCCATTAACTCCCAGGGGTTCCCCATTGACGACGAGTAAAATCGTCTAGTGTTAGACAGAGTAAAAATACTAAGTTTGGCCTAAAAGCCGGTTTGGACGTCAAAGGGTAAATGGGGACATTTTTCAGTGAGTGATTAAATTGTCTAGATACAGTAAGTTCAAGGATCACTTCTCTCTTTTGTCTATAACCCTCACTTCACATACACTGTACATTTATAAGAGTGTCTGTTGTTTTAATACATTCAAGTAGAAACAAATGCCATTTTCATTTTCTCAAAAAAAAAAAACCAATAGATTATCTTTAACTAGCGATTCAAAGTTGCAACAAAAAATGGTTATTGTTATGCAAAACTGTTAACTTTTAAATTCTAATTATGGTTGGGTTTAGGACTTTACAGACAAAAATGATTTTTATGTTAGTGAAGTCAAGGCAGTACTAACCCATGAAAGATCCACTAGAATGTCTTCGGAAGTGATGTTTTAAATCAGGCGCCTTTCTGCCCCATGCACCAAGCCCTAGAGAATCTTGTGGTACAGGGAACAATGTGAGGGGTGTTTGAGGAGTGGCTGTGAAGTCATTATTGTTAGTTTTAATGGTGGGGGATCCGTTAGGTTTAGGACTTGTTTCAGCATCATCATCATCATCGTTGACTTTAGAAAGAGTTATTTCAGGCGTATCACTGGCCCCAATAGCAGCTGCTGTGGCAACCAGTGCTGCTGTTCCAGCTCCACTGTGGATGCCTGGAATTTCTGAAACTGAAATTATGTGTAGTTTGACCTTTTAAATGAATTACTATTATTTTATTGATTAATTTCAACTGTTAGTTTTGAACAATAAATTTAATTGATTATGATCATTTAGTAACGTAATTTAACTATCTTTAACATAAAAAAGGAAAAAACTTTATTTCAGCTTAATAATAAAATTAAGTTACTTTAGTAACAAAAATTAATAAGTATTACCAACAGTAAAGTTGCCAGGCTTGTTTAATCAATTGATGTTCATTGCTCAAGATGTATAATGTAGTCAAGATATTAATTAACCTGTGTTTAATGACATGGATTTAAACCACTGTAAAACACTCCAAACCGATCCAGGGGTTTCAATAAGGTTTGAAATTTTTGGGCATATGGGTTTAACACCCGAGCAAAGTATTTAGAAAGCTATGTGGACCTTCCCTCCTACAGGGGGTCTGGGGGCATGCTTCCCCAGAAAATTTATTCTGAAGCCCAAAGCAATATTCTTCAACCACAGAAAACTCACACCTTTTTTAGACAATTTAATGATCTGATACCAATATCTACAAGAAAATTTATTCATTGACATGACACAAAAAAGTGCACTTTTCTCAGCTGCAGGCAATTTGGTTCGCAAAGAAAACTAATGGGCGATTGCCCACGACTGTTTCTGGGCCACCACTGCAAAACCTACAACATTGGGACATTTCAGGTGGTCTTTTATGTACTGCAATTCTTTTAGCGATGCCTTATTGGGCAATTACATTGTGTTCTTGAACGTGGTTTGGGAAATTGAACATTACACAATTCGTACCATCCAATCATTTCTACAGCCACAGACACTTTAAGTGGTAAAATGTTACACTAATTTTTAACCATGCAGTCCCCCAGTTAAATTATTTATTTTTTGTTTTTATTGTATTTTTAAAATTTTTAAATAACAGCTCATTAATATCTCATTAGCAAAACAAACTACATGCATGTATCAGGTCAGCAAAAAAATGTCACCCGCATGAGCTTTTAATTAAAAACCGATAATAAAAACATTCCTCACTAGAATTCTTTATGCAGGGCACGAAATCATGATCAATACAGTCACCAATGTGACTAAAACTTCCACTTTGGCGACTAAAGATTCTCCTTTAGTTGCCAACTTGGTGAGTTCATTTAGAACTGAAAAAACATTGAATAAATAAATAAGCGCTTCAGGATAAGGAACATACATTGTAAATTCTGTGATTGCTCTGCTGCGAAAAAATGTGGATAAATCAAATTCATATGTCTGTTTCCCCTTAATTAAAATCTGTGGATTTCAACGTGACGTCATTACCAGGTGTGTTACTTCTGTGTAAATCACAGACGCAGCATTTTAGAGAAAGACCGCTGGTATTGAAAAAACATACTTTGTATCTGCCATCTTGATTGCGTTTTGCTCGCTCAACCTACAGCATGACAACTAGCATCGATTTCGGCAGTTTTATTTTCTTTCTTTACATTTTGCTTGCACCTTGAGCATGTGGATTGTGTGTTAATGGAAAGCTTCGGATTTGTTTTCCTGCCTTTGGGGCTCCTTAACCTTCTGGCAACTTGAATTTACTTATAATTTGGCGACTTATCTTTCTCAGTTAGTCGCCAACTACACCATGTACATGTAATTGTATGTTCTCCTCTAAGACTTACAATTTGAACCTTTGTTCGGTCTCCAGAGGGACACGCTTTTTGTGGAATTCACGTACAGTTTTTTTAAGCCGTTCAATAACTCGCAGGTTGTGTTTTATAAGGTATAAAACTACTCAGCTTAACCTCATGGATTAAAACTGATAAAATACTTGTAAACTGAGTACAGTACTAGTTATGGGTACACGTATAATTTATTTAAACATGTGGGTATGACTTTTTTCACGTGACACAAGCTTCAGTAATCAGGCTGTTCCAATTATTGGTAAAAACAATCTTAAGATAGATCATAAATGATAACACATTCCAAGAGCCCAGCTGTACTGCGTTGATTTTATGCTGTGCTGATGTCACTCTAGCTAATATGGAAAAAATATTATAACTATTAATGTTGCTGTCATTTTTTTGGTATTTGCAAATTAACGTTGCTGCTGCGTGTTACAAATTTTCTGCAACCTCAATCATTTTGTGAGCTTCCATGTAAACTCAATGATAATTTCCTCTTAACAAACGATTACAGTTTCAAATAAGGGTACACAATAATTTATCAAGCAAAATTAGCAATGAATGTTGCTGTCTCTAGGTAGAGTTTCTTATGTTTTTGCCAAAATTTTGGTGAGTGCTTATAGCTGTAGGTCGCTTCTTGCTCATTGTGTTGCTGAATATTGACTATCTACACTAACACTGGACCAACTATAGCTTTTCTCACACACCGCTGGTAGCCATGTCAAGCTGACCGCCACAAGCCTGACCTTTATTGCAAATTTAAGCTAATACATGTCAAGTAGCATTACACCAAAGACCGGAAATAACGAAAAAAGTTCAAGGCTAGTAAATTACTGGTATTGTATAAAAACTGAAAATCTTTGGGTGGGTGGGGAGGAAAGTCGGCAATGGCGGACGCAACAAAAACAACTGCCCGCCCGATAGGTCACATGACCTATACCCAGGCCCCAGCGATGCATGAGAAAAACATTTTTCCCTTATTTTGTTTCACTCAGCCAGTGAAAAATCACTCTTATTACCAGTCCAGTGTCAGTATCCAGTGCCAGTATTCAACTGATTGGTTGAAACAAAATATTCATACTTTTGCAGTACAAGAGTTTTGTTCAAAATCCATTCCATGCATTTCCTATGCATTTGCAATTTGCACTTTACTTGTAGGTGAGTACTTGCAAATCTGTACTCCTGTTAAAAATTTACAGTTGTATTACAAATTTGCACCAGTGAGAACTGCCCTCTTTTACCCAATCAGAACTGAGTACTTTTTTTCAAATATATTTACATGTATTTGTGTGGCTTGTTGGCTTTACCCTTGAGCCCTGAAAATTGATTTAAGACCTTACTGCTGACGAGGAATGTTCAACCGGACTTCACTAGATTTATTAATTTGTATGTATTCAATCTCAATAATAATAATAATTATTGAAAACTTAAGAGGCACTTGCATGGCTGAAGAGAGCTTAGCAGCCTATCCCTAAGTCATGTTCTTTGATTAAGGGAAAAAACAACAGATGCCCATACACCATATATATATACACTGGGCAGGCCAGGAGTTCTAGTCATGTGAAGTGAAAGAGAGTGTCCTTACTACAGCTCTCATGCTCTCTTACAGTGTATGTTTGGTAGAAAAACAATAGGAAGTTACACAACCAAACAATATCACAGCTGTACATGTACAAGCCATGAAGGGAAAACTCACGTCTCCGCTGATCAAATTTGTTAACATCCTGCTGTGAATTTGACACCACTGTAGCCGCAACACTGTCAATGATAGTTTGTGACAAGGACGGAGAACGCACAGCCACTTGTTTATGAAATGCCCAGAACAGATGCTGACACAAGTCTTCACTTACATTGTTACCAAGGTAGGCTGACATAAATAGCTTGAATCCCTCATAGTCCATAGGCTGCAAAAAGCAAAACTACATGAATGATAGGTACCTTTCATGCTAATAAAATACAAGGATTTGAATTGATTATCAGTCAGACTCTTCTCTTACTAGTGCTTGACTAGAAAAGCTGTTACGTCTTTAAGATGATGACGACGATTATTTGGTTATCAGCCAAACATTACACCTGAGGAGCTAAATAAGGTTTAGGCTTAAATCCAACATACGAAAACACAGGACAGCATGCCCGCATCAAATCAAATCAAGGCATACACGTACATGTACATGTCTGAATCATGATGTACATGTAAGAAAACTGCTTGTGCCCAAAGATTGTGATCCTCTTTTTTAAGACTCAACGTTCCTAAGACTCACCATTAATCACCAATCTTCAAATACCCAGTACCCAGTGCCCCGTCAGCCTGCAGCTGCTATTTTGCTTAAAATAACCCGTTAATGATTGGTTATTACCAAGTTGATTGCATGTACTTCAAGAGTAAAGAAACCCTGCGAATAACCATGGAGAAAGTGGTTTTTTTTAAAATTGAAACTCCTTGGTTTGACTCCATGGTTTGAAGCTGACTACATGAGACATTAAATTTGCTCAAAGGTATTACAGTTCCATCTGTCTTGTGAGTAAACAATTTGATATTGGTTTCCTATAAATGGAATTTGCCTATTGTTTTATCTGAATGTGTACTACATGTACATGTATCACTTGACTCCAAAGATCAACTGAAACTCAGCCCACATACGACCTCGGGGCCAAGGGTTGAACTCAGGTCACAGAGATGGAAGGCACAGTTAATACATGTAACTGCTAAGCCGCACTGACTCCCCAAGATTAAAACTCACGAGGAGAATGACAACATGAAATCGTCTAAACAAGATTATCAATAATTATTTTACTTTTGAAATGTAGCATTTGGGAGCATTCTTTTAAACCTGGCACACCCCTGGAAAAAGGTGATACAATCAGTTTAACCCATTGACTCCAGGGGGGTCCCCATTGACGAGTAAAATAGTCTGGTGTTAGACAGAGTAAAATACTAAGTCTGGCCAGTTCAGGCCCGTTTGGGAGTAAAAGGGTTAAGGGGGCTGGCTCTTGACTACAGAAAGACGATGGTTGCTAAGGAAACTTTTCAGTCAAGAGCCCTACAATAAGGTACTTTGAAGTAACTTTTTCAATGGAAATCTGACAACACTTCAATCAGAAGGGGGGGTGCACAACTAGCCTCAGTCCTCTGTTGTGTGAATTAGTGAAAAGCAGGTAAAAGCTTTCATGAAACAAACGGAAGCAAGAGGCAGTTTTTTCACAGGATCAGGGGAACCGACCTATCATTTTTCGCAAACTGCAACATGGAATTTCTGAAAAAATTGTGGACAAGAAATGCAACTGATAAGTGTTACAGTATCAAAGGAGGGCCTTATGATGTCATAATTTTTATGAGAAATAATTGCTTTTAAAGTCCAAGCTACACCCAGCATCAGTGGTTCAGTTGGTTGAGCACCGGGCTGTCACGCGGCAGGTCGTGCATTCAACTCTGGCTGGACCAACACTCAGGGTCTTTCAATAACTGAGGAGAAAGTGCTGGCTTTGTAATAATTATTACATCTGCAAATGGTTAGACTCTCTAGTCTTCTTGGATAAGGACAATAAACCATTATTGATAGGGCCAGTCTCACAACCCTTTAATGTTCATAATCCTGTGGGATGTAAAAGATCCCACACACTTGTCGCTAAAAGTAGGTGTTGTGGTCTGTCTTCTGTTGTGTATCATGGTTGGGGGGTAAAAAAAGGGGCCACAGTAATTGGAGCAAGCTGCTCTGTCAGCTTGACTGGCAAAGTTAATAAATTAAATTAAATTAGAATGTCCAAATACTGTTGTGTTAAAAACTTGTGAAAAACATCTAGTTAACTCGCCGAGTTTTTAGGCATTTTCTGTTTTGGTCATGTGATTTACCAAAATTGATTGTGACTCAAACTACATGTACATAATCAGATAAGAAAAAGGAAAGTTAAAATAGAACAAACATGGCAAAAAATGGTAACTTTAGAGTCAAAGGTAAAGGTAACGGTCCTTATTTTTACAAGGGTAGCACGTGACAGTCAACTAGAGTTACTGATAAACTTGTGGCCCTCGGTGCGCACCATTTACTCCCCTTTCTCCATCAATGCTCTGTTTCACGGGTATTCAAAGTTACTGTAACAGCAACACGGTACAGAAGAAAGTCGCAACAGGCGTCAATCAAATAAGGGGGATCGATATGGAAACCCTCCAACTCAGAAGGTCGCACACTAACCGACTATGCTACGCCTGCCTTGAGAGCTAGGGATTTGAGAAATGATTATTTGAAGGGGTCCATAGCAACAGTTTGGCAGTTAAGAGCCACCCCCCCCCCCCTTAACTTTCTTTTACAACGCTTCACTGCAGCGTAAAAAAAAATGACACGCCCAGTACAGACACCCCTGGAAAAAGATTTAACTCTGCTCAAAGGTAAAGTCTGCTACCAGCCTAGAAGGCCCATCAGGCCGGCGCTTATCTCCGGTTTCTGTAGCATGAAGCGACTAGGAGTATTTCTACTCCCCCCTGGATGGGATGCTAGTCCATCGCAGGGTTACCCCCGGCATTAAATTGGCCGGTACCCATTTATACACCTGGGTGGTGAGAGGCACCGTGAGAGTTAAGTGTCTTGCCCAAGAACTCTGCCCAAACCAGAAGCCAATTTACATGTAGAAAATTCAATTGAAATCCCTGTGCGTACCAAAGAAAAATATATTCAAGGGATAATGTGAATAGCATACACCGTAAGTCTCATTTTGTACAATACCACATTGGGATGTGTTATGTTCTCGGGCAAACAGACAACTGCACGTAAGATGGCAGATCAACTAAGAACTGCATTAATCAAAGAGCATGTGGGTTTTACAATAACCGCATACATACTGCAGGCTCAGTATGAATTACTGACACTATACCAAATGTAACGATACACTATAACACCTCCCCGCAGAAATGTTGTGCCTGACAAGAAATGGAAGTACACTACAACTGTTAAAAACTCTCTAAATGATCAAAACTTCAAGAAAAGGAACAAAACTATTAGAAGCACAGTTCAATGTCATTAAGGGGAGACATAACGCTTTTAGTCCATTTCTTCAACCAGTCTGTGTGGTGGTTTAGTAGCACGTTTGGACCGACATGGAGCAGGGGTGGGAGGAGTAGGGGTGCTTGGCGACTCCTCTGATTCAGATTCTTCGGGTGGGGGTGTACTGCTTCCAGTACTGGGAGAAGTAACGCCTTCTGTAGATTGATCAGATGTAACTTCGACAGAGCTGGAATGAGTCACAGCAGAACTGGGGGTGTTTTGAAGTACATCGTCAACATGTCTCCTCCAATTCCGTCCATCGTTCAACTGGACTTGAAAAGAAGCAGGTGATGATTGCTGTACGACAATACCAGGTCGCCACTTCTGTCCCGATAGGTGGTCACGTGCTAAAACACAGTCGCCTACAGCTATCTCCCTGAACTTTGCAAACTTGTCGTGATTGCACTTCATTTTGTCCTGCTGGCCGGCCACGCGAGATCCAATATCAGGTGTAACCAAAGACAATCGAGTGCGAAGTTCTCGCTTCAAGAATAGCTTGGAAGGGGATGAGCCGGTTGTAGCATGTGGTGTGCTTCTGTAGGATAAGAGGAAATTCTGAATCCGTCGCTGTATAGAGCTTGCAGGATCGTCAGCTGATGACTCCATTGCATACTTGAAAGTCTGCACAAACCGCTCAGCCAACCCATTTGAAGAGGGATGGTAAGGGGAGACTAAAATTCTCTGAATGCCATTTTGCAGCAGGAACTCTTCATACTCTTTAGACTGGAAGTGTGGGCCGTTGTCGCTGACTACTTGGGTTGGTAGACCGTATATCTTGCAAAAATATTACGCATGACATTAATGGTTGAGTCGGCTGTTGTTGTTTTCATGGGACTAATCACTTCAGGCCACTTAGAGTGGGCGTCAACCATGATGAGGTAATGTTTTGCCTGACTGGTGGCAAAATCTACGTGAACACGTTGCCATGGAGCTGTTGGCCAAGACCATGGAAGAAGCGGTGAGGCTGGAGGAGCCTTGTGGGTTTTGTTGCACGGTTGACATTCACGGGTAACCTGTTAAATCTCCTGATCTATTTTCGGCCACCAAACATGACTGCGTGCTATTGATTTCATGCATGCAATTCCAGGATGGCCTTCATGTAATTCTGCCAGAATGAGTTGTCTTAAGGAAGGAGGTATGACAGTTCGCAGACCCCACATAAGGCAGCCTAGCTCCACAGAGTTCGTGTCTGCGAGTGAAGTATGGCTTGAGGTCAGGATCGTTGCAGTGATTAATGGGCCAACAATTCTGCGTAAGCAACAGTGCTTTCGTCAACAAAGGGTTCCTTGATGTGTCCTTGGCGATTTCTGCGGCAGAAACTGGGTGTCGTTTTAACTGCTGAGGGGCCACGTGGACGATTTCCTCTTCCACACTTGCATCTTTCCTGTATTGAAGTGGGAGCCTTGACAAGGCATCAGCGCTGGCTACTTCAGCAGATGACTTGAACTCAATTTCGTAGTGGTACGAAGAGAGAAGAAGGGACCAGCGTTGCAGTCTAGCAGCAGCCAAAACTGGAGTTGCAGAAGCCGGAGCAAATATTTTCAACAGGGGTTTGTGATCAGTTCGCAGAGTAAACTGCGCCCGAAGAGATAATGTAAAATTTAGTGACCCCAAAAATAATGGCAAGACCTTCCTTCTCAATCTGACTGTAGTTTTTCTCAGATGAGTTCAAGGACCTGGAGGCATATGCGATAGGTCGCTCATCACCATTAGGGAAGCGGTGAAATATGACTGCTCCGATGCCATACTGGCTTGCATCACTCTCAAGAATAACAGGAAGGCTCGGGTCATAATAAACCAATACATGAGAGGATGAGAGTGAGTCCTTGGCCTTTTTAAATGCCTCCTCGCACCGGGGGGACCACTTGAATTCTTGGTTACCTTGGAGAAGCCGATTGAGTGGTTGGAGGATAGAGCTCAGGTTTCGGATAAACTTGCCATGATAATCGATCATTCCAAGGAAGGCTCTCAGCTGGGTGAGGTTCTCAGGGCGTGGTGCTTGTCGGGTGGCTTCTACCTTTTCCTCTGTAGGAGAAATGCCTCTGGCAGAGATGACACAGCCCATGTACATTACTGATTTCTGCATGAATTTGCATTTGCTTAGCTGAAGTCGCAAGCCATAATGGTCTAGATGGCTGAGGACGCTGTCTAAGTTCTTAATGTGTTCTTCGTCATCCTTGCCAGTAATAAGAATGTCATCTTGTATACTCGCCACCTGATCTAAACCCTGAAGGATGATGTCCATAGTGCGCTGGAACAGAGCGGGTGAAGACGCAATACCGAAGGGTAACCTTTTGTAGCAGTAAAGACCTCTGTGCATATTGATGGTAACGAACTGCTGGCTTTCAGGATCCAACGGGAGCTGTTGGTAGGCACTCTTTAAATCGAGCTTAGTGAAACGTTGTCCACCCCGCAGTTTCAAAAAGACATCCTCCGGAAGGGGAATTGGATACTGAGGGACGTGAAGCTGGGGGTTGACAGTAACCACATAATCACCACAAGAGCATGTAGTTCCATCTGCCTTGGGAACATGAACCACATGACCATTCACTGAACTTTACCTGTTCGACAATGCCTTCTGACTCAAGACGGTCGTATTCAGCTTCAACAGCTTCCTGAAGAGCATAGGGGACAGGACGTGCGTCAGGTTCCAGCTCTAGTTTGGCTGTGATTCCTTTGACGGTTCCAAGGCCTGGTTTGAAAACGTTAGGGTGATTCTGGATAGTTGTGTGCAACTGGGAAGCCACGCCCTGTGGGAGGTCTGTCTCGGATACGCGAATATTGCAGATCTTCGTCCAGTTGAGTCGGGACAGCCAGTCTCTTCCAAAAAGGGATGGGCCTGAGCCTTCAACAACAAGAAGGGGGACATCGGTGCCCTGGTCTTGGCACTTTAGGTGTGCAATAAGTTGCCCGTGTACCGTGAGTGGGTGTCCTGTATATGCACGTAGGCGAGTATTTGACGGCATGAGGGGTGTGCCACTGAAGTGTTTCTTGTAAGTTTCTTCTGAAATAACTGAGATGCCTGCACCAGTGTCTAATTCCATTAGAAGAGAGGTTCCTTGCTGGCCTGAGCTCAGAGTGTACAGCAAGAAGGAAAAAGGATCAACCGAATCATCGAGAGAACTAGTTTGAGGGGGTTCTGATCCTTCCAGCTGATGCACTTTCTGAGGTTTCCCTTTGCATGCCTCCGAGATGTGACCAACCTTACCGCAAGAATGACATGTGTAGTTTCTGTATTTACACTGAGTACGTGGGTGCCCTGTTTTTCCGCAGCTCAAACACTCCGAGAGGTCTTTAATGTTGCTACCCGAGGAATTGAACTTGCCTCGCTTGCCAGGACCCTTACGACGTTGGGTAGGCGGAAAACTGCGATGATTACCAGAGTCAACTTTGTTAACAGAAGCCGAACTTCCTTGCGAGAACGCAGCAACATCCTTCTCAGCAACTTCGGCGCCAAGGGCGACCTTCAGTGCTGCATCGAAAGTGTGTTCCTCAGTTAGCAGTTTCTTTTGTGTCTCCTTTCTGCAAAGACCAAACTAAAAGACAAAACGATCGCGTAAAGCTTCATCCAGGTGAGTGCCGAACTGGCAAGTTGAAGCCAGATGTTTCAGGTTTGCAGCGAACGCTGTGACACTCTCGCCTTCACATTGTGTACAATTGTGGAATCGGTATCTTTCAGCGATAACAAGTTTCTTCGGTGCGAAATGATTCTTTAGGATAGTGGTGAGCTGTGCATACGTTTTCTCAGAAGGAGGAGTCGGTGAGCAGAGATCCGAAAGGACATCGTAGGCCTTGGCGCCAATAACAGAAATTAGGATTGCTCTTTGTTTGTGTGACTCGGCAGAATCGGTGGGAACACTGTTTGCCACAAAATATTGTTCCAGTCACTCTAGGTAGCAGTTGATACTTGTAGTAGCTAAATTGAACTCCTCTATTTTGCCAAGGCTGGGCATGGTCGCTCGAATCCTCGCCGCCAGAAATACATTGTATTTTGTTCTCGGGCAAACAGACAACTGCACGTAAGATGGCGGATCAACTAAGAACTGTATTAATCAAAGAGCACATGGGTTTTACAATAACCGCATACATACTGCAGGCTCAGTATGAATTACTGACACTATAACAAATGTAACGATACACTATAACAGGATGGTCACTTTATTTCTTGTAGGTTTTTTTTGTGATTGGTGTTAAATTTCATGTGGAGAGTTGATATAAAAAAATATATCAATTTTTTTGTCTGCTTTGATCATGTTTCCCTTAAACTTTCTCTTACAATGCTTCACTGCAGTGTAAAAAAAATTGTACAAATGTTACTCACCACCATCTTAGAAGACAAGAAAAGAGTACTTGTACATTACCTTGTTTGGGAAGACAAGAGCCTTGAGGGACGAGTTGCCAATAATAAATTAACATTACTCAAACTTTGGCCATTTTTTTAAACAACCCAAATACAATAATATATAATTGTAAGAAAACAGTCACTTGCTAAGGTACACACACAGCCTTAATCAAATGCCTTGTGATTGAAAAGACTAATCTGCAGCTTTCTTTCCAGTTACGTTTTGAGAAGAGACAAAACAATGAAAGTTGGATTATTATTAAAACTTATCCCTTTGAAAATGGAAAAGAAAACTTTGAGATTTTTATCACCTTTGATTTAGAGTATTTTGCACACTAAAGTGCCAAAAAGTAGTGTTTACAAAAAGGTCAAAGAACAAACAGTAATAAAATAGGCTTATAACATAAAATAAAATCATAATTTTCACATTCAACCAAAATTTCAAATTTGCCAAAATGAAAACATCTGTTAATAATTTTTCATATTCTGCTTTTTTTTAATTTGGCAATATTTTTATTCAATAACAACACCTTGCCAAACAAACCTAAAAAACCATAAGAGTTTCTACTGATAGATGAGTATATACTGCTGATGAAACATCTATAATGCACAAAATGGTGCAATAGCAAGGCACATTAATTAGGTTTTCTGTTAAAGAATAATAATAAAAATCTACAGTCATCTTTCGTTCAAGTTAGAATTCAACACTCGTGATGGCTGTACCTAGAGACAGAGGAATGATGGAAATAATATAAAATATGTACAGGATGTGTCATAAATGTACCCTTCTTTACAAATATCAAGTGAAATACAAATAATTATTCATGAGCACAGGATTTAAAATGTTAATTTAAATGGCAATGATTTAGATGAAAGCAATTTCCAAGGATTCACTTACTTTCTCAGGATTATACTGAGGATAAACGCCATCCCGGAACTGTTGAAGAACATCAGTTAACCTACTTGTCTTTGCATCTGAAAAGGTACAGATTTCACAATTTTTTCAGCAAAAAGAAGACACTGATTCATAGGCAGTGGTAGAGAAATAAAAACAAAACCATCACACCACATGCAGATGTGAATTTTTAATTCCATGTAAAATTGTAAATTATTCCCAAAAATGACCCCACAACCTGGAAAAAAGCAGTGCATCAACTTACAGGATTTTAACACCAGTAAAACTGCTTTTATTTTAGCTTTTTCTTCCTCCTCTTTAGCACCATGCTTTAAAGTGCTTGACATGTTGAAGCTGTGTTTATCTCAAATCTGTCTTAACTTCAAATAGAATTGGAATATTTCAACTAATTGCAATCTTTTTACAACTAATGGCAATAAATTATGCCAGTATGTTTTTCTCTCTTTTTCGTGGAATAATTAAACATTTTGAATTATGAGTTGCAATAATTTTCAAAAACTTCAGAACACCAAGAGAACTTTTCAGTGACATAGAAACAAGATACATGCAGGCAAAATCCATTGAATAGTTTCTTTACAAGAGAAGAAGTAGAGAAGACATTTTTCATCATACAATTTATATGTACTATAAAAACACCAATCAAACTTATGGAAATTCAGTCATGTGATAATTGAAGCAAAAAGGGTAATTTATTGTTGTTAAGAGGAACTGAAATGCTTGATAGAGTATTTTGGCACATGATTGGCTTGGAAAAGCAACAAACCATTAGGCCAACTAACTACTACAGACCTGAAGTCACCACTCTTAATGAAGATACAACAATTAAAATTCATCATTTAAGCCCCAAGCCAAGAATTTTGTATGGCTTAACTCAACCTTGGATTTGTCGACAAATACACATAAAAGCAGAAGATACATCTAGGCCATCTCTGTTAATAGCACAGTTTGAAGTCCATGGATAAAATCTAAATAACAATTTGGAGTTACCCTTTCACCCAATTCTCAGAAACACCTTAAAAGCAATTTTAAGCACATTTATAAACACGAAAATTTATTGAAGGTTGCCTATGACAATCTCCCCACAGGAGAGTCAAACAAATAAAAAAATCTCGCAAAGAAAGTTCCTTGATATACCACACAAAAAAATAATTGCTACAAAAATAAGGTAGAAAGAACGATGAAATTTCTATTCAAGCACATCTGATGCTGTGTGGCATTCTTACAGTTTGATATTGGGTAAAAAAATGACGATATTTTGTTCATCTCCTAGTGTTTGCATACCATAAGCCATAAATATTTTATGACAACTTTCAGGCAGGGAATAATAAATACTATTAAGCTAGGAAGCTTGACTCATGCAATACAACTGGTCCATAACAGGCTTCATCTTTGAATTAAGTAACGTAGAAAAATGTGGATAGATAAATATGTTAATTTTTTCTTACTCTTTCCATCACAAATAAACCCAGAATAGTGCTTAGGCTAAAGATAAAACAAATGAATAAACTTTTTTGATGAAAAACAATAGATATCAGCTTCAATAATGGAACAGATGTCGTGAAAAACCACACATTTGGAAACAGACGAGATGATAAAGCATGACTTTTTACACCGGTACGGTGATGCTCCAAGCAAGGTTCAAAATGAAGCCATAATGCAAGATCAAATACGGATATAAAATATGCGAAAGTGAGCTGTTCATTTAAGACAGGCAAGAGATCGAAAGGAAGAATGTAATATTACTATTGAAAGTATACCAATTAAACTCAGACATTTACACAAAATTACTTACTAAAAATTCAACATTTTGATTACAAAAAAGATATAAAACGTCGACGAGAAATCTCACATGGAAGCGGAATAAGTGCTTTTCAATGAAAGCTTCGAGGGTATAATGTACGTAAGTTAAAACAGTCGACGAGTATAATAAAAGAAAATTCAAATGAAAAATAATGCGGGAGTGATTCTTTTGTTCTTTTGTATAATTGATTGATAGAAAATACCTAAAATCTGGCAAAACACCCACCCAAATCTTTCCTTGCTTTACCGAAATTATCATTATTTGTCTATGAAAAATTAGCGGCCATGTCATCCAATGTTTCGAATGTACATATACTTCGTGTGCTGACATTAATTGCGCGTTCCTCGTAAACAATGAGTTTTATTTATGCGTTACTTGGACCGTAATCAACCAGTTGTAGTGATACCAGCATTATAACGATAATGATGATGATGAACGTTTTTGTAGGCTAAAGTTGAACGCCACGTTCGAAAGTTTAAAACATCCACGTTTCTTCGAGACGGTACGACACTTCCTTGCACATCTGCTTTTACCATGCATTGAGCATGCATTTCTTGCTTAAAATATAATAAAATGGAGTGCTGCCTCCCTAAAGTTTCTGAAAAATTCAAATTCACATAATCAAGCCAAATTAAACCACACGCTAATCTCTACACGAAAGAAAACGAAAAAAACATGAAAATTCGACAATTGATGTACTCGAAACAATAACACCATTCACCCGTAAAGGCCAAAGTTTGGTTGTTTTTCTAATACCAAATAACGTAACATAATAAATTATGTTCTCAGTGCCGAAGGTTAACGAGAGGAAAAGCAGAATTAAGTAGTCTTACATTTAGTGTACTCCTGAAGCTGTTGAAACTCTTCTGGAGACAATCGATTCCACACTCCCGTTGCATTCGGACTTGAAGATGTGTTTTTGGATTGGTTCATTGCCGCCATTCTACCTCAGACAAAGACCTGCAGTCGACCGTCTTGTCCTCTTTGGAATCGGCAAACTTCGAGTGAACATTGCGGACAAGAAAGAACGCCAAAACAGATCAGAAATGACTTCCCACAAAGAGCCTCACCTGGCCATAACACATTATTAGCGTTTCCAATGTATTCACAAGTGGTCGCATGCATCGCAGTGGACGAAAGTAAACAACGAAGAAAGGACTGGGTTCGGGCTTCGTGATACGCCTGGAAGAATATAACGATGTGACAGTTGCGAAAACCTGTTGAATTTTGTACAGAATTTTTAGGAGTCCTCTAATGAATTCTGCGATCAGACTTTACCGACGTATTCTCAGGCTTCATAAGAATCTTCCTTTAACTTCAAAGGCCTTAGGAGACCAGTATTTGAAGGATGAATTCAGGCGGCACAAAAATGCGACAACCGATCAAATTGCAGAGTTCATTCAAGAGTGGAAAGTGAGTGGCCATTGGATTTGATTGTTAAAGTGTAAGAGGTTATCATTTTCCCTCTTCCAGTTTCACAGGCTGCTTACACACCTTCTGTGACTTAAACTTACCTTGTGTTTCGAGAGGCGTGTGCAATTGTAATGGGAGGCGCCGTACGTTCTTTCGTAAGCTTTTGGTTGTACGTACATGGGCAAAAGTGAACAAGAGCTCCCATGTTCGGCTCTCGGCCAACTGTCGGCCGATATGATACCGACACATTACCGACAGCCAGCCGACAGTGTTAATGAAGCCAAAAATTAACCCAAAGCACTAAAAGTTAAAAACAGCAAATAGACATCCATCTCCAGACTGTACCTATCAATTTTTGTATGTACCTATTTCCTAAATTGTATTTTTACACCTAAACGGGCTTGTTTGCTCGGTAGCAAAAAGGAAGTTTTCCAATCACCCTATAATGCATTGCAAAACCAACTACCGACGGTCGGTCGACACTTCAGTCTGCAACGGTCGGCCAACTGTCCAGTCGGCCAACAGACAGCCAACAGTCTGCCAACAGACGGCCGACAGTATCTTTTGGGAACTATTCTTCACTTCACCACATGTATGCCTGTTAACAGCAGGTACAAAACACAGGTTACAGGTCACAGGTCATTGTTTTACCAATACAGAAAGAATCCTAAACATTCATTTTAGCTAATCGTAAGGCCTAATGTTTAGCATTTGTAAACGGTTAGGGTTGGTTCTGTATCAATAAAACAATGACCTGTGACTAGCTGTGTTTGTACCTGCCCCTTAATGAAAGAGAAGATTATATTATCACCTTCATATGGTTGTCAGTGAAGACACCATAGCCTTAAGATTGACCCCAAAACACTGACCCCCAGTCCTTGGACCCACTACGGACCAGGTCCACGGACTAGTGCCTTATGGATGAGCCCACGGACTATCACTACGGCCCCTCTCAACAGACCACCCCAAAACAACATAGAAATAAAAATAAAGAAAAGTAAAATAAATAATAATTGAAGATTTGACACACCAGTTGTCTGGATAGATCACTCGTACGTGTTGGCAAAATCTCCACCATTACGCTCTGCAAATTTAAGAGACTAAGGCTCAGTCAGGCTTGGCCGCTAGGTGCATCAATCACATATTGCCACTTCCTTTGCTGTGAACCGATAATAACTAATTGAGTTCCTTCTACCGTTTTCTTTGGAAAAGAGAATTGTGTTCTATTTTCTGAAACCTGTGGCAAGTTCATAAACCCGTGGTAGAATGATCCAAAAAAAAGGCAGAATGGAATAAACACAAATAGAGCATAGTTATTATCGGTCTTTTTCGATGCACTCTGGACATACCACTGTCCAC
The DNA here is from genome assembly GCF_036669925.1 of Montipora capricornis. Taxonomy (NCBI): domain Eukaryota; kingdom Metazoa; phylum Cnidaria; class Anthozoa; order Scleractinia; family Acroporidae; genus Montipora; species Montipora capricornis. The sequence goes on along the minus strand of NC_090883.1, from coordinate 25,603,939 downwards.
AGCGAAGGAAGTGGCAATACCTGGTTACAGGGGTTATCAGTCACACGCGCACCTAAAAGACATTAATATTTTCTTTATAATTATTTGGAAAGGAAATATTAGGTGGATGTCAATGAAATGAACGTTTCCATGACGAATTCGACTGCCGCTGAAAAATGAAAAAATGTCATCGAGGGGCATGTGTGACTGATAACCACTGTAATATAACTTGCGCCTGAGCCTGAGAATGACTGAGCTTACCCGAACGTAACCAACACAAGTGGTCAGTATTCAGACAACTTGGTATAAAGTCAAATCTTTAGTTGTTGTTTATTTTTTTTATTTCTGTGTTGTTTTGGGGTGTTCTGTAGCTCTGGATGAAGTCCATGGGCCGGTCCGTAAGGCAGTCTGTGGACCCGGTCCATAGGGAAGTCCATGGACCGGGGGTCAGTGTTTTCAGGTCACCCTAGCCTAAATGCCTCCCAACACAACAGGTTTTCATGCACAACAAAAAATTTTGTAAAAAGAGATAACTTCCTGAATTAAATTATTGCAAAGTTGTGTCTGCAGGTTTCCAGGTGAGATCAAATCTTTTTTGGTTGACCCCAGATCCAATCAGATTGCTGGGCTTTGTTATTCTACCCAGTCACGAAGTAACACTACAAGAACGTGTATTACTGTTAAGTGTGTTAAAGAAACATTTAATTCATTTGCACAATTTTTGTTGTCAGATTTATGCAGACATGCTAGAAAGACAGCAGCAACAGGGAAAGGATTTTGGAGGTAATTTACCAGAGAATTACTTGTCTAAAATCAGTGAGGACCAATTGTATCAGCTGCATGCACTCCATCAAGAAATAACCAGTCCATCAGAAGACTCAGATGTTAATGGAAAGAATTAACAACCACTGGAACTGTTGCAAAAGTATCACTATCTAGAAAGTGAAAATAGAGGCTGACTTTCTTCATACAACATGAGGAGCAAAAGGTGACTGCTTAAAGCTCCATATGCGACAGCAGACTGAGTCTATGACTCGATTAAAGTAAAGATGTAGTTCAACTCGACTAGGGCTTTTAATAAATCAACAAAAATTGGCAAAGTGTAGAAGGAGCACTTGGCAAAAACAATCCCAAAAACCTTTGCGGGAAATGTAACATTACTGGCAGAGACATTATTTTGTAAATGCCCTCTTTTCTTCAAGAGGTTGTCATAACATACAAACTTGGCAACTCTAAACAAAGTGTCCAAACGCTTGCAAAAACATAACCCTTCCTTGTACTTGTACAAACATTAGTCGCAAAAGAATGCAAACACTGTTCAGCTGTTCCACAAGATCCCTGGGGAAGTTTCCGTACTCTTGAAGAGTACAATAAAGATGTCAGCAAGATTATTTACATGACTTTGTATGATAAATAGGTTTGAGTGATGCCAATGATTCTCATTATGTTCACTTGCAAATGTTGTTGTGTACTTTAAGTTTGCGGACTAACCCGTTCCGAAAACGCTTGCCATCTTTTAGGGTGGGTCTGTGAACATGGTGGGTGCATTTGTATGTGGTTTAAGTGTATTTAGACACCATATTCATGCTTACTTTCAAGATGAACACCATAATTATACATGTTGGCTTATTAACTTTGCACATGCACTCTTAAAGAGATAAATCAACCACTGCACAACCATGCCATGTATGTGCTTTTAGTAAACTTTGTGCATGCTCTTTACAAGCTTGAGTGCAACTTGTGACTGAAAGGCCAAAAAAAAACAAAGCCGAAATTTAACCTTGGGCATTTCCCCTGGAATTACCAAACAATTATTAAAAAAGTCTGCATGCAAGTCATTTGGTGATATTTCTTGCTATGGAAAACCATAGCAATTTGACATATGTTTGGGATAATTATCATTTAGTGATTAGTCATTTTATTTAAATAGACACAAAAAGCATGGAATCAATATTATTAATAACATTGTCTCCATCAACATGTAAAAGGGAAAAGGTCATATTTACACAATGTTTTAAATATTATTATTTCTCGTAGAACACAGTTTAATTTGTTAAAAATTGAATACAACAATGAATACAACTTGAGTTAGCAGAATGGCCTAATGCATACGGCCTTCTTAGCAGTTTAAGTACAAGATGATAGATCACCTTATCCTATATGCATATTCTAAAATTTAACTTTTCAATTGTACAGTATGTTGTAAAAAATCAAAATTAATGAAAATTAGAAAGGACAGATCAACACTGACTCCATATTGTAAAAAATTGAAAATCTCTTTACTTATTAGATCTGTATGGATTCTCATAGTCTGTTTTTTGAAAGGTAATCTTCATAACCTAAACAGGCCTTTCTCATTGAGCTTAAGAAACTAGGCACTCCAGTCTATAAGAAAGAAAAGTATTATTGTCAGTAAAATTTACTGAATTTAATAAATGTTTTATTTTTCACCATTTTTTCTCATCGATCATAAAACTACCATTAAGTGCTACTATGACCAAAAAATTAATTCTTCAGCTTTTTTGGGGTTTTCATTTAAACTATTTGAACTAGTGACCCAAGTTTTAAGCCTTGATTTGAAAAGATTCCTGTTTATTTGTACTGGTCAGGAATATTTTTTCTATTTTATGCAGCACAAGAGTTTCGGGCTTTCAGACTTTAATAAAACTGACAGTGTTTTGCATTTATAATTATTGTAATAGTAAGCTGCATTCACATGCTGAAATTTTAAGCTAGTGAGTAAATGATGTCCTTTTTTCCTAGATCTGTCCAACTTTTTGAGGTCCAATTGGTCAATGTTAAATGCGAGTAAATTGCACAGTGAAATCCAAACTTACACTCAAAGTAAACAGCCTTTGGAGAAATCAAAGCTCAAAATTTTGCCAGTCACTTTTGAAGCAAACACACTTTCAAAATCTGAAGAAAAACAGTCCGAGATTTTTTTAAATCATAGTAGCACTTTAAGCCTGGAAGATCTGAGTTTTTTTAATTTCTTTTGTACAGATTGAGTACATCTTGCTCATGATTTCATGGCTATTAATTAAATGTTTTGTCAAAAGTTATTTCCAATACACTCTGGAAGAGAAATCACCCTTTGGTAGAGAGATGAAAACACCAACTGAAGATGACCTTTTGGGCAGTAACTTGCATTTCAAACTGTCACCAAGATATTTTGGACTAATATTGTCTTGAATATTATTCAGCTTAAAGCAACATGAAGCTTGACATGTGTTTAATTATTATGAAAGCAAAACAACTGGTCCAGGAGCAACCTAAGGTTTCACTGCCCATCGTCTGCTTTGGGACCAGTAAATTCACACTGCCTTAGACAAAGTAAAAACTAAAGATTAAGTCGATCAGTTTTAAAGTAAAAAAGCTAAACTATTACCACCACCCCACCCCCTTTTCCCTTAGGCTAACCAAACCATCATTGCAAGGCAGTCCTGGTAAGAGCTTCAGATATTTGTACAATATCGCCTTTGTTAATGAAGTTAACCCAGAGAAGTTAAATGATTCATTTTGTGGTGTTTCCAGAGAGTATTTATTTCCTTTAAGACTACTGGGTGAGTATCAGAGTATACTAAGTTTACAAACCTTTGCCACCCAGTTGATGAGCCATGTTGGTATCATTCCTCCAGGGTTATCAAAGTAATGCATGAATGCTGAAATATTTGAAATATTGTAAATCATAAAATAAACATGATTACCATGATTACAACTTCATTTAAAATTATTGTTCACTAACTAACATCGTATGGTATTATCTTGGAAAGATCTTGATAGTAAATTTAAGCTTGTGATAAATTTCTTCCAATTTCCCGACTATGCCACTCTACCCCCTAACAAGTTGCCCACAAAATTGGCCTTGAACCTGTCTTGAAACGAGGCATAAGTATAAAAAATCCATAGCCTCAATTTTAAAACAACTTCAATCATTAAATTCGTTTAACTTAGTTTTACTGCCTTGATCGAGGGAGACAGTGAAATTGGCTTGCAATCTAACTCATTAAACTACCTTAACACCATACACGATTTAGGGGAAAACACTTAGATCTAGAGATGCATAATTTGTGACATGTTACAGCAGCCTGTTGCGTATATTTAGGCTGCAGGGAAAGGATAGGTTCAAAAGGCGAAATTATGAACAAGGGCAGTATTTTCTAAGAAAAAAATTGTGCAGATACTGCGCCTTTCCCCACTACTTGCACTCATGGATAGATGTTACAGCCAACACAAGATGCAACACACCCTCAAAAGACGTAGAACACCATTACAAGGTGTAACTAACCCTTAAAGGGCGTAACACGCCTTCACAAGACGTAACACACAGTCAGTATAAACCGTAACACTCTGTCACAAAGCGTAACATACCATCAGGAAGAGGTAACCCACAGACATGTTGAAGGAGGCCAGGACACATTGCACGCCGAGAACTTCGGTGCTTTTTAGATATTAGATATCCCTCTCACCTCCAATAATTACAATAATTTTAATAAGTCTGCCTGATGCCATTTTTCAATGGGGAACCCCATGGGAGTGAAAGGATTGTAAACAAAATTCATATCTACTCTTTAAAGACCTGGACACAAAACACAAGGACAAGTACAAGCCAAAGGTCATTTAAAATGAGCATGCAAGCAGTGCTAGACAATGTTTTTGGGATGGTCAAGAAACTTGCTGCACTTTTCCTCAATCACTGAGTAAAACAAAAGGCAGACGTGGCTATTCATACGGGATCCATATACACCAACCTATATACTTTTTTGCTATTTATAGGGGAGTTTTGATTCTTATAATGATTATTACAGGTTCTAGCCCTAACCTTGAATGACATAGCCATGCAGCTATGGAAAGTTAACCATTTTAAAATGGGTGCTGAGACTTAAAATAATACTGTTTATCAGCACTATTTAAAATGGGTACAGGGCTGGTGGCATTGAACAAAGGAGGTATTTTGTGAGATTAAACACAGGTATCAATGCTGTTGTTTGATAGCTGAACTGCATATAAAAGAGTAAAAGACGAGGTAAGACTTTCCAAATGTTATTGAACCTGTAACAAATTATTATTCTAAGAAGACTCCTGTATGAAAAGCGAAGAGAGGCCGGTGTATGGGTCCTGTACAAATAGCTACTTTGAAAAGTAAAACAAAAACCATTATAAAATAGGTTTGGAAAATCTTACAAGCCCTCAACAAAATGTCCAAGTTTGAAAGTTGGCTAAATCTGCCATTTTAAACACCCCTGACCTTTTGTTCCTACCACACCATCTCCCTGAATAATCAAGCTCTGATGATATTCCTTGACTCTGACGACACCACTCTTCTCTGGCGTGTTGGTGGATAAGTTACTCTCAGCCAATACAACTACTGTTGGAATGCTATTAATCTCCAGCTCACGGAGAGCTCTTGTATATACATACTGTTTTAAAGTGCATGCAGTAAATATGAAGATGCAAATTAAGGGGAAAAAGCTCTTATAAAACATTAAAAAACTAATAAGTACTACAATGTTTTTATACTAGTGAGAGGTTGGATCAATGTTGATTTTGGTAATCTAAAGTAAACTAACTTTTTCGCGATTAACAAATACTCTTTTTGGTATATAGCTCTTAGTGTATCTCAGTTTTTATCACCTTACTCTTATTCAAGTATTTTGTAGCCTGCGTAGCAGCCGTTTCCTTTCCTTTTCCAGGCGGAGATAGGACAAGCGAGCGAGCGCCTGGCGTGAGCAAAAAAAAAATTATAGAGATTTTTTTACAATCTCTCGCAGTTTTCGTCTCGTCCCCTTCGCGAGCATTTGGAAAAGGAAAGGAAAACGGCTGCTACGCAGGCTAAGTATTTTGAGTCTGCTTAATCTTAGTAATCTTAGTTCTGAAAATTGTGATTTTTAAGTTTTTTTATTTTTGTTTTGCAGTCAATTTAACTGATTATTATTTATACATGAGTCCCCACAAGCTGATCGTGTTAAATGAAGGTCTTGCATTATATTATTATATGTTAAACGTCCAAACCGGCCTGAACCGGCCAGAAGTACTACGTATTTTACTCTGTCTAACGCCAGACGATTTTACTCGTCGATGGGGAACCCCTGGGAGTCAATGGGTTAATTAATTCCACTTGTGGTAATCATCAACTGAAGACAAGATCAGGCAGCGTCACATGGGATCATAATTGTGTGACTTATTATAAGTTTGTCTATGGCTCTATGCACACCTTCTCATAAGTAAGCAGTGTCTATGATTTTAATACTGTAACATTTTTAGAGCCTTCACATTTTGCCAGCTGGTCTCTAAAGAAACCTGCTGAAGAAGAACATTATAAACAGTATAATTGTGGTCATGCACTTTTATACAGGTTAGCCTAGCTAACCTACTGTAAGTCATCTTTGTTTGGTAAACCAAAATAATACATTATTTGTACTGGTCATTAATACATGTACTTAAAGCTTATGAGGATACATCTCTGTTTGACATGGGCCAAGGATAATTCACATTCCAGTAGATGCTTTTCTCTTGTCCATCTTCTTCAAATTCATAAATTTCTAAGAAAATTCAAAATACCATATTCAAAGTCTTGTGTCAGTATCTTTCTAGCTGTATCTTTTTCTTTAGAATTGGCTGTGAACATTATTAATTATTTTTTGCTTATCTAAACCTGTAACTGAAGAAAACATAATTATGGCATTGTAAGTGATGTTATTCTATTGCAGCTACTGTAAGCAATAAATGGTGCTATAAACTTCTTGAAATTTTCTTGCAGATCATATGCCAGCAGTATGAAGCCCGTTAAACATACTATTTATAGTATTTTCATCTTTTTTATCCTGTGGCCCTAATTTTTTGCCTAGGACACATTTTAACACCAATTTTGAGCAAGTAAGCAATAATTAAATTATAGTTATGCATGATTTGATATTATGAATAATAACAATAATAATAATAATAATATTATTATTATTATTATTATTATTATTATTATTATTATTGTGCACAAAACTTTCAGCCATAAAAACCATTGTAAGTGCCGATGTCCAATCTCATCCATATAGATCCCTTGCTTGTAAAGCACATTTGAATAATGTTAATAGAAAATGAGCTATATAAATTCATTACCATTACCACCATTACCATTGGTTTGGGTGAAGTTGTCTACCAGCCACTCTGATGTATTGTATTCATGAGTACTGCCAAACCCAGAACCTTACCCCTTACCTTTCACAAATTCATCCCAGATTTTCCTGTATTCTAAATCCATGTAAACCTT